>NC_141090.1:37899773-38204273 GCF_041138505.1 Cibotium barometz | reverse complement strand
AAGCCAAATGAGAATGTTGAAGGTTTGTGGTTTTTAGTTTGTGTGTTCTTTGTGATATAATGAATGCCCTTCATCTCTCAAAGGACAACTTATTTAAAGATAGCAATGAGTGCATTGGTGCATAGGAGAACGATTTAGTACAACAAGAAATAGAGGTGTGCACAATGTGTGGGTGAACTGTGTGTGTGTGTGAGAGAGAGAGAGAGAGAGAGAGTGCATAACTTTGAAATATTGGCCTGCTATCTTTGTGGAAGTTGGCGATATCGAACATGATACAATCAATCCCTTAATATGCGCATGCCACTGTGGTGTCAACTTTTGTCTAAGTGGCTCTATAGCATTTGCTCTTGAACCTCCCTCTCATGGTATGGCAAGCACAATGACAACAATGTTTTGAGAACCTTGATAACACCAACAAGTTGATACCCTTGATGACAACAATAAAACGCCATCTAAATGCTCAAAGGAAATGCGACCTAAACCTAAACGAACAAGTTACTTCGTTAGAGTGAATGAAAACACCTCCAACCAACCCCCACCTACAAGGTGAACAATTTTCTTTGCAACCCAAGATGTAACTTTATCAATTGACCCCCACGTCTAGGGTAAGAATAACCATTTTGCTTGCAACCCAAGAGGTAACTCACTCTATTGTGAATTTGTAATTAAATCAATCCACCTACCACATGTGAGTTGCCATGATCAACAATGCGACAAACGAAAAAAGTTACCCTTGTGCCACACATTATCATTGCATTGGAGTGGAGGAAATAGCCCAACGGTATAGCTTGTGCTCCAATGTGTATATGTATATACATGCATATACAACGTTCTCTCTCTCTCTCTCTCTCTCTCTCTATATATATATATATATATATGTGTGTGTGTGTGTGTGTGTGTGTGTGAGAGAGAGAATAACACGAGGTAACTTGCACAACTATCCTCAAATTTCTTCACCCTCATATGTTATGTTGTTCTACCTTGCAATTGTCTCTACCCTATTATATCAACCGCATGTGAGCTTCCATAATCAACAATGTGAAACGAAAAAAGTTACCCCTTGTGCCACATATTATCATTGCATTGAAGTGGATGAAATAGCACAACAGTAGTTCTTGTGCTCCAATGTGTATATGCATACACATACATATACATACACTTTCACTCTCTCTCTCTCTCTCTCTCTCACACACACACACACACACACACACACACAAACTATATATATACACACATATATATATATTTGTGTCTATACATATATGAATGTATGTATATGTGTGTCTAAGTGTGTGTGTGTGTGTGTGTGTGTATATATCCATTGCATTGGGAATATGAACTAAAAACTCCACTCCTCTAAGCTTCAACATGCAACCAAGCTTGCAAACACGTGGAGATTTGACACTTTTCATGGGCACTAATTTGCACAATATTGGATTCCCCAAAGTATATATGTGAAACTAGAAAATGGATTCAAACCAACATCGAGTCATCATATATAAACTCCCAAGTTCTACACTTACGTCGATTCATTATACACAGCTCTCCTCCAAAGAGGAACATGTGCTCTCTATTATTGAACGAAATAAAGGGTACTTAAAAAAGTAAAGACCTTTAACATATATTCAAACTACTCCCAAAATTGTCCGAGGCTCTTGCTTGGGTTGTGCTGTAGGTGTGCGTGTGCACCAGTGCTCACAGAAAATAATTTATAATCATAATGGCCACAAAAATTCACAAGGTTTTTCTTGAAAATTTACAAAATTTTGAGCTACATTATAACTAGATCACCTTAAATTTTGCAGATATTGCCCACGTGGCTGTGGCACCATGCTGCAAGCACATGTGAAGACTCTAGGAGGACTATGTTTACAAAACTCTCTCTCTCTCTCTCTCTCTCCCCCTCCGCACATGTGTGCATGTATGTGTTATAAATCACCTTAAAATTTGCAGATTTCACCCACATTTTTTTAGCTGAACTATAACTAAATCACCTTAAATTTTGTAAATTTTTCCCACATGGCTGTTGTAGCACCATGCTGTGCCCGAAAGTGCATAGTGCGAGCACGTGTACAGACTTTAAAAGGTCTAAGTCAACAACATCTCGCTCTCTCTCTCCTCTCTATATATATATATACGTGTGTGTGTGTGGTATGGGGGGGGGGGTGGGGGGGGGGGGGGGGGGGGGGACGAGCTCATGTGCATTCGGATGGTGAATATATTTATGATTAGATTTACTATTCATTTATTTAATTATATTCACATCTTAAATTTATGATTGAAACTCAATTTAGAAAAATGACCTGAATTCCAAAATTACTTCACAGCGTTTCAGCTGGAGCAGTAAGACAACTTTCTCAATCCCTGTACTATGGAGCACAGCATGTAAAGTATTCCATCTTAAGTTCGTTTCTCAAGTGCTTGTCGGCAGATGCACTTGTGCAACAACCAGAACTAGGAAAATTGGCTCTAACCAACCAGACCACAGACCCATATCAAAATTTATGCAGTTGCTCAAAAACAGAGATATCAGAAGCCAAAACTTTAATGAAAACTCAAAGATCCATAACAGAATTTCCAGTTTTCCAACACAAACAAAGCACTCACCTGCATTTATAACTCATCTTTTGAGATTCCCACATCCACCTTGGACTCCTTAATGATCTCGCTTTTCTCAACGGAATCCTTGTTTTTGTTGATGAAGCTGATAAGATCCTCCTTACTTCGATCACCCTCATAAAGAATCAATTTCCCAGCAGCAGAATGTAGGAATAGAGTTGGAAACCCCTTCACGCTGAAGCTTTCATCTCTGATGTCATTTGCAGTTGCATCCTACAGGTATGAGACATGTGAGGAGCACTGGGTTTTGCGGATAACTCCAGTATGTCCCTCAAATCTGCACGGAATTCAAGGATCTGCAGAGAACTTACAATTTTGGCGATCACGACATCTGGCTCTGACTGAAATGAAACTGCTACCTCATCCAAAACCGGGGCTAGCTTTTTGCAATGTCCGCACCATGGCGCATAGAATTCCAGCAACACTGAAACACACAAAAAGAAATGGTCAATAATCGAAACCCATGATCTACCTTGGATGTGATATCGAAGAATGAAATGTGTTCACTGTTAAGGATCAGTGTAAACATAAAAATCATATTTTGCTGTCTCTGACACGAACGCAGTCCACAGCATTTTTTAGGGGCCGAACATCTCAGCTGGAGAAGTACAAGTGGTCAAAACAGAGAAGAAAAGAGAGGGGAAGGAAGATAATCATGAGAAAATAGAAGTGGGGACGAAGGAGAAGAGACAAAAGGTGGCATTGGGCAAGAAGAAATTGAAAATGTACCTCCCTTGACCCAAAATGTGACCTGAATTGCAGCATGTTTAGGGGGAACACCAGTTGTCACAAATAAAACAGGGAAAAGGGAACCCTCTACACCAGTTGTCAGGAATAAAACAGGACGAAGGGAAAATGCATCAAGCGCAATGTTTTGAAAATGGGAAATGGCAGATACCGATGTTTTGGATCATAGACCCCACATATTGGTTGTTTCTTATAGCATGGGACTCAACAACTATAGACTTCCAAATGCTAGTTAAGCTCGTTCCCATTCCTCATCTACGGAATCCTCTATATAAATATGCATACCATTTTTCCCAGACTTCAGCACCATAGTTTCAAGAGTATCTGCAACCACGACCTTCACGGGTTCATCATTCTTTTCTGGCACAGGCTCTGATTTATGGAACTCTGATACCTTGCCATCCTGCAGGGAGACGTATCAGATGTCAGAAAAAGGACGCAGTATGGATGTCCTTGGAGATCTGTCCATGTTTAACCATGACAAATTAAGTAAAGCATGTATGTACTCACAAAATAATCCTTCAACCACGATGATATCTTCCCGACTTGAGCTTCCTCAAGGATGTATTTCTTCTCATCCTTGCCTTGTATCACAATCGAAGGGAGCTTTTCTTTTCTCACTCCAAAGTACTGCATGCGAAACAAGTGGTTTGTTGGAACCACAATGAAAAAGTGTCAGCAATCACTTCCACCGGCATGTAGCCTGGTGGCGAAGGGTTTGGCCTCCCAAGGCAATGAACTAAGTTTGCCTACACCCCCGGATGCATAGTCGGTAACTAGATAATATATATCCCACAAAAAAAAAGTGCATGGAGATGACAAAAAAGAAAGCAAGAATACCTGCAGTACATTTTGCCCATCCTCAGTATCTGCAATGAGGAACCTCAAGCCCTTGCCTTTGTACTCTTTGGCAAGCTTCCCAAAAACTTCCTTAATCTCCTCAACACCTTCATCTTTGGAGTCTACACACAAAAAGGCCTGCAATGGGAAACAAAACGTTACAACAAAACCACCATTTACTTAAATACTGGAAAGTTCAGGTTATTCCCAAACCTAACAAAACAAGTGTGATCTTGACTCCTTGAGTCTACTTGCAAAGCTTCAAATCATCAAATCCATCATGCATTGCATAGACCACATTAAGATGCGTTGCAGAAGTAAGCAAAAGACGTTAATGCTAATCCTATGTTTAGCAAACACAAGGTAGGCGGCTAGAGTGGCACCTTGTCATAGTCATCTCCTCCGGCCGGTGTTTTGGGAGGCAGCTCACCGGGAGATGGGAACCCGGTGGAGGGATGCTAGATGGGAACCCGGTGGAGGGATGCTGCAGTGCCCGTTGGGGGTGTTCGTGGAGCTCGATGGTGATGCGTCTCCTACGTGCGTTAGTCTTCCGCTGCGCATTCTGACATGGTATAAGAGCCCGGGCATGTGTGATCCTAGGCGGCTCAGGCGTGTGTCGTGGTCCTGGGCGGCTCAGGCGTGTGTCGTCCTAGGCGACCCCCTCACGCCTCGGTGGCTTGCAGAGCTCGAATCGAGGGAGGGTGTTGGAAGGTTGGCGATTTCGAGCGTGTGATCTATGGCTAGAAGGTGCCTTGGATTATCCCATAAGTGGATTTCGAGTGTGTGATCTATGGCTAGAAGGTGCCTTGGATTATCCCATAAGTGGAAGCATGGGAAGTTGAAGAGCCATATAGAGGCTAGAGTGGCACCTTGTCATAGTCATCTCCTCCGGCCGGTGTTTTGGGAGGCAGCTCACCGGGAGATGGGAGCCCAGTGGAGGGATGCTGCAGTGCCCGTTGGGGGTGTTCGTGGAGCTCGATGGTGATGCGTCTCCTACGTACGTTAGTCTTCCGCTGCACATTCTGACAGCTTTTACCCAGTTATGGACATGTGGGCAGCCTGTTGGCTGTATTTGGGCTGACCGACTGGTACCATAGGGTGGTATAAATACCACCCTCCTCATTTGTATCGGATCTTCATGTATATAGCAGAGTTATACAGCTTCCCTCTCTCAACACTTCTGCGTTCTGTTTTCCACAGCACTTGTCTCATTTTCCGCTGTGCATTCCGACATGGTATCAAAGCCCGAGGTGGCTTGAAGCTTGGAGACACTGGTGGGAGCTTGAGGGTTCTCTGTTTTTTGGTGCTGATTGGAGTTTTCTTGGGCTGTTCAGGACTTGGAGATTGAGTAGAAGGCGGCCATCACCGTTGGACAGCCACCTTGCATAGTGTTTGTAGCCTCTACTTCATTTTTTTCCCACCCACTCTTCCTTCACAAGACGTTGTGAACCCTTGAGATGGCATATTTGCTGTCCAAATCTGCCTCTAAATCTACCCATATACTTGCTAGGAAAGATAATCATGTCCATAAGCATCAAGAAAGATAATCATGTCCATGAGCATCATGATTAATAGATACACATGACCTACGTGCTATGGCATCCCTACTAATGTCAACAACCTCCAAGCGTAGGTGTAGGTTCATGCGTAAAGACATGCTCATATTATTGGATGAATCTTCACGAATAAATCTGCCTCTAAATCTGCCCATATACTTGCTAGGAAAGATAATCATGTCCATAAGCATCAGGATTAACAGATGCACATGACCTACGTGCTATGGCATCCCTACTAATGTCAACAACCTCCAAGCGTAGGTGTAGGTTCATGCGTAAAGACATGCTCATAGGAAAGATAATCATGTCCATGTGCATCAGGATTAATGGATGCACATGACCTACATGCTATGGCATCCCTATTAATGGATGCACATGACCTACATGCTATGGCATCCCTATTAATGTCAACAACCTCCAAGCGTACGTGTAGGTTCATGCATAAAGACATGCTCATATTATTGGATGAATCTTCACAAAATAACCATCATACCGAGTTTCTGTAAATCCTCCGCACTCTAGAGGTTAAGGGTGCAAGGATATCACTGAAAGAGAATGCATGTGCACAGACAAGGTAGCTAGCTAGGGAAAACAATTAGAGAAAACAGTTGCTTTATGGAACACATGTCGAAACTTTCAAAACAAATATTTATTACTTTAATTGTGATCAGTGATTATAGAAAGTGTTGTTAACCCGTGGACATGTAGCTCAAGGCTGGTTTCTCACCTTAGAATCTTGAGGGTTTGCAAAAATTTTGGTGAGGTATTCTCTTTGTACTGGATCCTTGTTGAACAACACTACAAAAGGGATGCTAACTTCATCCAAAAACTTCTTTACAACCTCAGCTTTGAACTCCTGTGCAAAACATCAATTCTTTCATTACTACACCCCAAACTTACTAATGGGCATGGCTTGATAGAAAGCTCTAAATTATGCTCAAGACTAGCCATTTGACAACACACTCATACCTTCAAATCATTAAAGCCTTCATCAAATTTCTTGAAGACACGAATTGCAGGTCCACTCAGGACTGTAGCTTTCGTGGGTAGAAAGCTAGCATCTAAAGTATGCCTGAACTCATAATCCGAGCGCAATTCACTTGCAATGGATGTAAAGTTTGTGAACTCCTCAGAGTCATAAGATGAAAATAATCCCACCTAGAACACCAGTTTGAATGCCTTGAGATAAACCTTTCAAGAAAAACCCTTATTAAAAAGAAAGAGATGTAAATGTAAGCTTTAGTCAGCACATCAGGACTAGGTACTCACAACAAGAATATCCGCTTCTTCAACAAGCTTCTCCCCCTGCTCGGTGGATGTGATCTCTTCAGAAGGTGGGCCAACTTGTTTCTTCAAGTAGGATATGATGCCATCCGCTTCTCTTGGGCCCTTGTAGTCGCGGACAACCTCTCCTTTGTTTTCAAAGATCTTCAAGGTCGGAAAACCACGAACGTCGTATTCACCTGCCAAGGCTTTGTTTGTCTCCTCATTCGCATCAACCTTCGCAAGGATAATCGGGGGCTCGTTTGTCTTGAGGATGGCTGCAGCTTTCTCATACTGAGATGAAGGGAGGAAGGAGAGGGGGTGGGGGTGGGGGTGGGAGGTTGTTTTCAGTAATCTTCAAGAGACGATGTTACACAAAATATGTAAATAACACAAAAAGGGTGGTGAATAAAAGGATGCAAGACACATGGAGGGGGTGTGAAAAATACCTCGGGAGCAAGATGCTTACAATGGCCACACCTGTGCCATGATCAAAGATTAATTGTGAGTTGAAATTGTTCACAAATTCAATATAATACTATGAACAAAGTGTGGCGCCTTTCATGACCCCAAAGGTCATGAATCTTAGGTGTGGGATAATCAGTGCTTTCCCACACATGATCTTAAATAATCCCACATTAGTGGCTTGTTCAACTTCCCATCGACAATGACAGGGGCATGAGCTCACACTGCTTTTTGAACAGACGCGAAAAAATACATTCTCATTAACGCAGGTACATGCACACATGCAGAGATGCAGAGACACATACACACAAAATACAGCACGCAGGCATGTGGGTGTGCGCACACACATAACTGCCCGCATGTATATGACAGTTTCTATTTCTTCATATGTATTGCCCACATAGATCATGTGCACACAACTCCCATAATCCATTAACTTGGATGGTCTCACGCACACATGAATTTGTAACGTTACATGAACGTATTGCATATGAGGCCATGCCTTACTAAGAAACATAGAGCTCCACTACACCCAGACAGACTCTGGAAAAAATTCTTCCATGACCCTTGTTACTCCATATGTATGTCCAACCTCACCATGTATGCATACGACTTCCATTAACGTGGACGGCATCAAGCTAAAGCATGTGTGTACACGCACACACATGTGCAAAACTTAGAACTCCACGAAGCCCAGATAGACACAGTAAAAAAATTCTTTTATGAATCTTGTTACTCCATACACATGCCCAAGCACACCCCATTAACATGGATGGAATCGCAACTCAACCAACTATCGATGTCTACAGTGTTGTGCATACAACTCCCCATTAACATGGATGGCACATGAATTTGTAACGTTACATGAACATATTACATATGAGGCTGTACCTTACTAAGAAACATACAGCTCCACTACGCCCAGACAGACTGTGGAGAAAAGTCTTCCATGACTCTTGTTATATGCCCAAGCACACAATGTATGCATACAACTCCCATTAACATGGATGGCATTAAGCTAAAGCATGTGTACACGCACACACACGTGCAGAAACTTAGAACTCCACCAAGCCCAGATAGACACGGTAAAAAGCTCTTTTGTGATTCTTGTTACTCCACATGTATGCCCACCCCATTAACATGGATGGCATTGCAACTGAACCAACTATCGATGTCTACGATGTTACACGATGTTGGGACTACACTTTGGGGCTCAACCAACAGCACTAAAGCATGCACATGTGCACACAAGTATGCTGCACTAACGCATGCACATGTGCACACAGTATGCGTAAGCGTGCATGCACATACGCACACATGCATGAATTTGTCACATTACATGGACATATACAAGCATTTCAAAGATGAGTCCATGGGTTACCAGGGAGCATAGAATTCCACGACGATAAAAGGATGTTCCTTTACGACTGTAGTGAAGTTGGAGGCGTCCAAGACGAGGACATGGCCCTCCTCCACCTCCTCCTGTACTCCCTCGTCGGCAAAGGCCATCCATGGGAGTAAAGCAAGGAGAAGCAGCAAAACAGGAGCTAAACGAAGCATCTTGATGTGCCAAACGATCTGCAACATGAAAACCCAATGTGAGTTGCACAATTTTAGTTTATTTTTGAATGTAAAAGATCATCTGGAGCTACACGGAAATGGACTAACCTCCCCCCTAAAGAAAAAAAAAATCAACGAGTTTCAGAAATTGCCAAGAGCTACATAGAAATCAAAGAATGCAACCAAAACGCGCATGCGCGCGAAAAGCTTCAAAGATGCTCTTAAAAAGCTACTGGGAAAGACGATCTATCTGAGAATTGCAGCATCACAGATCCGAATCAGGGTTAGCAGTAACAGATGTAGATTAGTAAGAATTAGACTTAAACAATTAGTGATTGCAGAAATTGGGATTAGCAGCAAAACTAACCTGTATCAGAAGCTCGTTGTTAATCTCTTCCTAAGCTAGCTCCGTCGTGTTAAAAAGCAGGTTGGCTATGGCGATGAGAAGCTCTTTAAAAAGACGAGCTAAAAAGGTCCATATTATTCCCCCCGCAAATTCCACATCTCCCGTTCACGTGGCAGTCGTACAACGTGTGACGTCACCTTGGCCTCCATGGCTTTTTACGTGGTTTAGCCAATCAGCTTCCTACGTTTGGTCCTTAGTCCAATTGGAATTCACACATGATTTTTTCAACCACATTTAAAAACAAGGACATTTTGGACCTCTTGTGCACATGCCACATAGACAACTTTTCGTTCGGTGTGCATATTGACAACTTTTTGTTCAGTGTGCATTAATTTGCTGCAAGCTAATAAAGAAATAAAGTTACCGATAATTTAATGAACATCACGGACTTAAAAACGTAAGAGCCTCGAGGGTGATACACAAAAACATTAAAGATGAGCACTTAGTGTACATGTGCTCAACTTTAAACCACTCAAGGAACTGAGTTTAATAATGAAAAACCAGCAAACTTCAACCTCTTTGGCTTATGGGATGAAGACAATGGCTTATGGTTGCACCATTTCTCCTTGGAAGCTTGCCAAGGTAAGCATAGAAGCAGGTTGATGATGAAGACTTATAATGTGGCGCTTTATGGTGTGTGCCCAGCCTCCAATACTAATGAAGAAGAGACTCCTTAGTGTTAAGAACACCTCATGGTGTATGCCCACCGCTTCAAGGATATGGAAAAATCCCTCACAAGAGCACTTAACTGATTAGTACTCCTTTAATGATAAGCATGAAAGCTAACTAGTGTTATAAAGCTTTTATACAAGCTTCCATAGCAGAAAACCAGACAGCCGATTGGTTCTTTGACTCCCGCGCTCGATTCAGGCCACCATTAGGGCTGAGGCTTAAGAGGGTAAGCCCTTAGGTCATGGGCTTTAAAATCCCTAAGGTGGCTTAGGCTAATGGTGCCCACAGTCGGCAAAATGTTGTATGACCAGTAAACGAAGCAAAAACGGCGCCGTTCTGAACCAGTAGAAATGTCGCGGCCTCTTGAGGGTAAACCTAGCAATTGATGGTATGAACCTAAGCACACAGAGGTCCCTAAAAACTCTCTAGAAGAAATCACGGCTGAAACCATCTCGTGTGCTCGCTACAATCCCTCCACAGGTTGGGGGTTCAGATCCACTATTCTAGGAGAGAAGATTGACCTATTCTACACCACAAAAAATGACCTAATCTTGCCAAGCTCTATATACCATGTTGAGAAAACGTGATACTTATGCTAGATTCAAAATGAGTGGTGCTTATGCTAGATTCAAAATGAGTGGAGAAGAGAGACACAAAATACAAGAATGACTCTTGCTTACTAAGTTGCTCAAAATACAACTAAGCTTCATGCTTAGTACAAATGCCTTTGGCATGTGCCTTTAAATAGGCTCGCTAGTGGCCTAGGGTTAGGTGGCTCCCTTAGGACCACTCACACCCACACACCTTCTACACCCTTGGTCACTAAGGCTCCTGGGCCTATATCTTAATACATTGTACATTAGGTCAATTTGGCAATGAGTGCATGAGTATTGTAACACTTCATTACATTGAGATTTTTCCCCGATTTCAAAGGAGATGATGTCTGATTTTGCTCAAAAATTCATGTGTGGCTATAACAAAAAACCCTAATTCAGTCATCGGGGTTTTGGGCAAGTGACAAGGTCTCATTGCAAAGTGTTTCTCTAAAGCTTCAAAACAAGCTATTGGTTGCACAAATCGAATACTGAAAGTGGGCCTAATTTAGGGTTTCACCAAATTCATAAAACCCTAAGTTAGTATGAGGGGTTTTGGAGGTTCAAAAAAGTGATTGGATATGCTACCAAATGGCACAAAAAAAAAAAATGGAATTGGGTACCGCATGCTTGGTCAAAACACATAGTTGACTTTTTCACAAAAGTCAAAACAGAAAATACCTCCACTTCAACTCAAGCAACGGGATTTGGTTTAGGGATAGTACCACAAGAGCTTTCCAACAAGCTTTTGCCAACAAAATTTTGACCTCATTTTAGGGTTTTGGAGCCAAATTACTATTTTCAACAATGTTGTACAAACCCTAAAACAGAGAATATTAAAGTTATCCAAAAAATTCTATTCTTGCATATTTGGATATGCATATTTGGATACTACGCAATAAGAGCTATCCATAGAGCCCTAGATCACCGATTTCTGACACCATTTGAGTCTTCTACAAGACATTTTTCATTTTCAGCCATTATGCCAAGGGGTGCCCATCCAAACTAGCGGTGGGACTTCAAGAAATAAGAGAAGACATCGAAATGGTGAATGAGGATCATGTAGAGGTGATTGGTGAAGAGGACATGAATTTACAAGGGGAAAACAACAATTGACACATAGGACAAATAATGTGCAAATTGGGCCAAGTTTTGCAAATGTGGCCAATGCATCAAATCAATTGGGGGGAGCAAATGCACCAGAGATGCCCGCTATGACAAATGACATGTCACAAATAATGATGATGATGAGAAGCATGATGAAAACCATGATACAACCACTTGTGGTGGAAAGCATGATGCAACCAATTGTGCAAGAGATTAGGGGCATTTGTGATTACATAAAGTAGCAAGGATGAAGATAAGGGTGGACCATCTCACAATGTTTGACATGCTCATGTTGAAGAAAAAGAGAATCATCACCTAAGTTTTCATTCTACTTGCACAATCCAATGTTTCTGTACGCACCCAATGAAGCCAAAGGCAAGGGTCGTGCATTTCCAAACCCAAGGAATGAAGGCTCAAGATTCCCAACAAGGAGTGATGGTCATGCTCCATTCAAGGGAAATACTCATTGAGGTGGTGCTTCAAGGCCTCATGTTGAGGAAGATCTTGTTGGTAAGTTTGAGGATAACAATGATTATATAGATGGGACTATTCGTAGGCATGGTGACCATCATGGGGATGGAGATAAATTCAAGGGTGTGAAAGATAAGATTGTCCTTTCAAAGTTTAGTGGTGAAGGCACTAACAATGACATCTTGAGGAGTGGGTAAACAAATTGGATCTCTATTTTGAGATGGACCCTTAAAGTGAGAAATCTAAGGTTTACTTTTCTACCTTACACTTGGAAGGGCATGCTCATGCATGGTGGAGGCATCTCCAATCACAAGATTATGAGGTCACAAGTTGGGATGCATTCAAGGAAAATATGAGAGAAGCATTCACTTCCAAGATGCACAAAGATAAAATGGTTTGTAAATGGGACAATCTACAACAAATATACTTGAGTGCGAAGGAGTATACATATAAGTTTCTCAAACTTATGCTTCATGTTGAAGGGTGTAGTGAAGAGTTTAAAATAGTGAAGTATATCAAGGGCTTAAAGAATGCAATTGGAACGGATGTAAGGGCACAAAGACCAACAACTCTTAAGGATGCAATGATCATGGCCAAGGTATATGAGGAAAAGTATGCAAATACACGGGTGAATCATCGACCGGATTATGGATCAAATGCTTTCACAAAGCCACCTTTTACCACTCCTAATGTACCTAAATTTCCTACCATCTATGGTAGTGGTGGCAAACCATACAATGAGGTGGTTTCAAAAGTGGGACTACTCGTGGGTGCAAAGCCAACCAATGATGGGGTTAACAAGACCAAATTTGTGAAGGAAGGCTGCATCAATGAGATGAGGGGCAAAAACCTATGCTACAAATGTGGTGGGAAGTATCACAAAGAGCATTGGGAAGGAGTGCAAAGCCCGCAAATGTCAAAATTAATATGGCTTATTTGAAAGTGGTGGATGAGACTAATGTGACAAAGAAATGGATCCGCTTGATGAGCCATATGAATTTGTGGGTGCCGACCATTCTTTAAAAACGGAAGGGGAGTTTCCTTTGACCCCAGTGTTTCTCTTGGTGATCTTTATAATTACGACGATGACTTACCTCATACTTTGGGTGCTACAAATACATATGAATACAATGTTGCTCTTTGTTCCGTATCCAATGAATCATATGCCGGTTGCAAAGGGGTAAATACATTGAGATTCAAGGCTAAGGTTAAGGGAAGAGATGCATTTGTGTTGGTGGACAACGGTAACACACATAGTTTTGTGAACTATAAATCATTAGGAAATCTCAATTTGTACCTAGAGGCATTAGCAATGAATAGAAAAGTTGGAGTGTCAAATGGGGATAACATGGATTGCACAATGATTTGTAGAAATGTGGAATTGATGCTCTCAAAGAAGTACACTTGCAAAGCTAAATTATTGGTGCTAGATATGGGGCTGATTGATGTGGTTTTGGGGTGTGATTAGCTATCACCTCTTGGAACCTTCTCTATGAATTTGCAACAAGGCTTTCTGAGGTTTATGCATGGGAAAGATACCATTACATTGCATGGTTTTGGCACCTCAAAGTAGCCTTGATCAATAGCACAAAACTCAAGATGGAAATAAAAAAGAGTGGCTATATGTACGTTTTGCAGCTTTGTAAAGACGAGGACAAAGAAAAAGAGAGAAAAGTTACACATGTAGGCATGGAGAAGCTACTTAAAGAGTAAGAAGATGTGTTCTATATGCCCAAGTGCTGCCACCATGAGGGAGGTAGATCATGCCATTGAGTTAGAGCCGAATGCAAGGTCGGTCAATAAATCTCCATATAGATTATCAAAAGTGGAGAAAGACGAAGTGGCAAAGCAAGTTAAAGAGCTCATAGATATAGGGTGGATGGAATGGAGTCAATCACCATTTGCATCGCTCATTTTATTGGTGAAGAAGAAGGTGGGACTTTTAGAATGTGCATAGATTATCGGGATGCCAGTAAAATTACCATCAAGAATAGGTACCCAATCCCAAGAATTGATGATCTCTTACATGAATTGAAGGGTGCCAAGTTCTTCTCCACGATTGACTTGTGGTCCAATTACCACCAAATAAGAATGAAAAGTGGGGATGAGCACAAAATGGCATTTCGTACCTGAAAGAGGTCTCTATCATTTCATGGTGATGCCGTTTGGGCTATGTAATGCACCAACCATTCCTCTTCAATTTTGTATTGGTGTTTTTCGATGACATATTGGTGTATAACAAGAGCGAAGAGTGTTAAATTTGCAGCAATGTGATGAGCTATGGTGGATCAAATGCTAGAATCAACATCATTAGAAAAGAGATTAGACGATAATTAAGACGTGAGCAATTAACTGATAGCTTAATGTAGGCATGGATAATAAAAAACCAGCAAATTCTCATTAGGCCAATGTCTCAATTTATAGGGTTTACATCCAAGCATCTAATCCCACTGATTTCTCCTTGATTTACTCCACCTCTTTGCTTGATTCTCTCCACCTCTTTACTTGATTCTCTCCACCTCTTCCCAGAATATCTCCACACCTCCTAAATCTCCTCATGCTATCCTTTATTCTCTCCTAGTAGATACTTCTCATCTTTTCACAGCTTCTCTCACATTTACAGATTCTCTTTTACAGCCTCTTGCTAAGGGCTTGTTCCCACACACACCCTATTCACTTGTATATTTCAACACCTCCCCTCAAGTGAATACTCCTAGCACACATGGACCCTATACCAAGTTTCCCTCTTACTTTATAGTCCGCGACCAGTGCCTCAAGTCCCTAAACTCATAGGCCTTGGCACACTCTCTCTCCATGTGTCCAAGGCTACTACAAGTGCCCGTGACCTTGACTAAAGTGCTCACACATACATCTACCACATGGCCTACATCATCGGTGGCTCAGACATACATCTACCACATGGCCTACATCATCGGTGGCTCAGAGGTGGTTTTACTCTGTTGGGGCAGGTTACATTGGGTTGTGGGGTTTCTCTCTCTCTCTCTCTCTCTCTCTCTCTCTCTCTCTCTCTCTCTCTCTCTCTCTCTCTCTCAAAAAAGATGATCTGACTCCACTTCCTTAGGAGCCTCCATGAAGTTTGCCGATGTCGTTCCTTCTCCACTAGGTTTGTTGTAGCAGTCTCTTGCCATGTGTCCTAGCTTTCCACAGTTGTGGCAAGTGAAGGTCCTTCCTCCTACTCTGCCTCTTCCTCATCCTCGTCCTTGAGAGAATCCTCCTCCTACTCTGCCTCTTCCTCTTCCTCGTCCTCGTCCTTGAGAGAATCCTCCTCAGGTGAAGAATGATTTTTCTTCTCCAGCTGCTGTTGAGTCCAGCCATTTCTTCTCTTTGACTCTGGTCTCTTGCTCTAGTAGAGCTCCTTCTATCTCGTGCAACTTCAATTCAGGTACATTCTTTAATGTTGCTACAATGTTTTCATATTCACCTTTGTCCACACTCTTTAGAAGCACTGCTAGTGCCTCATCATCTTCTACCTTTTTGCTAATGGCCGACAGTTGTTGCTTAATGCTTTTATATTTGTTCAAGTGTGTGATTAAAGGTTCACTTTCCTTCATATCCAATTTGTAGAATTGCATTAACAGATTTATCTTTGAATTTTTTGCTTGAGTGCCAAATAATTTATTGAGTTCATCCCATGCATCTTTTGCCCATTGTATCCCTGTGATGTGATGAATGATTTCATCATTTAAATTGAGTGCGATAAGTCCTAATGCTTTCTCATTCCTGCTCTTCCACTCATTTTTCCCTCTCACCTCTAGGCATTCATCACCTCACCACCAGCCCCTCCCCTCTCACCTCTAGGCATTCATCACCTCACCACCAGTCCCTCCCCTTCATTTTCCCTTGTGCTCCCTTCTCTCCCCTCATGACCAGTGCAACTGGAATCTTATTCTAGGAATTGATTGTGGAAAGATAGAGAATTAATTCAATCATAAAAACCATTGCTTGTAAGCTTCAACTAAATCAAAGCAATTGAAAAATTAAACACTTAAACAAAAATACTTAGCTCCAAAAAGACCATATTGGGTGCAATC
This sequence comes from Cibotium barometz, assembly GCF_041138505.1. NCBI lineage: Eukaryota > Viridiplantae > Streptophyta > Polypodiopsida > Cyatheales > Cibotiaceae > Cibotium > Cibotium barometz. Next base: position 38,187,922 of record NC_141090.1, on the reverse strand, counting down.
TTTCCCCCTCTTGTGCGTGGCCTCTCCCCACACAAGAGTATTTCTTTATTAGCTTTCCTTTTCACCAAAATTAGGCCATAGCCCCCAAAATACAAGATGTGCTTTTTAGAGAGCACGGCACTCTTCTTTTACAAAAATAGAGTGTCAAATTGGGACTAGGGTAAAGCCATAGGCTTTAATAAATTCCACAAAAATAAATGTATCTTTCCTAAAGTTCAAAATGGAAAAATCATTTAATAAGGTTACAAGCTACTATGCTTGCCAAAAATGAAATGTGATGATCCAAGACATTTCTTCCAAAGTAAACTCTTCAATTCCCATAGTCTTCATCACCTGAAAATATAAGCCCAATTAATTATTAAATTAATCCCACAAATATGAAACAGGCACAAATCATCACCAACTCATGACTACCAGGCGTAAGTACCCCAGGAATCACCCTGCCATACAAACCTAACTGAAATAATCATAGGTGGCCTCAAACATACGTCATATACCGCACGTATTAATATTTATAGTGGTGTCACCCACGATATTAACCTAGCCGGCATGACGCAAAAGTAATCTAGGCGTCCCCAAATTACTCAAGAGGGGATAAATAATATTTTTCTAGAGGACTTAAAATATATTATCATGACATCCCTCTTGCTTGAGTTTGCAATTGTCCTCAATTGCGGATTTGCTGGGTTTGAAAAGAATGAAGAATTTCAGGGTAAACTCGAAAAAATTTCTCAGGCATCCATTTAGCATCTTCTTGTGGATGATTCTTAAAAGTCAAAAGATACTTGAAGTATTGATTACCTGTCCTTGTTGTTATTATCTCTTGGTCAATGATAGCATCAGGAACTAATACTTCTTCCTCTCCTTCAATAAGAGGTGGTTCCTCATATGTTGGGTGAGTAGGAAGTGTTCCTCGAAAAGGTTTCAAGAGCGCTCCAGACAATTCGGTGCTATGTGACCTTCTTTGTGGCACTTGAAACATTTGATAGGAGATGTCTTCGGTTTGCCACCATTGACTTTCTTATTGGTACTCATGTTGCCTTTAGCCTCGTCCTTGCCTTTGTCATAACCTGGTTTATACATCTTCTTTGAAGCATAAAAAGATTTAGTAAATGGTTTAGAAGAAGTACCCTCATGTACTTTAATCTCTTTAGGAAAACCATTTTTACGTTCTGAATTAGTTGCCAAGGATATTGCAGAAGATAGTGAATGAGGTCGAAACATATTCACATCGGCCCTAATGGTAGATCTAAGGCCTGATATGAACTTCCTTTTTTGATCCTTCTCGCTAACTCTATCCACAACCTGCACCTGTAATAAAGTATTCCAGAACTTTTCTACATACTGTGACATAGTTTCCTTTTCCAATTGATGCAAAGTGTCCCATTGGTGCCTAACTTTGGACTTGAATTGTGAGGGTAAAAAGTGCTTTTTAACCAGCCGTTGAAATCTTTTCCAAGAATCTGGCTTGTCACGACCTTGCTTTACTACACTCCACCATAAAGCTGCACTGTCTACCATATGATTGACTGCACATTTAATCTTATCATTCTCTGAAAATTTTTCTCCAGAAAAATAGTCATCTAGTTGACTAAGCCAAGCTAAAATGACCCTAGCATCCTTCTTTCCATCATAATTTTGAAATGTGAAAGCTTTCCGACTAATCTTGGATTCTTTTTGTGACCTTTGTGCTTGCAATGTAGCATTTACAGCCCTTTGAATAGTGTCATCTTCGTCATCAAAAGATAGCGAAGAGTCACGCTTGCGTCTACGATTTGAGAGCTGTCTCTCCAATTCAATACGCTTCTCTCTTTCTTCTACAATTTGATGTTGTAAAGAAAGGAGTTGCTCTTGAATTGATGGCGAGATAGGCAAATCTGCCATAGTGCTTGTGCAAATGATGTAGATAAATAAAATTTTACTTTATTTGATGTAAATAAATAAAGCAAAAATGAGTACTTATCTTATTTTTCTCCCGCAATTCAATCTTGGTTGAAGCTGAACAAGACGTTGTTCAATGGCTGAATTGAATTCTCGTCGCCTCAAACAAATCCCGAACGATTCCGCGTGATTCAAGAGTCTTGGGCTAGTCGAATTGTTGATGAAATAATTTTTCTGCACTTTGAAACCTGCTGAAACAGTCCTGTAAACCTTGCCCAAACTCTGTAATATTTTTTTTGAAATTTTTAGAATTTTTCAGAAGTGATTTCGGAATTTTCTAGCCTTTTCTAGGCAATTTCCAAGCTTTTTAAAACCTGTAAATCACTTTTCTGCACCCAGAAATTTTCAGAATTGAAAAACCTTTGAATTTCTCCTCAAATTTGGAAATTGGGAAAAGTAGAGGTTGAAAAAGGAGTGATGTGACTTGCATGGGGATTGGGAAAAGTGAACTTGATTAGAAAGTGGATTAAGGAGGTGATTAGCTTATGGGAGATTAAGCTTGAATTTTTTTTCTTCTTCTCCACTCCACGCTTTTGCGCCGGCAGGCTGCCGCCGTGCGCCCCTTGTTCCAAAAGATTATTGAGATTTATAATATGGCTTTTGCATGGATTTATCTCCCCCGTCCATTATAGATTTGCTCAACCTTGAAGCTTTCTGATTTCTGAGAGTTACCCGTGAGGTTTTTGGCTATGAGGATTTCATCCATACGGTCAGATTCTGATTTCACAGAGTATTTGGAAAAACCGCTTTTTGATAAAGAGGGATGGTTTTGCAGGGTGGTGAGTGGGTTTGAGAGTAGATCTAGTTTTGAATCTTTGACCTTTGGGTAAAGACCTGCAAAACACCCTTCTGTCCACTGGATAAATTCCTGCACTTTCTTGATTTTTGAGAAGTTGAAGCCCTTTCCTACCTTCTCCACAAATCTCCTAGCCCAAGCTCTGATACCACTGCAACCGGAATCTTATTCTAGGAATTGATTGTGGAAAGATAGAGAATTAATTCAATCATAAAAACCATTGCTTGTAAGCTTCAACTAAATCAAAGCAATTGAAAAATTAAACACTTAAACAAAAATACTTAGCTCCAAAAAGACCATATTGGGTGCAATCTTCCCCCCTCTTGTGCGTGGCCTCTCCCCACACAAGAGTATTTCTTTATTAGCTTTCCTTTTCACCAAAATTAGGCCATAGCCTCCAAAATACAAGATGTGCTTTTTAGAGAGCACGGCACTCTTCTTTTACAAAAATAGAGTGTCAAATTGGGACTAGGGTAAAGCCATAGGCTTTAATAAATTCCACAAAAATAAATGTATCTTTCCTAAAGTTCAAAATGGAAAAATTATTTAATAAGGTTACAAGCTACTATGCTTGCCAAAAATGAAATGTGATGATCCAACACATTTCTTCCAAAGTAAACTCTTCAATTCCCATAGTCTTCATCACCTGAAAATATAAGCCCAATTAATTATTAAATTAATCCCACAAATATTAAACAGGCACAAATCATCACCAACTCATGACTACCAGGCGTAAGTACCCCAGGAATCACCCTGCCATACAAACCTAACTGAAATAATCATAGGTGGCCTCAAACATACGTCATATACCGCACGTATTAATATTTATAGTGGTGTCACCCACGATATTAACCTAGCCGGCATGACGCAAGAGTAATCTAGGCGTCCCCAAATTACTCAAGAGGGGATAAATAATATTTTTCTAGAGGACTTAAAATATATTATCATGACAACCAGCCCCCCCTCGCTAGCCCATCGTACGACCAGGCCTCCCCCCTCTCTTACCTCACCACCAGCCCCCCCCCCCTTCGTTTTCCCTTGTGCCCCCTTCTCTCACCTCATGATCGTAAAAAAAAACTGCCTTCCCAACTCTTTTCTCTCTCACCCTCTTGGTTATTTTTTATTTTTTTTCTTTATTTTATTCTTATTATTAATTATTTTTCCCTCATATTCATCGACCCTCTCTCTTCTTTTTCTATCACCAAGCAACCACCACTCTCTCTCTCTTTCCTAGCCCACCCTTTTCCTGTGTTCTCATTTGCCTCCTAGCATGAAGGAAGTCCTTCCACGGATTCATGGAAGGACTTACTTCATGCTCGCATCTAAGTCTGCACCCCTTCCCAAGGAGGACATTGGCCACCTGGCATCAGGGTGATCTTCTCTGTGGCTCCTCTCTTGCACAGCTGCTTCGACCATCGCCACCGCCACCACCAAGATGTCATCTCCACTGGCTGAGGTATCATTTCCTCGCCACCCTCTAGGTCCTCCATTATCTCTTGTTTTATCATCGCACGAGCTTGCCTTAGTAGGGTTGGCTTACTTTGACTCTTTAGATTTCACCACTGCATCGGAGGATTTATGCAGATCATTCTTAGTGGACTTAGCCACCAAGTGTATCCCCACACTCACCACTGCCTACATTGGCAAGGTTTTTCAGTTTCCCACCATTCCCAAGCCTGCAGAGATGGGATTGGGTATTTCAGGATTCCTAAGGAGGATTGGGTCCTTAACCTCCAGGGGTCAGTCCCTGGGATGATTCCTAGGCAGAAATCCCCTCATGACCCAGCACTTTGGTGTCGTCAGAATCGCTTCACCACCCACATTTTTTCATCTATTATCTCCTCACACGCCTTGCCCCTCATCCCCAACCAGGAGTACTTTGCCTCCCCTTGTTTGATGCATTTCTCTCTTTGCACACCACTCGCCCCTTTACTGGGCTGCACTCATCTCTCCACTGTTCTCCGCTCTGCCGTAGCCCATTCACTCACTCGATGGCCCATCCTAAGCGCCATCCCTCACCTAACCCTGGTTCCCCCTCACGACCTTGCACCCGAGCCTGCCTCCTTAGGGAGCAGCCATTATCGCCATCCATCCCACGGCCACCCTCATCATCGAGACATCCACTCCACCCCCACCCTCATCATTGACACCTTGCCCACCATCGACATCCATCCCACCCCCACCCTCGTCAACGACATCCACTCCACCCCCACCCTCATCATTGACACCTTGCCCACCATCGACATCCATCCCACGGCCACCCTCGTCATCGACATCCATCCCACGGCCACCCTCGTCATTGACATCCACTCCACCCCCACCCTTGTCATCCATGGAGACCTTGCCCATCATCGACATCCCCCCACTACCACCTTCATCATCGACGGCTCTATCATCAACTACTCCTTCGTCACCCTCACACCCCATTCTCCTTCCATGGATCGTTGCTTCCCAGGGACCAGCATCACACCACATCTCCTTGGTTTCCCTGTCGTCGTCACCATGATCCTCGCCACCTTCTCCTTCCGCACCATCCAGAGCCCCCTGGAAATCTCTTTCGATGGAGGTTCCTCCCGCACTCCACCCCTCAGTTCGCCCCACCTCACCCATTTTTTCAGCGCCGACTTCCCTCGTCTCACCACCTCATCTTCCACTTCACCTCGATCTCCTATCGACACCGACATGAGCTTCTTACTTCTTCAGCCACTACCACCCTCATCCTCCCCTCCGACATAGTCTTTCTTGACAGCACCACCAGTTCCTCCGAGCTTCACCTCCACCATCTTCTCCACCACTCCTCGGGTTGGGCTCTTTCTGAGTCTCCCTCAGTCCCGTGACCACTCCGTCAGACTTGACGAGGCTTCCTACGGAGTGCTATTTGGTGGCTGACACATTGATGGAAGCCTCTCAACGGATCACGACCATGGGACTCATTCATCAAAGAGTCCTAGGTGCCTTCACCGACGCTAACTAACACTTGCGTCGGTCGATCTATCTAGCAGAGCAGACCGCTCAGGAGGCTACAACCCGGGCAGAGGATGCAGAGGAGGCCCTTCAGCAATTAGACGAGACCATGGCCCAGCAGGATGGAGAGCTTCACGAGCTTTGCAAGCGAGGAGCTATTTGAGCTGTACTTATCTCCCATCCTTGATGAGGATGCCATGGCAGCCATTCGAGAGCAGGATCGTACACTTTTGGTGGAGACCCAGCATCAGCATGAGTCAAAGATGCAGGCCCTTCGGTTGGAGCATGAGAGAGAGCTCGCCACTTTATAGGACGCACATGAGCGCGCTCTTACATAGTTCAGTCAGCAACATGCATTTGAGTTAGCTGTCTCCGCCAAACAGGCTTCATCTGCAGAGGATGACCTTGCGGAGTTCCAACGTCTCATTGAGCGGCGTTGTTCAGTTGGCTGACCACACTCCAGATCCACCAAGGTTTGGGATTGATGCCTCCTCCCATGTCACTCATGATGGTTAATTCGGTCTTTTGTCATTTTATTTATTTTATTTTCTTTGTTTGCCTCTGGGCATGTACTGGCCATGGCCAACTTTCATTCTGTATCTTGTATGCCTAGACTTCGTGTGCCGGAAGTTTCGCCCAGACAAAGTGGCTAGTGATTATTATTGTTTAGATTGGTTTTTGTGCTTTTGTTGAGGTAACCTTCTGCCAGATGCTTTGCTCGGGGGATGACATTGGTAATATAGTTAGTGATTGCTTGCTAGATGATGAAGTGCCCAGGAGCTCTAAGAAATAGCTTGCTAGATGAAGTGCCCAGGAGCTCCCTGTTCAATCATTTTTTTTTCTACAGCTCGTTGGATGAAGTTTCCCAGGAGCCTAGTTGATTCATTTTTATTTATTTTGTATCTCTCCAGAAGGTTTGCCTAGAAGGATCATTGTATGAGGTATGCTTGGTAGCTTGCTTGCCGGATGTTTTTCCTGGAGGCTCGCCTATGTTTTCTTGGCATTCATCGGACGGTGAATTAAGTAGGGGCGACTTGTGGACGGGAAGCCAGTTCCTCCACACTCTACACTCCACCGACCGCTCCGACCCCGTCGGTGCCCTCCGTCGATGATACTAACCGCAGCCGTCACCGGCCGCTGGTGTGCTCCGACCACTCCGACCGTCGATGCCCTCCGACTACTCCGACCGCTCCGACCACCATCACTGTCGGTGTGCTCCGACCACTCCGACTGCCGGTGCCCTTCGACTGCTCCGACCACTACGATGACCGACCTGTGGAACGGGAAGCCAGTTCCTCCACACTCCACCGACCGCTCTAACCGTCGATGCCCTCCGATGACTCCAATCGCCGTCATCTCACCGGTGCCCTCCGACCGCCAGTGCTCTTCGACCCCTCTGACCGTTGGTCCCCCTTTGATATCTCATATATGCATGGCCATCTCCGGTGGCACTCATGGAGGAAACACCCCTCTCCCTTTCCTAAGGCAGGGAGAGATCCTCTTCAAGATCCTGAGCACCATCTTCCTTTCCCCTCTTGTTTTTTCGTGTGAGCGAGGTGTGAATAGTGTGTGTGGTGTGAGTGAGAGGCCTGTAGGGGTATTGCGTTGCTAGGTGGTGGTTGGAGAGCACAGTAGACAGTGTAGAGCCTAGGTCTTGCATGTCTAGCCAGTGAGGTTGGTGGGTATACTTCCCTGAGAGGATCCACGCTCCCTTCTCCCCCAACCATAGCGTTTGTGGCAGTTGTCTTCGAGTTCCCTAGCAAGAAAAAATTGAGAGGATCCACGCTCCCTTCTCCTCCAACCATAGTGTTTGTGGCGGTTGTTTTCGAGTTCCCTAACAAGGACCGACGGAGTAATCCATAGTCATACTATACTTTGCCAACATATCTAAGGCATATTATCTTTGCACAAACCAAATGCCATGTGATGTCCTGGTAACCTCAATGCTAAGAAAGAATCTCAGCTCTCCAAATCCTTCATGTCAAACTAGCTGCTTTTAATAACGACCTTCACATTAGCAATGTCATTCCCACAATCCCCTATGACTATCAAGTCATCCACATAAATGACAATCACCACCATACCATGCTCTATCTTTTTTAGAAGAGTCTCAATTTCCCACATGAAATCCAATGCTCATAAGATACTTGCTAATCCTATCAATCCATGCTCGTGGGGTGATTGCTTCAGCCCATATAATACTTTCTTTAACCTACATACATATGTGGGAAAGTTTGCTTCATCCCATATAATGCTTTCTTCAACCTGCATACATATGTGGGAAAGTTTGGGTGTACATAACCCTCTGGCTGTTCCATAGACACTTACTCTTACAACTCTCCATTAAGAATGCGTTCTTAACATCTATTTGATGCAATTTCCAACCTTTAGATGCAACCAATGAAATCACATATCTTACTGTAGCTATTTTAGCCATTGGGCTAAATGTCTCATCACAATCAAGACCATGTATTTGTGTATAACCTTTAGTGACCAGCCTTGCATTACACCTTTCTACAGGTCCATCTACTTGCATTTGTCTTTGTAAACCCATTTACATCCAATGACATTCTTTCCTTTTGGTAACTCAACCAAATCCCATGTATAATTATGTGCCAAAGCATCCATCTCCTCATTCATAGCTTTATCCCATACTTCTTTTCCAATAGTCTCATCAAAACAAGAAGGCTCCACATGCTTAACCATAGATGTCATATATGCATAATGCATAGCATGCCCATTGTATGTGAATCTCTATATTAGACATCTCACCCTTTGGGACCTCCTCAATGCTGTGGGTCAATAGCTCCTTGCTCTAGCATATGGCGGTACATACTTATCATTCCTCACACATGGAGTTCTTACCATTGGGATTCCAAACTCATCATCCAGACTCTCTGAAATAGATAAGTCATAACCTGCATTCCCAATACCAATGCCTTTGACTTTCTTTTTACCCTTGTCCGTTTCACTACTCTGAGTACTCACCTCTCTGAAATAGATAAGTCATAACCTGCATTCCCAATACCAATGCCTTTAACTTTCTTTTTACCCTTGTCCGTTTCACTACTCTGAGTACTCACCTCATGTCTTAATCTTCCCGACCATGGACTCACATATCACTACTAGATGTCTCATGTGGGCTAGACATGCTAGTAGACTCCTCCAAAGGTAAATGTACACCATTATTTTCATCAATGTCATTAATCATGACACTCTCACTTTGCTTATACCAATTGGTCATCTCATCAAAAATCACATCTCTACTAATGAGAACTTGCTTTATCATTGGGTGGTAGCATTTGTATGCTTTTCTATCATCCAATGAACACACATTTTTTAGCTTTTGGGTCTAACTTCCTTCTCTTCTCATCTAGCACCCACATACACATAAGCAATGCATCCAAAAACTTTTAAATGTCCAATGTTAGGCCTAAAACTTGTCATTCTCATCTTAGGAGTACTCTCATGTATGGCAGTTGTAGGTGTCCTATTCAAGATGTACACTGCTATAGCACATGATACTACCAATAATATAAAGGCATACTCATCTCATTTCATCAATGCTCTTGCCACTTCACCTATTGCTCTATTCTTTCTCTCAGCAACCCATTTTGTTGAGGAGTATACCTACATGTGAGCTACCGTCTAATACAATATTCTCTCAAGATCCCATCAAATGCATGTGTGGTATAGTATTTGTCCTCAAACATTTGATCTATTGACCATATTCCCACAAGTTCTTTAAAGTCTTTAAACTTGCCCAATGCTTCACTCTTTTCTTTCAAAAAGTAAATCCATGTCATCCTTGTGAAATCATCAATAAATGTAATGTAGTACCTGCTCTCATTTATTGATTGGGTTTGAGTGGGACCCCAAATGTCATTATGCACAACCTTAAGTGGTCTTGTACTCATTTGAATATCTATGGGAAATGGCAACCTTACTTGTTTCCCAAATTGTTATGCATCACAAACATGTGTGCTCCATCATATTTGAATTGTGGTAGACCACCAAAAATGCCCTTTGTTTGCATAGATTTCAGCTTTTGTATGTTTACATGTCCAATCCTTTTGTGCCAAATATCAATGTCTGGCACTATCCTATCACCTCAGACATGGTTTTCACTCTACCATCATGCATCCTCAATGGTACACTACCAAACACGTGTAATAGGATACATTACGTATCATCATTTGTAGCAACGTATCCTTGAGTTTGTGTAGGCATCATGTTATCAAACCACTCTCCATGGCATTTCATGCGGTTTGATGCACCTGAATCCATATACCATGTTTCATCACTCTCTTTATGTGACATCATAGTGCCCATCACATGCTTCATAGTAAATAAATGATTTGTGTGTCCCTGATTGCTAGATGATGCATAATTACCATGTTACACTCTACCACCACAAAGATCATTCTGCTTTTTATAGCAATCTCTAGCCATATGCCCAAATTTACCATAATAATAACACTCAATGCCATGCATATTCTACTATTGTGGTTTCCAAATACCTCTACCATGAGATCTAGATCTCCCTCTAGCATGAGGGTAAAAACCTCTACCACCACCACATGCACCAAATGATGGTTGTGAATCTTGTTGTTGTTGTGGTGACCTATCATGCCAACCACATCCACTTGTACATTCTCTTGAGCTAGAACTCCCCTTGTCTCTGGCACCTCTTTGAGTGTAAAATGCTTGGTCCCTGCATGCCCACTGGTACTAGATGAAGTACCGAAACCAAGTTTCATTCCCACCACAATAAGTAATGAGACCAACTCATCAAAATCTGGGGGATCACCACCTCTAACCCTAATAGAGGTTTCAAATGACTTGTAGTCTTTGCCCAAACCATTCAATGTAATGGAAACCAAATCATCATCTTCCATAGAGGCACCAATAGATGTAAGTTCATTTGCACATCCATTAATCTCCTGCATATAGTCATTTATGTTCCTATTGTTTTTCGTCACACTATGTATCTTTTGATTTAACTGCATCTTCTTTGGTTGAGTAGTTGTATCATAAAACCTTATAAAAGTATCCCATGCAACCTTGGGATTACTTGTTTCCTAGATATGGCATAGTATTTCATCTATCACACAAATCGAAATGTAATGTAGCACTTTAAATGCCCTTTCTGTCAAGCTGGAGTTGCATTAACTACTAGAACCCTTGGTTCCATCTCCTCACTTGTCACCAAATTCCAGAGTCCTTTGCCTTTCAAAAAGTTTGTCATGTGATACTTCCAAATCCGAAAGTTGTTTCTATTAAGATTTTCCCCATCGATCTTATACGGACTATAACTCATCTTGCCAAATGCTTCAGATACTAAGTAAATGCATAAACTGAGCACAATGTCAAAATCTCATCTTTGAGATGTGTAATCCCAATTTATTAATCCCAAGCACATGTGACCATACATCAAAGAGGCTTCACACCACCAAACTATCCATTAAACATCACTTGAATACTCCATATATACCAAAAGTAGCATCACTCTTTAAGCAACTTCACTAATAACTATTTAAGACACTGAATAGTCCATTAATCTCTACAAATCCTTTGGCTGCAAATTTTCAAAAGCATTAAAACCTATAAATGCTTCCCAGAATGTAGCACAAGCCTTTGACTAAGTCATTGGTACAATCAACATTGTTGACTCAAAGTCAACCTTGCTAAAATTGGCCTTTTTGACCAATGCAATTCACAAACACCCTATGAATGCCTTGTTTCTTTGCAAATCCTACATAACTAGCCTTGATTTAGCTCTAAGATCATCAATTCTTCAAGTTATTAGCTTCAATTACATCATATACACCAATCTCACACTTAATGAACTTACTGTATCCACTAGTTCTCTAAATTTTCAGGCATGTGCAGATTTTCCTCGTACTATCCAGCTCGTTTTTGTTTGGGGGGGCTGCATATGAGCTAGACCTTTCAACTACAAGTACTAGTTTCTCTACATCACACTTTTACTATTTGAGCACCTAATTTCCATGGTTGAGCTTCACACTTTATAAAACTTCACTGTGTGTAGTTTGCGCTAACCTGTAGGTTGCTGCCTATCGCTGTAAAGGCTTCAAAAGAGTTTGGTTAAACTCAAGTGTTAGCTAGGGTGTGTTATACAAGCTTTGGCTACTCACCACACACCAAGAATGATACCAAAGTTTAACAATTACATTCTTCCATGCATGTAATCTTTGATGGCTTTAATGCACTATTAAGTACACTTATAAATGTGTTTCAACTTGTTTAAATCCTTCACTAGCTTGCCAATGAAATCATTCCCTTGTCCAATCAACCATACAACAAGTACATGTGTCTCCTAGTGGTGATTCAAAGGCAATACATGCACTAGTGCTTCTTCCAAGCTTCAATGGTGAGCTCAAAAAATAGCCCTCCTGCAATGCTTCGGGCAGCTTGTCTTTTGTTTTAATGTTGCTTGGGACACCTCACCATTGAAGCTTCTGTTATGACCCATGTTATTTAAATGATAATCATGGTCATTTAATATTTGATTTATATATTTTTTATGATGCCTATTTCTCATCATGAACACGTTAGGATTGATTGACGTGATGTCAATTGATTGTTACTACTGACGTGGTTTATGTTTATGAGTTTAGGTGATGAGGTGTGCAAGGGTACCGATTTAGGTGTTGTACAGTGCGAGGGTACCGATTTAGGTGTCGCACGGATGGTGGATTGAGTCATGGCGTGTGGACAGATCTCACAATATTTTGTGTCTGTATTATGTGCGTTTGATATTATTTTGACATCAGTGTGATGTGTGTGTGCACGCGTCAATTTATTGTACAGTGTGCGTACGAGCATTAGTGATTTATTTTGTAATGTGCATATGTGCACAAGTTAGATTATTGTATTAGAAGAATTGTGCAAACCTTAGAAGGTTTGAGGACAAAGGTTAATTGAGGACAAAGGCTAAAATTGAGGACAAAGGCTAATTAAATGGCAAAGTCCAAATATGGATGTATACTTTATTTTTGGCTTAAAGCCTGCTTTTTGGAATATATAAAAATACCCACGCGAGAAGAAGCCACTCACGTTGGGGGGGAAGATTGCACCCACTCTTGTGTTGCCTTGTGATGATGGTGATGTATTTCTTTCTCTTGTCTTATGGTTTTGTTGTATGCTTTTATTTTTTATAATTTAATTCAAGTAGTTGTTTTAATATTTGATGTATTTTTATGAGTCTTTTGATTATTCTCTTCAAGAAAATTAAAGGTCCGGTTGCAGTGGTATCAGAACTTTGGTGAAATTTAAGGTGAAATTTAATTTTCTTGAAGGCGGTCAAAAAGAGGTAAAAGAGACAAAAACAGAGGTGATTTTGGTAAATTTTTTGAATTTTAATTCAAGTAGAACACGTTTAGGGATTTTTGTTTATGTATGGATGAAATTAAGCTTGTTTTTGACCATTGGGTAATGAGTCTCCATCAAGCTATTGCCCAAAGGATAAAATAAAGGTGGTAAACCATTCTCAGAAACCATGAAACGTCTCTCAAAATTGAAAAGCGGTTTTGCTAAATTCTTGACCTCTTTGTGATCTGTCTGTATGGATGGGTTTCAAAATTGATAGCCAATCCTGCTTAGCTTTCCAATTGCTAAACCATTGAGGGAGGAAGCAATCTATAATGGACGGTATATAATTCACCAAGAGCTAATTAAAAGCTCTGTGAGAGAAAATTTCTGAAATTGATCTTTCTCTCTCTCTCTCTCTCTCTCTCTCTCTCTCTCTCTCTCTCTCTCTCTCTCTCTCTCTCTCTCTCTCTCTCTCTCTCTCATACCCAGGCGACGAACGCTGCAAGGAGAGGAAATTTTCAGGTTGCTCAAAAAAAAAAAAAAACAGGAGGCGCTGAATTTCTCTCCATCCCGCCGGTGACGCCTGGCGCTGCGAATTTCAGGGGGCTAGGAATTTTTATTTGTGTTTTTTTTAAAAAAAAAAAGCTTAAAAGCTTTGTTATTACAAAGCTTATATTAGCTATAAGCTTAATATGCCTATTTTTATTTATTTTTTTAATGAGATGCTGTGCGAAATTCAGTAGGCGCTGAATTTTTTAATTTTATTTCTCCCTCCATCTGGCCGACGGCCTGCGCCCTGCGCATCCTGAAGGGCCGGTTCATAGATTTTAATATATATATATATATATATATATATAAATTTTCAATTGATTATTTTTTTCAATCTTTCTCTTCCTCCTTTATAACCGGGCGGCCAGCGCTGAGAATTGAGAAATTTTCAGAAGCCGATTATCTATTGTGCTTAAGGAGGCTTAAAAGCTTTGATTATTACAAAGCTTAAATTTAAAAAGCTTTATAAGTTTCCAATGTTTACTTTTATTTTTATAAGAGATGCCGTGAGATTTTTTCTTTAGTGGGATGTTCCCTTTTTACGCTCCAGCCTTTGGCATGCTAGGTTACAAGTTTTAGTAAAGCTTTCATAAGCTTTTTATATATTTTTTATGATGCCTATTTCTCATCATGAACACGTTAGGATTGATTGATGTGATGTCAATTGATTGTTACTACTGACGTGGTTTATGTTTATGAGTTTAGGTGATGAGGTGTGCAAGGGTACCGATTTAGGTGTTGCACAGTGCGAGGGTACCGATTTAGGTGTCGCACGGATGGTGGATTGAGTCATGGCGTGTGGACAGATCTCACAATATTTTGTGGCTGTATTATGTGCGTTTGATATTATTTTGACATCAGTGTGATGTGTGTGTGCACGCGTCAATTTATTGTACAGTGTGCGTACGAGCATTAGTGATTTATTTTGTAATGTGCATATGTGCACAAGTTAGATTATTGTATTAGAAGAATTGTGCAAACCTTAGAAGTGTGCACGCGTCAATTTATTGTACAGTGTGCGTACGAGCATTAGTGATTTATTTTGTAATGTGCATATGTGCACAAGTTAGATTATTGTATTAGAAGAATTGTGCAAACCTTAGAAGGTTTGAGGACAAAGGTTAATTGAGGACAAAGGCTAAAATTGAGGACAAAGGCTAATTAAATGGCAAAGTCCAAATATGGATGTATACTTTATTTTTGGCTTAAAGCCTGCTTTTTGGAATATATAAAAATACCCACGCGAGAAGAAGCCACTCATGTTGGGGGGGGGGGAAGATTGCACCCAGTCTTGTGTTGCCTTGTGATGATGGTGATGTATTTCTTTCTCTTGTCTTATGGTTTTGTTGTATGCTTTAATTTTTTTAATTTAATTCAAGTAGTTGTTTTAATATTTGATGTATTTTTATGAGTCTTTTGATTATTCTCTTTAAGAAAATTAAAGGTCCGGTTTGCAGCTTCTTCCAAGCTTCAATGGTGAGCTCAAAAAACAGTCCTCATGCAATGCTTGGGATAGCTTGTCTTTTGTTTTAATGTTGCTCAAATACCTGCAATATTCTCTAGGGTGTTTAGCTATGCTTACCAGGTAGGCCAAGCTTTCAGATCTGATCACTGGTGATGCTCCACAACTTCTCTTTTCTCCACAGCTCCAATGGAAAGCTCCAAAAACTAGATTTTTTTCTCTCTCTTACTCACTCAATAAACCCTAATGAGAGTAACCTAGGATCTGATACTATGAAAAGAAAGTAAAGAGGAACCTAGGAGGCATACCTAATCGATCATAGCTCTAATTCCATTAATACACACCAAGTAGAGAAGCTCCATAGCTTTCCTTCATTGTTCTCCACAAAAACATAGCACACTCCATAATGATAAATTCACGTTGAAATAAACCTAATCGTAATGTCCACACACTTGGCCACAACCATTTTTATCCATAGACACACTGCTAGGCCACCAATTCCTGATGAGCTTGCATTCTCAACAAGACCTATGCCACACATTGAGGCATCACACTCCTTAGGGACTTTCCTTAGGGACTTTATACCTACTTTGGACCAACATTGTACACAAGTGCTTATTAACTTAAACATACTACCTTTCTTGCACACAAGAGAGGGAGAGAAGAAGAGAAACAAACCATGCAAGTGTCGATTTGGAGAATAGCACTTAGCCAACCCTAATCAGGGTTAACTCCCCTATGTGAGGCCGCTAGGGGCTCACTTCACCACCACTTATGTCACCCAAGGGGAGATTCACAAGCTAGGTGAAGAGCAAAGAAGAAGGGAGCTATAAAAAGCTCTACCTTCACTTAATGCCAACATGCATTCAAGAGGGATCGTATTAGAGAGACAAGAAAAGGGAGAGGAGAAGAGAAGCTAGATTAACACCATCCCTACTGTGCATACACAACAATCAAGCAAGCAAGCATATACGACACAAGCAAGCAAGCAAGAATAAGCTCAAGAGAGTGAGAGAGAGAGAGCGAGAGAGAGTAAGACTCAATTGAGACAAATGGGATTGTCCCCTTTTTAATATTCCATAAAATGTCTTATATACATGAGCTCACTTTTTACAATGGCTGGCGAGCCCATTTACAATTGGGGCCCAAAACTAGCTTTCTAGCTCTATGTACATCTCATTCTTACAAGCCGTAATCTTGGTCATCCCATATCTCTTTTATCAAGCGTTTTGCGTGGTTACTTTGGTATCGACCATGGCCTTCAGTTGGGGGGGCAAGGGGTCGGCGTGAAGTTTTTGCTTCCCTTTCTCCTATGTAGTATTTGTCGTAGAGGCCACTTTGGGCTTCCATTGAAGGGTTGGTAACTGTGCAGTGACAAGAGTAAGGAGTTGGTGCCTTTGGTGATTTGGGGAGCCAAATTTAGAGATTTCCCTCATAGTAATGTTGAGCCTGAAGTAGAGGTTTTGGGATACGTCGAAATGCTTAGGGTGTGAGTGAGGATAGTTTGGCTTTGGGGAGCGTTTGGGCCGGCGTTTGTGGACTTGGGGTTGTCGAATTGGTTGCCTATGAGAGGGACGAGGAGCTTGGGTTGCCGGTATATGAGTATGGGAAGTGGATCGTTGGGGGATCCATAAAGTGGAAGTACCTTCATGGCACCCATGCATTGTTAGAAGCCTTTAAGTTGCCCACTGTCAAGAGTGCTTGCCTTGTGTGCATTTGTTAGTGTTGTCAGGAGGGTTAGTGTGGTTAGTTGTGTGTGTGGGGGGGGGGGGGAGTCAGCAGTAGCAGCAGTGGTGGTGGCTTTTGAGAGTTTGGATTGGGTTGCTACCAAGTGGGTAGTGGAGAGGATATGCGAGGCGGTGTTGTGTCCAGAGTGGGGAGTGGCCTCTTTTTGAGTGGTATGGATCTATGTTGATTGGAGGGTGGAATGATGGTGGTGAGTGGAGGAGTAACTTCTTGGCATGAGGGAGCAGCAGGTACGGGTTCTTTGTCCGTCATTAGGACTGTAACTTGGCCCAAGGTCAGGGTAGCCATCCGTGCATCCTAGTCTGAACCCTCCAGGATCCTCCTTAAGTGTCCTGGCACTTCACTCAGGGAACGCTTTGTCGGCCCTTGTCTATCGTATCGGAAGCGCACCATTTTAACCATACCGAGGCTGCTCAAGACTTGGGCAGGCTTTGCCGCATGAGCTATCCTTTGACACTCCCCGCCAGCTATTGTTTGCAACTGAACTTCCCTTAGAAAAACACATACCAAATGCTTCCTCCAGCAGTTTGGCGTAAGACAATCCTTTAAGAAAATAGGGTTTCTATGCAAGTTTTCACTTTGATTTTCATTTGAATACAAGGAGTATTTCTTGAATCAGTATCCCGAAACTTCTTGATCGTAATTTTGAATTCCATAACAGAATTTCTTGAATTCTGTAACCTTGATCCCATAGATCAATTCAAAGGGTCTCAAACTTAGTTTTAGGTTTGGCGGAAGATTTGTTGAGAGTATTTTCCTGAACTGGTCACATCTTCTTTCCTCGAAACTGACGAAAGAGTTTGGTCTTGGTCATAGTCTAATTCAAGGTTCGAGTCTGATAAAATTTTTCCTGAACTATCTTTCTCGAAAAGGGGTGATATTTCAATTATTATTTTACTGAATTTCTTTCTTTGAGTATTCACTTAACTGATTTCTAAATTAATTACGAATTTCGATGAGGAATAAATTAATCATTTATCTGAATATTTTGACTTCGATAGATTTTTTGAATTTTCTCTTTACAATTTGAGTGAATATAAAATGATAGCAATTTCTCTCTTAGAGTATTTACTTATTCATTTATCAAATACTCATAGAAATTAAACATAGAATTAAAGAGAATTCTAATTTTGATATAAAATTTCTTTATGCATAAAAATCAACGTCAACGGGAATAACACTTTTATATAAAAGAAAATCCTTTTATGCATAAAATCAATTTTAATAGGAATAACACTTTTAAAATAAAAAGAATTTATTTATGCATCTAATTATGCATAAAAATCAATTTTTACAAGAATAACGCTTTTATAATAAAATTTTCTTTATGCATCTTTCTATGCATAAAAATTAAATTCAATGAAAATAACACTTTTATAATAAAAAAATTTTCCATTATGCATCTTTCTATGCATAGAAGTTAAATTCAATGAAAATAACACTTTTATAAAAAAATTTCCATTATGTATCTTTCTATGCATAGAAATGAAATTCAATGAAAATAACACTTTTATAATAAAAAATTTTTCATTATTCATCTTTCTATGCATAGAAATTAAATTCAATGAAAACAACACTTTTATAATAAAAATTTCCATTATGCATCTTTCTATGCATAGAAATTAAATTCAATAATGAATATCAGTGATATCCATGCATATTCATAGGTGAATATGTACATGGAGTAAATTAGAATATTTCTTTTAGAATGCACAAATGGTGGGAATTACTCTTTTGGAATAACATAAAAATAAAATTTCTTTTCCACAAAATTCTAGAAAATTTTGCCATAACCTCCGTTGTATGGCTGACCATTTTGCATTTTTAACATTCTATTTTCAATTTAAATTAACCCCAATTAGATGTAAAGGACTCTAATCTACATAATTTTCAATTTCCAAGAGAGTAAACAATAAGAAAAGTTTAATTAATCTTTTTGTTAAACATTCTAAGAAAGGCTGAATTGTAAAGAAGAGAAGGGGGTGGCTTTTTCATCAAGGCATAGCATAGAATTTACTTCAATCAACTAAAAAAAACAAGAAAATCAAGAAAACCATAGATTTAAAATTAAAAAAGAAGAAAATTTAGCTTAAATGGAGTTGTAAGCTTTCCATTGGCTTGAGGGATTGAGGGTTCTACTCTTGTTTGAAGCAAGAGTGGCCACCAATTACTTTGGAGAAGATTAAGCCAAAAACAATTGAATTATCAAGAGAATTCAATGTAAATGGCTCTGGGTAGGAGTAGAGTAACAATGCATAAACACCATTAAGCTTTTACAAAGGGGGAGCCTTCTATTTATAGGAAAAAGTGAGCCTCAAACCAAGCAAACTAATTCTAGAATTTTCTAGATCAGTTTGGTCAATTTTTGACCATTTTTGGGTCAGTTCAGCTTACTTTTTGGAACTAGACTTGAAATAGGAGAGAGGAGAGATGAAATATCTCATTTAATTGATTTAAAATTGGGGAGTTATGATGAGAAAAAAGGTGCCTTCTTCATGAGGGGGAATCCCCACTCTGAGGTGTCAAAAATTCAGTTTTTTAATGTTTCCTTTGGTCCTTAGTCCACTCATTTTATGTGAGCATTTACTCATTTTTGGGGGGTTTTTCTTTATTTCTTCAATTTATCTCCTCCCTACATTTGGATTAATCTTATTGGTCCCTCAGAACCTTAATTCAAAATTTTCAAAAAATCTAGACCCTTAGGCTAAGGTCTTTTGAGATTATAATTTATTTCTAATGCACCTTAGGAATTTCTTTTTAAATTTCTGTTTCGGGGGAATTTATTTTAAAAAGAAGGGATATTTTTCCATCCAAAGATATCTAAAAATTGAATCATCTCTCTCTAGAATATTTTATCTCTCTAGGTAGAAACAAGATCTTTTATTATTCTGAAAAACAGGGCATTGATTACAGGGGAAGAAACTAGACATCTTGAGGGGCTAGGAAGGAATCTTACATAAGACATGCTGTGAGTCCTTCACTGTGATAGTGAAGTCGAACTCAAGCAAGATTAGCATTTGGTGATTCTTCCTGTTGTACAAGGCTTGTTTATTAGATATGGAAGATCTTGATGGTCTACGAAGAAGATAAACTTGGTCGCCAGAAGATAATGGCGAAACTTCTTAACGGTGTAAACCATGGCCAACCCTTCTCTCTTAGTTGTGGTGTAATTTCTTTCTACCTCGTTTAGTAGGCGGCTAGCAAAGATGATGGGGAAATCTAACTTGTGTTCACTAGGTTGGGCTAGCACAGCAAAGGCAGAGGTGTCGATGGGGACATGAAAAATGATGTCCTTGTTGGGGACCTCAGAATAGGAGCACTTGCCAAGACTTTTCTCTGTCCACTCAAAGAGGATCAAGAGTTTGTAAAGAGGTGGAGCTATATTAGCATACATGAAAATGAAATGCCGATAGTAGCCAATGTGTCCCATAAAGCATTGGAATCCCTTAAAACTGGTTGGTGGGGATAGCTCAAGGATGAGCCGGCACCTTGCTATCGTCCCTGGAGATTCACTATTGGGAGACAATGTGTCCCAGGATAACTCCATGCCTAACCCAAAACTGGCATTTGAGTGGGTTCAATGAAATGCGGTATAGCCTACACCTTTCTAGAACCTTTTGTAGACATTCAATGTGTGCTTTCCATGTGGAGTTGACACAGAGGTAATCCTTATAGACCTCAAGGAATTTCCAAAGATATTCCTTGTAGGCCACACACATTAGATGCTGGAAGGTACCACGGGCATTGGTTAGCCCAAAAGGTATGACACAGTATGTGTAAGTTCCCCATTCTGTAGGCAAAGGGCATTTTGTGTTGATCCTTGGGGTCGATCAACACCGAGAATCCATCAAGGAAGCTATAGGCTTCCTTTCCTATGACTCGTTCAAGCACGTGCTCTGTGAAGAGGGTAAGGGATAGTGATCCCGTATAGTGGCAGCATTGACCTTTCTGAGGTCCCTATGGGTGATACCCATTCTGTGTGCTCTATTTAGTAGATGAATCCGGTGTCAATGAGTCGATCGATTTCTTCCCAGACTATCTTGGAATACTTTGGATTCATAGGGTAAGCCCTTTGCTTAATTGGTCTCACTCCATCGACCATAGGAAAGGTGTGCTTGATTACTTCAGGAGGTACACCCTTCATATCCATATACTTCCAAGCAAAGCAATCCTGGAATTCTATGAGGAGAGCGATGAGTTTGGTCTCTTCCTCAGTAGAGAGGTCATCCCCAATGTATATTGGTCTCTTCCTCAGTAGAGAGGTCATCCCAATGTATATTGGTTGGACCATCATATGAGGTCTCTAGTTGTCCATTGTGGGACCTTTGCATCGAGTCATATTGCATAAATATGTTAGCCATTTGGAAGATTTTAAAGTGTTTGGGCACTTGCTTGGTCTCTTTTTCCCTAACACTTTCTTCCTCTATTAGTTTTTTGGCTTCTTTTTCTGCAAGCGCTAACTTCTTATTGCGTGCTTTGCACGTAGGCGTGTAGAGCGGCAAAGCTTTTGGGGTCAGTGGGTTCCATCAGCTTGGGGGTGGTTGTGTGGACTAAGAGGGAGTTATTTGTGAACTCCTTTTGCCATATTTGGTTGAGGTGTTCATGTGCTTCAATTGCCCCTACGTGTTTTAGCCAATGGGTGTCTGAATCGGTAGGGGAAACATAGTGTTCTTACCCAGGGAATCCATCGGGTCTTTGAGTTTTGTGTGAGCGTGTTCCCCGTGATGGTTCCACTTTATTGGCCTGTTCGGGTTCATGAGTGGCAACATTAGGTAGATATGCAGTGCTAAGCATGTAGAGAGATGTGATCTCCTACCCATCAGAGCTATTGTAAACTTGGTTTCCATGCATCTTGGAAGTATGTACAAAGTAGCAAGGATATGCATCCAATTCTTAGAGTCTTCTGGCTCCAGAAGAGGTGCACATTCCTCGCTATCATTTTCATCATCTATTGTTTTATGGCACATTTGACACAGATGGACTGCAGTGGATTTGGTAGTTGTTACTGAGTCCTCTATGAAGGGTTTGTCGCTCATGGGGTGTACCTTCCACATGCATAGGTTGATCTTAATTTTATGATCTTTCCTCTGAATGTAGATATGGTCAGTATTCCAGTCGTGGATCATTTTAGTTTCCCTCACGAAAGGTCGACCAAGGATGCAGTCATATGAAACTGGTTGTTGGCCGAAGTTCATCACCATAAAGGTGTGGTAGAAGGTGGTTCCAAGGATCTTTATTTTTAAATCCTTCAATAGATCAATGGGTCTAGCGGTCACTCCGTTGACAAGTTTTACCAGTAATGTCGTGTCATCCATGGCGGGTGCTCCCCAATTTTCCCAGCATTGTTTGGTAACAATGCTCACTCCTGTCCCCCCATCTAGGATTGTAGTGACCTAGAGGCCGTTGAAGGTTATTGTCAGTGCAACATTGAGTTCATTGCCTTAAAAAATATTGTCCGAGTTTATTGACTTACTGTGGGGGTGCCAGTGATCTCATGGGGTTCAATGAGTTCATCTTCCTCTATCTCATTAGAGCTATCTAAGCTCCATGGATTCTTGCATGCCTTCCCCGAGGTGTCTCTCCATCCAATCCTTTAGATCCTTCCATAAGCTTGGGCTACCTTGAAGCAAGGTGCCAATGGGGATTTGGATCTGAGAGGAGAGGAAGAAAGAGAGACCTACATTGTTCCTTGAGGAAGGTCACCTTGGATTGTCTTCAAGCTCTTATTTGTATAAGATATTTGGATGGGGACATCTATGTCTGTTCTTTTGAGATGGTCATCCCTGAGGTTTTTGAGATGTTCGGCTACCCGATTTCCCTGGTGGGGGGTAGCTGCCATAGTGGGTGCTATTGCTGCTGGTGTTGGCCTATGAGGGGGTGACTGGTCTGGGAGCCCTCTATTATATACCTGAGACTCTTCAGTAGGTTGCATGTTGGAGACCGAAGGGCATGGATCTAGGTAAGCAGTTGGAGGCTCATCTTCTTTCTGAGCTCGGCAGTCCCTGGCCAATTCTTGGGCTGCCAAGAGCCTTTCCTTCTCCTCAATGGTTCGATAAGGTTTTTAGGGAGCTACTTAGTGTCAATCGCGGTTCCCTAGCTCGGGTGGCTGAAGGTAGCAGATGTTTGTTCCTCTTCTGACAAAGAGGTTGATGCATGGGTGGTCGTGCCATCTTTCGAACCACTCTTAATAACTACCCGACTATTCCCTTTGCTAATTTTTATGGTTTTCTTTCTCGAGCATCTCATTGCTCGTTCTTGTTTAGGGACATTCTTTGAAGATAAGACTTTTGCATGTCCTTGGTCTCACGAGGTCGATGCCTCTGTTGCGTGAGCTACGGCCCTCTGTGTGTTCTACAATCTGGTCATGGCATTGAGAGGGACCGTATGGATGAAGCCATCTCTTACACTCAGCAAGTTAATGCTGGTGCTGGGATTAGCTTCACGAGCCTTTCCTGTTGTCCCTAGTCTCATCGGACAATCCTTATACATGTGGTCTATCCCACACCCAATGCATAAAGGGGTTAATGTGGAAGTGCCTACAGAGGTACTTGCCATCTCTTTTTTGATTGGACACTCTATGGTGAGGTCCTGTGAAATGGTAGCATTGCATGGGTGGTCATTTAGCCATTGTATTCATGTCCCATCTCCGTGGAATCGAGGGGGGTGGCTAAGTATATTGGAAACATTTCGTTCCCCTCCATCACATAGTGGCTTAGAATTTGGGAGGGTGGAGTATTTGGTTCTAGAGGTTTATAGTTGGGATCTTCATCACTTCCCCCTCATCCCCTTCTTTGAAAATTTCCGTCAGGGTTAGTTGATGAATAGGTGTGGCAATGTGTGAGATCCTTGCCCTCTCTTCCCATCAAACTTTGGAGTGTTGGCAGAAGTAGCATCCTCTCACACAGGGCAGAGCTTCCCACTCGGGGCCTCGCCCACGAATGTCCGGACAAGAGACTAATCCCTTGGTTCTTCCAAAACCGAACTCGAAACAAACTTCCCCTGCTCAGAAAGCATAGGCATATCCTTCAGGAAAATCTTCTAATGTAGTTAAGGGCCTTAACTATCCTTTGTATTCTGACCGAACCCGCGGGTCACATGGCCAAATCAAAGGAGGAACTTGCACTTGGATCATAGAGACCAATGCTTTTTTTCCCATCAAAAGAGGCACAACCGCCATTGATTCTTTTCCATAGAACAAGGATTATCCCGTGACTTACTTCAACTATTGTAACTTGAACATAATTGAATTTTATTATAGGAATCCATGGATCCAGCCTAACCCCATCCAATCCCATGGGTTAGCCAATTGCCCAACCACTGTATTGATAGGATCCATTATAAAAAATTGGTTATGTTTTGTCTCGGGTAGTACCAGGGAAAAGAGTTCCTAGGCCCCCTAGCCGGCACTCATGCAAAATTTAAATAGACACACCACTTACGCACCCGATATGAAATTACCTTTTTCTTAGATTCAGCTATTTTTAAAATAGCATTGCAATAAAACCACAGTGTTTCCATTCTAATCCTCAGTATTCCATTTCCAGGTCCAATTTCCAACTTTTCCACTTTCCAACCATAAAATCCAATTTTAGTCATTCTTTCCTCAGCGTACCTATGGCATCATCGACAACCAGAAGGCTCACCACTTGCTCACTCATCAGGGGCCTTTGCAATAGTTCCTAGCCCATAGTACCTAACTAGGAGTAAATCACATAAAATCCATATGGACTCTCCGTTGAAGATCAGCTAGATCAATCAACAAGATCCATGTAAAAGAGCCATGAACTCATCCGTTGAAGACCAACAAGGCCAATCAACCAGATCCATGCCCGTGTTCAGAAAACCATTCCAACTCATTTTCTTCCTTGTCACACGTGTGGGTATCCTGGGCGACCTCCCAGAGCCCGAGCACCATATGGTCAGCACCCTCTAGGCTCCTTCAGGCCGCTTCCTTGGTCCCTCATCCACTATACCGAAAGCTCACCATTTTAATCAAACCGAGGCTGGTCAAGACCTTGGCTGACCTTGCCACGTGAGACGTCCTTCTTTGACTCTCGGTCAGCTGTTTGCAACATTTTCACTTAGGTCCCCAACAAACGACCTCATTCCACAAGATAGTCAAAATACAATCTTTAAAAAAATAGGTTTCACATATAATTACAATTTCCAAACAAAATTCCCATCTTTCCTTATCATTCCACATCCTTTCTCATCATTCCTTATCATTCCATGTCATTTCTCATTATTTCACATTTTTCTACATCAATTCACATCACATCGTTTCACATCAATTCACATCCATTCACATCATCCCACATCAATTCTCATCAATTCACATCATCCCACATCAATTCACATCATCCCACATCGTTTCCACATTCATTCACATCATCCCACATCGTTCCCACATTCATTCACATCATCCCACATCGTTTCCACGTCCATTCACATCATCCCACATCATTTCCACATTCATTCACATCATTCCACATCGTTTCCACATTCATTCACATGATTCCACATTGGTCCCACATTCATTCACATCATTCCACATCGTTCCCACATTCATTCACATCATCCCACATCATTTCCACATCAACTCACATCATCTCACATAATTCCACACTTATTCACATCATTATACATAATTTCCACATTTATTCACATCATCATACATTATTTCCACATTAACTCACATCATCTCACATCATTAACGCACAACATCTCACATCATTCCACACTCATGCACATCATCATACATCATTTCTACATTAACTCACATCATTCCACACTTATTCACATCTTCATACATTATTTTCACATTCATTCACATCATCATATATCATTTCCACATCAACTCACATCATCTCACATCATCAACACACATCATCTCACATCATTCTACACTCACTCACATCTTCCCACACATCACCTAGATTAAAAATACAGTTACTCTACTTTTTATTCTGATAGGACTTTATAAGTCTCAGTCATTACTTGGCTTAGTTAAAGATAACTTTTCTTGACTCAATTCAGTTAAGTCTAAATTTTCATTCTCTTTTGGACCCTCGATCCCTTCAAGTATTCCAGATTCCTTTCCTAGGGAATCTATGAATAAGTCAGTATCACAAGTATACACGTTCATCCAACTAAGCGTTTTTCTAGTCTTTTTCTGGGAAATCCTTTTCCCATTCAGAATGTACTCAAGATTCTATTTTCAGAGAATCTAGAAGTATACTTTATTTTTCCAAAAGTTGAAAATGTTCGGGATTCCTCTTTCTGATTAAAATTTATCTATGTTTTCTTGATGCATTTCTATGAATATTTTCACATTCATTTCTTGATTTTTCCAAAATAAAATATGTTCAATATCCCTCTTTTAGCATAAAATGTTTAGGCACACCTACTAATCCATTTTTATCTAAATGAATTATATTTATAATCATTTTTGTAATTCTCATAATTTGAATGAATCTAGAAAATTTATGCATAACCTTCTTTATTTTTCTAGTAAATCAATAATGCTCAAAACTCCACTTTTAGCATAAAATTAATTATGCATAAATTCATTCTCTAATGATGTAAATTTTTCCATAGCTTTCCCACATTTTTTATGAAATGATAATAATCAAAATTACACTTTCAATATAAAAATTATTAATGCATGAATTCCATTTTCTAATGATAAATATTTTACCATAACTTTCCCATAATTTTTATGAAATGAGAATGCTTAAAATTCCACTTTTAGCATGAAAATTAATTATGCATAAAATTCATTTTCTAAAGTTAAAATTTTTGCTATAGTTTCCTCGCATTTTCTAAGAAATGAGAATACTCAAAGTTTCTCTTTTATAATAAAAATTATTCATGCAGAAATCTTAATTTTCTAATGATGAAATTTTGCCATAACTTCCCCACATTTTTTGTGAAAATGGTTAAAATTACACTTTTATCATAAAAAATAGTTTATGTATAAACCTAAGCTTAAACATAAACATTAATTCATCATAAATCAAGAAAAGCATGGCTTTAAGAGAAAAACCCATAAAATAAAATGCTTCCCAAGCATGAGGGAGGTTGGGAAGAAGATTACCATTGAAGAAGAGAGTAAAACACCATTGTTTTAGGCTTACCCTTGGTTTTTCGCTTGATTCTTTAGAGACAAGTGAAGCCCACAAGAGAAAGCTTAGCCACCAAGAAGTAGAGGGTAATCTCCAAGAGAAGAAGAGGATTAGTGAAGCTCCAAAGCTTCACAAAGGAGAGGCAAGGTAGAGAGATAATAGAAATATACTAAACTAAAAATTACACTAGTATAGAGGTACTCCAATATGAAAATACAAAGGATTGGGGGTCTATTTATAGATGAAGGAGGCCACCAACCAAATCCAACTGGGATCTAGAGGCTTCTAGCTTCAGCTTGATCCAATTTGGACAAGTTTTGGACTAGTTAAACCCATTTTTTTGATCCAGTTTGATGAGAGATAAAATATCTAGCCACTTTATGATTTTTTGAATAAAAAAATACCCCTTTGATGTGATTTCTAGGTGCCTCCTTCATGAGCTCCACTCCCCCCTCTTGAGGTGTCAAAAATCTATTTTTTTACTAATAAATTTTCATTTTTTAACTATTAAGTCTTGTACTAGTCAACTCTTTATCTTATGTGAGAGATTTTCTTTTATTCTTGCATTTTTCTCATCCCAACACTTGGATTAACCCTATTGGCCCTTTAGAACACTCTTTGGACCTTAATCCATAATATTTTGAAAATGTGGACCCTTAGGCTAAGGTGTCCAGTGCACAATGCATATTAGAAAATTCTTTTTGAACTTCTGTTTCAAGGGAATTTATCTTAAATAAAAGGTATAACTTTATATCCAAAAATATCTCAAAACTATATTACCTCTCTCTAGAATATTTTCTCGTTCTAGACCAAAAATAGAGAAAACAATGTTTTCTTGCATTCTGAAATAGGGGATGATTACAGGGGACTAAGAGGAGAACTTATACATCTTTTAGGGGCTGAGGAGGAACCTTACAACCTACCCCACTTAAAGAACGTGAGATGTCCTCATCTTGCATAGCGGGAGGATAATCTCTTACATCTCTTTCTTCTTCTATTACTTCCAGCGTTACTGCCTTGGAAGTGGATGGCTAGTTTGGGAACCTTTCTCTTTCTTCTTCTATTACTTCCAGCATTACTGCCTTGGAAGTGGATGGCTAGTTTGGGAACCTTTCTCTTTGGCTTCCCTAATTCTGAGACTGAGGCCTTGCATTACTTTGCATCGAGGCTAAGGGTTGGTTAGGGAGTCTACCTTTGCCCAGGGTTTCCTTGATTTTGACAGGAGGACCTTGATTACTCTGGAAGAAAGGAGCTGGAATCTGGGATCTTGGTTCTTGACTTCCTTGTCCTGGAAACCTTGATCCAAAAGGAGTTGGGCATTCCATGCTACGATGACCGTATCCTTGGTAGTTAAAGCATTTAATTCCTTTGTTCAAGGGTGGAACTTCTGAAGTTGAGTTCCAGGGAATTGTGTTTCGAGGAAAAGGCCTTCATTCTGGAACTTCCCGTATCCTGGGTTTGACTAGGACCTTGTTGTCTCTTAGGAAGCAAAAAGTTGGAATCACCTTCCGGGGTTAGGAATCTTTTGAAAGACGATGGTGTTGGCTTCGGCGAAACCTTGACAACAAAGGCCTTGGCGAAATCCTTCACCATCCGCACTACTTCAACCATAGAAACTGACTTAGCATTCTTCACTAGGGTATCCAAGGGTTCGTTCATTCCCTGAATGAACCTACCCACCATCAGCTATTCTTCATCCAGCAGTGGCGAGTATTTGAGGAGGAGAGCAAATTCCTGGTGATATTCCTCCATAGTTTGGCTTCCCTGGGTTCGCTCCAGGAACTCGTTCATCTTTGTCTCCAAGAAGCCTGGAGGACAGAATCTCTTTCTGAGGTGGTATGCTTTGAGATCATCCCATGTCTGGCTATTTCCAATCCAAGCGGTTTGTCTCATAGTGGTTCTTCCATGCTACTCTGACTATTTCTACAACCTTCAGCCTGGCAAGAGCCACCTTACTCTTTTCGTTGTAACCCGTGGCATCGAAGTACTCCTCCATAGCTTCGATCCGCTTCTCTACTGTTTCTCCCAAGTGTTCCCCTTCACCTTTGATGAAAGGTTTAGGCTGAGATCTAAAGAGCTTTGCGAACATCTGGGTCGAGCTCTTCCTCATCGCATCGAGGGCTAGCATTTCTACCACGATGACCTCGATCCATGATCTTATCAATACGAAAATTCTTTGTTAAGTCCCTTTTTCTAACTTAACCAGGACACTCAGGTGAAAAGACCACTTTATTTATAATTCAAATCCGAAAGGAGTTTAAACTTTAGATCCAACTGATTCTGGGGTTCCTTAAAGTTTGGTGGTCAACCCTCATAGAATCCTAAGATAAAGATCCAACTGATTCTGGGGTTCCTTAAAGTTTGGTTGGTCAACCGTCACAGAATCCTAAGATAAAGATCCCTTCTATAAGAAGAAACATACAGAACTCATTATCAAAAAATAGTCCATTCATATACTTAACACAATAATGGTTCATCATACCAGTAATTTCATCTGAACATTCCCCACACGAATTTCAGTTATACAGGTTCTTAATTTGTTATTCCACAATTGGGTCCACTGGGCCAAAGGTCAAGCTGCGAACAATTTGTCAGCAGCACAATCCACTAATCTAATAGTGATCTGCAAAGTCTTGGTCATCTATCATCACTGGAATTTCTCTCCATTCATAATTATCATGACTTATTCAACTCATCTATTTTCAATCGAAATTCAAAAATAATCATCCTTCAATCAGAATCCAAATCAATTCATCAAATTTTTGACCAGAATTCTAAAATCATATCAACCAACATTTGAAATCATAATCTAGGATAGCATTTTTGCTCATAACTTCAAGGTCTTAGATTCACTCGTATATATTGTTAGTATAGAGCTGCAGTTATACCCACGATATATACAGGTGGTCATAGTCCTTGGTGTTATAAGGCAAATGTCATCATATCTAGGCCTCAAGCAAGTCAAGGATTCCACACAATTGCGGTACTTCCATCTAAAAACTCAATTCCTAATTTATGAATTTCCATTCTGAATATCCATTCGTACGCGTTTTATCACACAATTACAACCCTTTACTGGTAACTCAGAAATTTTTGATATTTCTTGCTTTGTTTATCAATTTTAGCCAATTCGCTCTGATACCAGCTGTGAGATCCTTGCCCTCTCTGCACATCGAACTTTGGAGTGTTGGCACAGCAGAAGTAGCATCCTCTCGCATAGGGCAGAGCTTCCCACTCGGGGCCTCACCCACGAATGTTTGGACAAGAGACTAATCCCTTGGTTCTTCCAAAACCGAACCCGAAAAAAACTTTCCCCACCCAGAAAGCATGGGTGATTCCTCCAGGAAAATCTTCTAATGTAGTCAAGGGCCTTAACTATCCTTTCTATTCTGACCAAACCCACGGGTCACATGGCCGAATCAAAGGAGGAACTTGCACTTGGATCATAGAGACCAATGCTTTTTTCCCATCAAAAGAGGCACATACATTGATTCTTTTCCATAGAACAAGGATTATCCTGTGACTTACTTCAACTATTATAACTTGAACAGAATTGAATTTTATTATAGGAATCCATCAATCCAGCCTAACCCCATCCAATCCCATGGGTTACCAACCACTGTATTGATAGGATCCATTATAAAAAATTGGTTATGTTTTGTCCTGGGTACTAGGAAAAAGAGTTCTCAGGCCCCCCAAGCAAAATTTAAACAGACACACCACAATTACCTTTTTCTTAGATTCAACTATTTTCAAAACAACATTGCAATAAAACCACAATGTTTCCATCCTAATCCTCAGTATTCCATTTCCAGGTCCAATTTCCAACTTTTCCACTTTCCAACCATAAAAACCAATTTCAGTCATTCTTTCCTTAGCGTACCTATGGCATCATCGGCAACCAGAATGCTCACTCAGGGACCTTTTCAATAGTTCCTAGCCCATAGTATCTAGGAGTATAATCACATAAAATCCATATGGACTCTCCGTTGAAGATCAGCTAGATCAATCAACAAGATCCATGTAAAAGAGCTATGAACTCATCCAAGACTAGCAAGGCCAATCAACCAGATCCATGCCCATGTTCAGAAAACAACTCCAACTCATTTTCTTCCTCGTTGCTGCACACGTGGGTATCCTGGGCGACCTAGAGCCCGAGCACCATATGGTCAGCACCTTCAGGCTCCTTCGCACAGGTCACCTAGCGCTTCACTCATAGGCCACTTCCTTGGTCCCTCATCCACCGTACTACCGGAAGCTCACCATTTTAATTGAACCGAGGCAAGACCTCGGCTGACCTTACCATGTGAGACGTCCTTCTTTGACTCTCCGTCAGCTGTTGCAACATTTTCACTTAGGTCCCCATGACCTCATTCCACAAGATAGTCAAAATACTTCCCCCAGCATTCTTGACGTAAAACAATCTTTAAAAAAACAGGTTTCACATACAATTTCCAAACAAAATTCCCATCTTTCCTTATCATTCCACATCCTTTCTCATCATTCCTTATCATTCCACATCATTTCTCATTATTCCACATTTTTTTTACATCAGTTCACATCACATCGTTTCACATAATTCACATCATCCCACATCAATTCTCATCTATTCACATCATTCCACATCAATTCACATCATCTCACATCATTCTCACATTCATTCACATCATCCCACATCGTTTCCACATTCATTCACATCATCCCACATTGTTTTCACATTATTCCACATCGTTCCCACATTCATTCACATCATTCCACATCGTTTCCACATTCATTCACATTATTCCACATCGTTCCCACATTCATTTACATCATCCCACATCATTTCCACATCATCTCACGTCATCTCACATCATTCCATACTTATTCACATCATCATACATCATTTTCACATTCATTCACATCATCATATATCATTTTCACATCAACTCACATCATCTCACATCATTCCACACTCATTCACATCTTCCCACATCATTCCCACACATCACCACCCAAATTAAAGTACAGTTACTCTACTTTTTATTCTGACAGGACTTTCTAAGTCTCGGCCATTACTTGGCTCAGTTAAAGATAACTTTTCTCGACTCAATTCAGTTAAGTCTAAATTTCCATTCTCTTTTGGACCCTTGATCCCTTCAAGTATTCCAGATTCCTTTCCCAAGGAATCTAGGAATAAGTCAGTCTCACAAGTATACACGTTCATCCAAGTAAGCGTGTTTCTAGTCTTTTTCAGGGAAATCCTTTTCCCATTCAGAATGTACTCAAGATTCTATTTTTAGGGAATCTAGACGTATACTTCATTTTTCCAAAAGTTGAATATGTTCGGGATTCCTCTTTGTGATTAAAATTTATCTATGTTTTCTTGATGCATTTCTATGAATAGTTTCACATTCATTTCTTGATTTTTCCAAAATAAAATATGCTCAATATTCCTCTTTTAGCATAAAATGTTTTGGCACACCTACTATTCCATTTTTATCTAAATGAATTATATTTATAATTATTTCTATAATTCTCATAATTTGAATGAATCTAGAAAATTTGTGCATAACCTTCTTTATTTTTCTAGTAAATCAATAATGCTCAAAACTCCACTTTTAGCATAAAATTAATTATCCATAAATTCATTCTCTAAGGATATAAATTTTTCCATAGCTTCCCCACATTTTCTATGAGATGATAATACTCGAAATTACACTTTTAATATAAAAATTATTTATGCATAAATTCCATTTTCTAATGATAAAGATTTTACCATAACTTTCCCATATTTTCTATGAAATTGGAATGCTTAAAATTCCACTTTTAGCATAAAAATTAATTATGCATAAAATTCATTTTCTAAAGTTAAAAATTGTGCCATAGTTTTCTCGCATTTTCTAAGAAATGAGAATAATCGAAGTTTCTCTTTTATAATAGAAATTATTTATACAAAAACCTTCATTTTCTAATGAAGGATGAAAATTTGCCATAACTTTCTCACTTTTTCTATGAATTAAAAATGGTTAAAATTACACTTTTATCATAAAAAATAGTTTATGTATAAACCTAAGCTTAAACATAAACATTAATTCATCATAAATCAAGAAAAGCATGGTTTTAAGAGAAAAACCCATAAAATAAAATGTTTCCCAAGCATGAGGGAGCTTGGGAAGAAAATTACCATTGAAGAAGAGGGTAAAACACCATTGTTTTAAGCTTACCCTTGGTTTTTGGCTTGATTCTTTAGAGACAAGTGAAGCCCACAAGAGAAAGCTTAGCCACCAAGAAGTAGAGGGTAATCTCCAAGAGAAGAGGATTAGTGAAGCTCCAAAGCTAGGGGATGATTAGAGGGGGCTGAGAGGAGAACTTATACATCTTTTAGGGGCTGAGGATGAACCTTACACAATGGGAGTTGAGGTGGGAGTATTGGGGGTGGTAAGGGAATTTTTGGTACCTTAAGAATTCCTCTTTGGGCCACTTCTTGGCTTGGTTGAGGTATGTTGTGAAGCGCAAGTGTTGGCAAGGCCAGCGGTTGCCTTGGGTTTATCGGCAAGGCTTGAGGTAGAGCATGGGCTTGAGCAACTCTTTTTTGATAGCAGTTTTGTTAAAAATACAAGTGAATAGGGTGGTGTGTGCGGGAACAAGCCCTTGGTTAGAGGCTGTAAAAGAGAAGATGTAATTGTGATGAAAGAACCTGTGATGAAAAGGTGAGAAGAATCTACTGGGAGAGAATAAAGGGTAGCATGAGAAGATTTAGGAAGCGTGGAGTTATTCTGGGAGATATTCAGGGAAAAGAGAAGAGGTGGAGAGAATCAGGCAAAAGGTGGAGATATTCTGGGAGTGAATCATGGAAAAATCAATGGGATTTGATGCTTGATGTAAACTCTATAAATTGAGGCATAGCCCTAATGAGAATTTGCTGGTTTTTGAGTATCCATGCCTACATTAATCTATTTGCTAATTATCCACTAATTATCCACTCTTAATTATTTGCTAATAATCACTTTGTTAATGATGTTGATTCTAGTGTTTGATCCACCATAGCTCATCATTATGCTCAAATTTCAACATGGTATCAGAGCCATGCCTAGAATCAATTAGGTTTATGAGCCCATTATCTAATTAATTAGGATTAGTAGATAATTAGCAAATAATCAAATTTTTAGTTAGTTTTTAACTTCCCCCTTCACCCCCAGCCAGTGGAGGACTCCATTCACCTTGCACACATAGAATTAGGGCAAGCCCTTCTAACACAAGCTAGTCAACATCCTTGGCTTCAAGCCCATCAAGACGGCGCAGCAAACCGCGAAGGAATTTAGGAGAAATCGCTATTTTTGCCGACATCGTTTTTCTGAAGTAGATTGGAGATTTCTTCTTGCTCAAGTCAAATGTCTCTAATTCCTCTTAGCCCAGGGTGTATTCAAGCATGCTCTACAAGAAGCTGGTGAAGACAGAATTCAATTTCATCAAGTCTACATTGAGATCCAAGCTCTTCATTAAATCTGCAGCCAGGTGACTTTGGTAAAACAGAGATTAAGCTTTCAATATTTGGTCAAATCTTGTGTTTCTTGGCGTAATCCTCTACTAGACTCATTGCTATTGATGCCTTTGAAAGCATTTGAGCTCATTTGAAGTGTAAGGCACCAGATTTGGACTCCCCGCATACTCTGTTTTCTACACACAAAATAGAGCATTAATTTGCTAATGAGTGATTAATCAGTGATAATCACTATATTTTGGTGCAATTGAGGGTTCAAATTAACCATTAGGTATCTGATACAGATCCCTATAACTTCAGATTGCAATTCGGAGTTGGTTTGATACTCCAACCATCCCGTACAAATTGGTTACCCTTGCTTTAATGTAATTTCTGGTAAAATTGTGCTGATAAATTTATGAAAATCATCATTTTGCATTTAACCCTTGGTTAATGCCTGTAAATCTCACTCAAATTCAAGATTATTCACAGCCAAAGTTGCATTTGGGAATGTGCATAAGAATGAATGCCATACGCATTATGTATTGGGCACATTGCATCAATGTAAAAATGGGAACAGACACTGCCCTTGTCCAGAATAAGGCAAGAGGTAAGACCTCCCGCATAAATTTGGGTTTGCATTGCATAATGACACAAGATGAACATCAAAAACCCAAAGGAACTGTCAGCAAAACATTGAAACATGTTGCTCACATGGAGCAAAAAGACCTGATGGACAAGCTCAT
The DNA here is from genome assembly GCF_041138505.1 of Cibotium barometz. Taxonomy (NCBI): domain Eukaryota; kingdom Viridiplantae; phylum Streptophyta; class Polypodiopsida; order Cyatheales; family Cibotiaceae; genus Cibotium; species Cibotium barometz. The sequence continues at coordinate 38,152,797 of NC_141090.1, read as the reverse complement.
GGCCCCAGCCACCATGAAAGAAGAAGAATGTTTCTTTCCAAGAGGAAGATCCACACCAAGAAAATCTAAAGGAAGACATGGACACGAGAAGAGAATCTGCCACAAGAAGAGAAGCTGGCCCAAGAAGACTGAAAGAAGCTGGCCCAAGAAGACTGAAAGAAGAGATGGCGGACGCATGGAGAGAAGCTGCCACGACAAGAAGACTGAAGACAAGAGAAGATGTGAGGCTCCAAAGAGTGAGGAGCCATGTGAAAATCTCTGAGAGAGAGAGAGAGAGAGACCCCACAACCCAATGTAACCTGCCCCAACAAAGTAAAACCACCCCTGAGCCACCGATGATGTAGGCCATGTGGTAGATGTATGTGTGAGCACTTTAGTCAAGGTCGCGGGCACTTATAGTAGTCTTGGACACATAGAGAGAGAGAGTGTGTCAAGGACTATGGAGTTTAGGGACTTGAGGCACTGGTTGTGCAGACTGTCAAGTAAGAAAGAAACTTGATACAGGGTCCAGGTGTGCTAAGATAACTTGAGGGGAGGCGTAGACACTGGTCCGCGGACTATCAAGTAAGGGGAGGCAAACTTGGTATAGGGTCTAGGTGTACTAGGAGTATTCACTTGAGGGGAGGTGTTGAAAATACAAGTGAATAGGGTGTGTGCAGGAACAAGTCCTTGGTTAGAGGTTGTAAAAGAGAAGATGTAATTGTGAAAGAACTTGTGAAAAGGTGAGAAGAATCTACTGGGAGAGAATAAAGGGTAGCATGAGAAGATTTAGGAAGTGTGGAGTTATTCTGGGAGATATTCAGGGAAAAGAGAAGAGGTGGAGAGAATCAGGCAAGAGGTGGAGATATTCTGGGAGTGAATCATGGAGAAATCAATGGGATTTGATGTTTGATGTAAACTCTATAAATTGAGGCATAGCCCTAATGAGAATTTGCTGGTTTTTGAGTATCCATGCCTACATTAATCTATTTGCTAATTACCCACTAATTACATCTTAATTATTTACTAATCACTTTGTTAATGAGGTTAATTCTAGTGTTTGATCCACCATAGCTCATCATTATGCTCAAATTTCAACAAGTTTGTGATTTTATGATTGCCCCATCTTTGGTAGTATGTGCAATAGAGGGTGGAATGGGGTCGTAAATGTGGACACTCCGTGCTAGTATGGTTAGCTCGATAAATTAGGCACCATACTAGCTCCCTCTTAGGATAGAGATGGGGTTGGCCAACCCGATCTCGGCCTTGGCTGATTCTCCAATGTTGGGTCATTTGCTGCATTAATGCAACGCAACCAACTGCTCAACCTGTTATCTAGAGGTGGACTCCTTGATATTTTCTTCAGATCTGGTGCTGGTGGTCTTGAATGAGGCTTTTGATGTACCCTCATCATGGAGCTCTTGGGAATGTGCTCCCTTGAAGTTGTCCTCGAAGTCCATAGCACTCTTACAGCATTGCTCGAAGGAGGTATGGGCGAAGGCATACAAAAAATTGTGTAGGGGTGTGTCCTCTAGGCCTTCCAAAAATCTCCCAATTAGCCTTTCATCAGAGAACTTGTCTTTGGCACTACAATGGGAGTGGAGACATTTGAACCTCTTAATTCAATCTCGGATGGTTTCACCATCCTTTTGTTTAACATTATATAGCTTCTCAACAAGACTCCACTTGGTTCCTTGACGAGAATATCCAACCTTGAAGGCCTCTTTTAGGGCTTTGAAGGTGGCCTTATCTTCTGTTTTTAAAGACCTAAACCATTGGTCGGCTTTGCCATCTAGGGTGAGGCCAAAGGAGCTCACCTTGACTTGGTCATCCACATGGACAAAGGCTTCGTAGATTTGGTTCAACATCTCTAAGTTTAGTATGGGATCTTCAGTCCCATCAAACTTAGTGATTAGTTTAGAGATGTTTACGGGTTTGTTCCACTCTAGTCTAGGTCCTTGTATTGGTTGAGTTGGTGCTAGGGGGCGTGATGCTAATAGCCACCTCCCTCCCTATTTCCATGGCTATTCTCAACATTTCAGGTGTTAGCCCTATCATGGTTAGCCCTATCATGGTTAGAGCAGGTGCTAGTTGGGGAACAATGGGTGGAGGAGCTAGGCCAGCAGGCGGTGGATAGTAGACCATTGAGGGTCCTTGTCTCATGGGAGGATTGGGTTGTGCCTCATGTGGCCCCATGTGGTATCCTTGATATGCTCCTCGAGGTGGGTATTGTTGGTATATATTGGTGGCTCAGGTTGAGATGATGGGGCTGGGTAAGCCCTTTCTCTCTGACAGGAGATTTCAGGACCTTGGAGAGCTAGATCTAGCCCTAGGTTTAGTATTGGTCTTTGGGCTTGTGGCCACCCGTGAGATAGGCATGGCCCTCTAGACGGGTGGATGAGTTTGGGTTTGATGGCGCTCACTTTGTCCTATTTCTGCTCTAGGATCTAGAGGCTGTGTGGGCTCTCTTTCTTATTGGTTTTCCATACCTCTCACCTTGGGATATGGCTTGTTTGTCTATGCGTTTCCCAAGATAAAGTTGCAGAGCCTCAAAGTAAGGCTTCTCTGTGAATATGTAGGAGCAGTAAGATCTTACTCCTGGACAGGTGGTCTGTCCATACACTGAGCCTCTAGTTCTCTTGTCTTAAGGTCAGCAGTAACTCGTCACGTGTTGGGATGATCTTCACTCTCACTGGTGCTATCAAACACTAGCATCGTTTGGCTCCAAGCTATGTTGATCTCGATGGGTCTGACTTTAAGAGCGAGGGAGCGTCAAGAGATTTTATATCATCCAAAAGAGGTTTTTTTCGCACCAATTTTCCCGAACGTAGGTGAACAGTTTATTTTTTATGTTTTTTTTTTTGGGAATGGTACGATCTTATGCATTCAAGATGGTAAGGGCATACGCTTTGTTTAGGACACAAGCGTATGCTTCAGAAGGGAGATGACATGGGCTTACGCTTCTTGGAAGACATGGGACAGACATGGCTTTAGGGAAGGAACGGACATGCGCTTGTGAATGATGAAGGTACGGGCCTGGCAAATATGACATGGGCATACGCTTTGCTAGGGCAAAAGAGAAGGAATGGATGTGGAAAGGTAGAGGGAATACTCATGGCAAGTTACCATGGGCGTACGCTTTAGAGAAGGAATGACCGTCTACTTGTGACTGATGAAGGTACAAGCAGGGCAAAGTTGACACGAGTGTGGCAAGGTAGAAGGAACGAGAATGGCAAGGTTGCCACGTGCGTATGCTTGAGAAAGGAGATAACATGAGTGTGGCAACAAATATGACACAGGCGTACGCTTGCTGGGACAAAAGAGAAGGAACGGGCGTGGCAAGGTAGAGGGAGCAGGCATGGCAAGTTGCCACGGGCATACGCTTTAGAGAAGGAATGGCCGTGCACTTCAGATGGAAGGGCGTACGCACTGTAAATGGTATGGGCATTCACTTCTAGAATTTAGAGATTTTTAATGGTGCAGGTCTGACAACCACCTACAAATATTCCCTGACAGTGCAGCTGTATCTCTTGTTTAATGCAATTTATGCTTAATCAATGCAATTTATTCCCTTTTTAATGCCCTCTGCCAAATTAATGACTGGACATATCAAAAGATATGCCCAAGAGAATGGAATGGGCATGCAAACTTGCCATGGCCATTCACTGTGAATGGAACGGGTGTACACTTCTCAAAATTTCATCCAGAATGCTAATTTCGCCTATTTTCCTTCTCTAATTTCTACAAATTCAAGTGTCTCCCAAATGTTTTTTTGAGTTTTTGTTTTTATGGGGGGCTAGAGCTTAGTCCCTAGCTACCTATTGATACCTAAGGAAACCTAATAAATTGAGATTAATTAGATGATTAAACTATTGTGCAAACTTAACAAAAGTTAAACAAAAATAATGAATGTCAAGAGCAAAAATCAAACACCTACTTGTGTCTCCCACATTTGGTGAAGACTTTGATGCTCCAATGCTCCATTAATATCCATAGCTCCGTTGAACACAATAAAAAAACAAGCAACAAGCTCAAAAAACAACATGCAACAACCGGTGGATTTGCACTCCAATCAGCCAAAATGAAGACTCTAGCAAATGAAATGTGTGGAGGGGACCCTAAGCTAAGTGCTCTCCCCAGCAGCAGTAATGCTGCCAAAGATGTTAACCTAAACATACAACCTTGCACACAAGAGAGGGCGAGAAGAAGAGAAACAAACCATGCAAGGGTCAATTTGGAGAATAGCACTTAGCCAACCCTAATGAGGGTTAACTCCCCTATGTGAGGACGCTAGGGTCTCACTCCACTACCACTTGTGTCATCTAAGTGGAGATTCACAAGATAGGTGAAGAGTAAAGAAGGAGGGAGCTATGGAAAGCTCTACCTTAACTTAATGCCAACATGTATGCAAGAGGGATCTTGGTAGAGAGACAAGACAAGGGGGAGGAGAAGAGAAGCTAGATTAACACCATCCCTACCATGCATACACAACAATCAAGAAAGCAATACAACAAAAGCAATAAACCATAAGTGAGAGAGAGAGAGAGAGAGAGAGAGAGAGAGAGAGAGAGAGAGAGAGAGAGCAAGACTCAATTGAGACAAATGGGTTTGTCCCCTTTTTCATATTCCATAAAATGTCTTATATACATCAGCTCACTTTTTACAATGGCCAACTGCCCATTTACAATTGGGGGCCCAAAACTAGCTTTCTAGCTCTATGTACATCTCATTCCTATGATTGGCATTACACAATCCGTAGGCTCGGTCATTCCATATCTCTTTTATCAATAAGCGCTTTGCGCAGTTACAAAAGGATAAGTTACAAGAAGCGTGACCAAAATAGAAAAATGATGTTAACCGAAGTGGTTAACAGTCCTCCACTGGGTCTCATTAAACATGAACTAACCCCAATTTTGTCAATCTCAAGTTTCTTGTATAACACTAATTTCAACCTAATCACTTCTCAATCCCCTTTATCATGTGAAAAAACTCTTTCCATGCTTGAACTGCTTAGGAAGGGGGGTCACACATGGATTGAAAAATATCCTAAGCCAAGAAGAAGCTGCACATAGCTCAAGGGATGCCCTTAAAACCTTTGCTTGGGAAATATCTAGATACATGAATGAATTTGATGGTTCCACGAACTTGTATGAGTTCATGCAAGTGTTTGAACATCGTTGTGATGATTTTGAAGCTAGATCATCGGTGGATTAGTATTTGTTTGGATATGTTTATGGACATGGATATGGAAGCCTAGATTAACCCGGTTTCAAGGTCTCTTTTGTAAGCATTTTTCTATAGGAATTGTTTGATGTAAATATTATTCTCAAAGGTTGTTTTAAGAAACATTGTGGAACGTTTTTAATTAAAGAACGTGTTTTTATATGTTTCAGTGTGGTAGGACCTAATTAGATAACAAAAATAATTGGGTGCGTGGGTGGATGGATGCCCCGATGATGGCGCCTTTCTATGGATGGGTGGACCCAATGAGTCACGTAGCTTTCCAGCATAATTATTATTTATGATCTGTAATAGAATAGTGCTCAAACAAGTTTTGATTTAGAAAAATGAGCCAGTGGTGGCTGCTGTGCCTTATAAAGAAAAGAGGAAAAAGGCTTTGGCTAAGAAAAGAGGAAAAAGGCTTTGGCTTCCATGAACCAAGTGCAGACTTGTTTCATCCTCAATCACGTACATTAAGTGCCATTTGATCAGAGGAATAGATTTCTATTAGAATAATTACGTTTTCCCTACGAGATAGAGTAGGGTCCCTCCGTTTGCTCATATCCTCATATTTCCAAGAGATTGAGGTATCGTTAATCCAAGACAAGGGGACTTAACTACCTATCAAAAAGGATTCCTTTGACCTAGGTAAGGTGGGGACCTTACAATAATATTCAAAATGGCCAAAGTTGTGTTTTCAGCATAAAACTGTCAAAAATAGCCAAATAACTTAGAACTAAAAAGGATTTGTCCTTCGAGAGTCTCATACTCTTGTTGAGTTTCTTGTCCTCAAACTTTTGTATTTACCTCAAACATATGATTCTAAATATACGAAAAGATAAAATTTTCGCAAAATAGTCCCTAATGAAGGTTATACCTAAAATCTAGTCACAAACTAGTCATATATTCTATTCTGGACATGGGATAATAATACAATAAAATAATAGGTGAATCTCTTATAAAAACAATATAAAGAGATCTCCCTGATTCTAAAAGAGGAAAGAGAATGGCAATATTATAACATTTTCTCACCACTTTTCCTTGATTCATGGAAGAGAGAGAAAGCCCTTAAGGGACAAAATGGAGAGTCCATATTTCTCCTAGTGATTGTTTTGATTTTCCTATCCTCATTTGAGCTTGTTTTGACCTCCACCTTTTGGTTGTCCTTGGTTTTTTTTGGTTTTTGAGGTTCCACACCCCACGGTTTTTACTCCAAACATACGTTTTTTGTTGCCACCTTTTGGAGTAGATGGACATCGTACGTGGATATACTATAGAAGATGATTCATCGATAAAATGGATAAAGAATTTATGAATCGATTACGTTAACTTAGAACCAGATTACCCCTAAGAAGATACTAATACTTGACCATACCCGCATCATTAGAAGAATGTAAATTTTATTCAAATTTCTAGTATTCATAATGTATCCTCTATAACTTAGTAAATAATGTTTCCAATATTTCTATGTAAGTTTTATCTTTCAGACGATGACTCAAACACCTTTCAAGTAAGTTTCTTACACCTATTCTTACAATAATGATCATGCTTAAATAATTATGCATAGAATTTCAATTCATACTACTCTAAGTTCTATTTCTTATAAAGTCATAATAAAAAATAACTCTAGTTACATTTGGAAGAATAATTATATTTCAATCCATTTGCATTGTTTCTCATTTTTCTCAATGTAGAGCATCATTGCAATCGAATTATATATAAAAGGTACGACTCTCTTACGCTTAACTCAACCTTATAATTGCTAAATTTCATGTTTATTATTCAAGTTTATTTCAACTTAAAAAGTAAATTAATCTTTCATCATCCAGACTTGTTCACTTAATCAAGATGGTTAGAATCATTACTAGTTATTCGTATTTTATCAAATTTATCCATTTTCATTTATAATCTCACATCCCCTCAAACAACTTTTCCAACTTAAGGTTACTAGCATCTTCCTATCCTTGTATCCATAACGAATTTAGCTTTTATTTTTATGACGATAAGCTTCTCATAAGATTTTGATTAATAACTTATATATATATACCCTATCCATAGAAGTAATAACGATTCACATCTATTTTGAGTGTTAATATTGTTTCTGACGGATTATTTCTATGACACCAATGATAGAGTTATGTATATGTATATACTCATTTTTATTTACAAGAATTTTTTCATATGAGTTTTTATAATATTTTTACAACCTAAGAACCTAATTAATAAACCTTAGATTCAACATTAGGATTAGTTCAAGTTCAATTACTTAAATGAAATTTCTAGATAGAGAAAATTTGTGTTGAAATTTAAGTTTCAGAGGGAACTGGCCACTCCACCTCAAACTTCTATTCTGAAGGAAGTGATGTATGGAATTAATCTGGTGGTATGGGACATCAAATTGGTTTCATATACTTACTCTAGATACACTTATGTCTTCTATTTTTTACCATCCTATGTGTGTATGTACAACGCGCCTATGTGGTATGGGACATTTAGACTCGTCTTACATACAGTCATTTGATTAGTTCATTGCATATGCATTATGTGTAGATCTAGTCTTCAGTATTCTCCATCTCTCTTGCTTCAAGTTATTTACCTTGTGATCAAGTTTCACTTAGTGTATTTTCTTGCATGGTATCATAGGCAGCTCAGGCTCTAGACAAACTTGTGGGGACAATTCAAGAGCTTACCTTAGCCTTGTCAAAGCATGTGTTGTTGGGTTTTGCCTTATAGCCGTAAATGAAACTTCCCTTTATGGGTGTGCTAGCTCGTCCGCTGCATTCTCACTCTGTTGTCACACTAGAATACTCCTTGTTGCCAAAGGGGTGAAGGGAGAGCTCTCAATACCTAGATGGAGGCAATAGTTCTCTCTCACAATAAGCAACGGAATAATAAGCTAATCAAAGAGGGAAACCTACAATCAAACCTATTTAAGCATACATCCATCTAGCAAGCATGAATTCAAAAGCATACAAGCAAGCAAGAAGATGGAAGAAGGAGGGCTCACAAGAAAACTACTATAACGGAATTACTTATTGTTGTCAAAATGACTTATATACAAGTGACTAGTTTTCTCACTAAGCTCGCCAAGCTTAAAAATGGTCCTCTATTAGTAGTCTTAAGCAAGTATGACTTATATACAAGTGACTAGTTTTCACACTAGGCTAGCCAAGCTTAAAAAAGGTCCTCTATTAGTAGTCTTAAGCAAGTATGGTAAGGCTGCTTTATACATTCTAGTGCCATCTTATAAAAATCATGTGTCTATTCTCATACAGGTAAGATGGCAAATATCCTTACAATAGGTCGGGCTAGCTAATGCATGTTAATTGATGGAGTGGCAGATCTCCTTATGATGATAAGTCAGGCTAGCTAATGCATGTTAATTGATGGAGTTGTAAACATACCCCCTTCCTAATGGTGATTGCATCCTTGCATCACCCAAGTCCATAAGCTGTTGTGTCGAGAATGTTTTCTTATTACTTGCTTAGAGGTGTGCGCAGAGGGGGAATCATTAGCAATGAGAAGGCAAGATGAGATGGGGGGTATACTATGGTGTAGAGGTGGGACAAGAGGCAAGTTTTATCTTGTCAATTTTTCTACACCATGGGGAGCACCATTTCCAAGAGTGAAAAACCACTAGAAGACATTGACCAAATCAAAAAGTGGGTTGGCTGTCTAATGTAGGGACTCGCTAGACATTTGTTGGAGAAGAAGTCGTGTGATGAGATTTCACTGTAATGCATTCTTTATGTTGCATCTTTTGTGGCATAGAGAAGGATGTTATAATGCTTGGCCCATTGCTTTGTTCCCTAAGCCCGAAAACAAAGGCTCACAATAACAAGGGAAGGGGGGCGCGCTAAACAACCAAGCATACATGCACAAACCCTAGGCACAACACACGCACGCATAGCAAACACATAGTTGGTGGACCGTGAGGGGTGGATGGCATAAACGAAGGGGGAGAAGGGTGTAAGAGGTAGCCCAAGGAGATAAGGGGGGGAGGGGGGGTTGTGAGGGGCAGGTGGCATAGAAAAATGGGGAGAAGGTTGTAGGAGGCGGCCCTAAGAAGAGAGGGGGTGGTAGGGGGGATGGGGGGACCGTGAATCTGGGTTTGTGAGGTGGGGTAGGTTAGGGAGCACAGGGAGGGTGTTATTTTTTTAATTAATAAAAAGGATTTTTTAAAAAAAGGGAAGAGGGAGGGCTATAGATTGCTTACAATTTTTTTGGGGGCAAGTGGTGATGTTTTATTTTTTTAATTAATAAAAAGGGTAAAAGAAAAAGGGAACAGTAGGGCCATAGATTGCTTGCGATTTTTTTGGGGTAATAAAATGAAAACGTAAATATCAAAAAAGAAAATAAAAGAGAAAAAATTGGGGCTTTGGGGTTAAGAAAAAGTGGGGGGGGGGGAGGGGGAGTAAAAAGGGGGTGTCTTGTTTGGAATAAAGAAAGATAAGAAAGAGGGGTTTTTTAAAATAAAAATAGAGAAAGAAAGAGAAAACATGATTTTAGTTAAAGAGAAAAAATAGAAGGGGGAGATTGTTTTTTTAAAAGGAAAAAGGAAAAGGAGGGGGGAACAAAAAGAGGGGCTTGTTGGTTTTTAAATAATAATATAAATATGTATCTATGTGTGTGTGTGTGTGTGTGTGTGTGTGTGTGTGTGTGTGTGTATCTACACACACACAGACACACACACACATAAGGAGGAGAATTAAGGGGGCAAGGGGAGATAAAAAGAATAAAAATAAAAATAAAACTAAAAAGAAAAGAAAATAATAATAAAAAGGAAGGAGGGAGGAGGATTTTTTTGGACTTAAACAAACAACTAAGGTATGTACACTGAAACAACTATATATGTGGAGGGAATATTAAGAGGGAGGAGCAAGGATAATTTTTTTCCCAAATTTGTAAAGAGGGGGTTTTTTGAAACTTTTTAGTAATAAAAAAGGGAGAATATGGGGGGGGATTTTGTAAAAGAAGGATTAAAAATAGAAAATTAGGATAAAAAAGCATGAAAAAAGGAGAAAAAAGAAGAGGAATTTAAAAATAAAAAGAAGAATAAAAAAGGAAAAAGAGGAAGAAGAAAAAATAAAATATAATTAAAAGAAGAGAGAAAAGGGGTGTTGTTATTCTATGGGGACACGTGTGTGTGCACGATGCAAATGGACGCGTGTGCACATGTGAGCCAATGAGCTGTAGTGCAAGTGTAGACGTGCATGCGAATGTGGTGTGTGTGAATGTCTACATGCGCACCCCATATGCATGTGCACGTGAATGTGTACACGCATGTTCAAGGTGCCAATTAGGTGTGCTGCACGTGCCCATACACATTCACATGCATTGTGAATGGGTAAGAGGGTGTGCATGTGAGAGTGTAAGTGAATGTGCACATCCATGGGTAGGGTCAAGGTGGTGCTAATGTGTAAGGGTGCGTGCACACACATGTGCATGTGTGAAATGTGTACTCAAACTCATCAATCCATAATAAGCTTTCTTACTACATGGTTTTCTTATCCCTCCAAAAATCCAAAGAATTAATGTGTAGAAACTCATCAAATTATAACTTTTTCAGAGATGTCAGATGCATGTGAAGCTTGTATGATGGATATTATACAAGAGAGTAGCAACATAGCTAAGTATCTTCCTCTGGAGCATATACATGTTGATCTTTGTGGTAAGATGCCTATCATTGCATTAGGTGGTTCTTCCTATTTTTTTGAGTAGGAAGATGTGGGTGAATTTTCTTTGGGATAAGGCAAATAATTTTTGGGAATTTTGAATTATGATATAAGTTTATTGAGAATGAGATAGTGTGTACAAAGTGTAAAAATCAGGGTCACACTAAGGAGGAGTGCGAGCTTCCCCTTACTCAGCTGTGTGCCATTTACAATCAGACCAACCACACCATTAACAACTGCTAATATAATACTAAGAATAAGAATCCTAAAGTGTTGAAGAGGTAACAATTTCCACGTACCACACCTTAAAACAACCACCCTTATGGAAGAGGAGCTGGAGCTAGAGGTAGAAGGTTTGGCTAAAGAGGAGTAGGATTAGTCTCCTGTTATTGTGACATGCCTAGTCACAGATAGGCAGACTATCCTATCTAGATCAGACATAGGATTTTAAAAGATGTGAGAGAATGGAGAAATGAAATTCCAAGAGGACCTAATCCACAACTATGTGAACATGCCAAAGTGGATGCTACACCTGCTAAGCGACGAGTGTAGGAAAATCCCTCAAGAGTGCTAGCAGGGATCTAGAAAGAATGTGGGTAGAGACAAGAGATTATCTAAAAACATATCCAAAGCCATAATAATGGATGGTGTAAAAGGTCCGAGAGGAGTGAGCAAGAAGGTGACTTGTGCAAAATGCACAAAGAGTGATATGGATAATGTAGGAAAACCCATGCCTTCAAGGGTAAGCTATAGAGAAGATATAGACCAAACCACTCTAGCCAAGAAGAAAGAAGAAATTATTGTAGGCAAGGTGCCATGAGGCAGTAGGAATGTAATATATAAAAGGATGTAAGATAACCACAAAGAGACTGAAGAAACCCAGATTATTAAAGCCTCCTTGCAAGGGAATCTCAGTGTGGTGAACACTAAAGGTAAGGAGCAAATGGATTCTGGACCAAAAAGAGTAGGAAACCTAGACCAAGGGGAGCCAAGCAAGCAAACAAGAAATGGGTTCTGGACTAGAAATGGGTGGGAGACAAGAAACCTAGACCAAGGGGAGCCAAGCAAGCAAGAGACTAGTGGGACTAGAGTGGGGTATGAGCTAGGGGAAGATCTAATCAAGAGACTAGCAGCACTAAAGTGGGGTATGAGCCAAGCAAGCAAGCGACTAGAGTGGGACTAGAGTGGGATATTAGCTATGGGAAGATCTAAGCAAGAGACTAGCGACACTAAAGTGGGGTATGAGCTATGGGAAGATCTAAGCAAAATGAGGCTCAACATCACTCTAGGACCGATTCCTAAACTTGGTGTCTAATTACGGTGATAATTGCTCCAAAAGATAGTACCCACATAGAAGTTGGTGGAACTCCCAAGTATTACTACAAAGGAACCACCCCAAGACCACAGGAATGTGGAGAAAGTATAGGATTGGAACACTACAATTCCTAAAGTAATGGTTAGCAGCTATTGGTGTCCTAAGTAATCCTACATGGAGAGTCTAGTGTGAACATAATGTTAAAGGGCCTAGGAAAAAAGGTAGGGGGATTACAACAATGCAACCAAGTCTATTACAAGTGAGAATAAGAGGATAGGTGGTGTCCCAAGTATATTGAATGGAGGGTCCCCAGTGTGAACTAGCCCCATTCCTCCAAGTGAGAATGGTAAATCAAAGAAGGGTCCGACCAGTTGTGGCATTATCAGGGGAAAAGAAATTAAAATAATAGGATGAAAATTTCATATGGTACTTATTGTCCTAAAGATGAGAGAAATATTAAGAGCCTACCACATGCTTTTACGAAGGTCTTGGTTCAATCAATCAGAAGCAAGAGGATCAAGCATAACTAAAAAACTGATTAGATTTCCATTAGAAATGGTAGGTTGGGTAGGAGAAACCATGTTAACCAATGGAGTGGTTAACGTACCCCACTTCCTAATGGTGCCACATCCTTGTGTCACCCAAGTTAGTCACCTAAGTCAATGGTGAAGCTTCTTTGGGAAGTGGATCGTGTGGATGGTCTAGGATATGCCATGGAGTGGGTGGTCAAGGTTTAAGTGGTTAGTTTGGGACTACGGCATATCCTGTAGGCCAAAGTGATGGGAAAATTGGGTAGCCTTGATGGCAGGAAACTTGTTAAGGGGGCATGGAAAGTGATTGGTGATGTATTGGTTCTTCATGCAATGCCTCTATTGGTTATGGAAGTGATGTGGACCCTTCAGCATAGTAGAAGCAGTTTGCACACTGTGATTGGCAGAATGATTGTGAGAGGACCCCATGGAATGGATAGATAGAGGTCCAAGATAGCTTGGCAGATAGGGTACGATGCTCAGATCTCATAGCTTGATGCTTAGAGATTGGGTTATTTCCTGACGAATACATTGGCGCTTATGATATAGGTAGGGAAGCTCATTGTTTTGGAGGTACCTATAAGTTCAAGGGTTCTCAAAGCAATGGGTCATGCTATGGGCTAGGCTTGCCGCCATGTCTCCCCATCTAGAGATGTACCTAGAGGGTTGGTGTTGATGAGGTTAGTTGCAAGTGCATGTGTATTTTTATGCCATGAGATGCAAGAAGTGAAAAACAATTATGATGCTTGTTAGTGAAATATGCAAGTGACATACATGGGCAATGGGAAAAGGTGACATGTATGGGCAATGGGGGCAAAGGTGAGATGCATGTTCAACGTCGTGAAAAGGGCAAAGGTGACATGCATGGGTGCAATGGGCAAAGGTATGCTTGTGTGGGTGCACTTCTCCAAACAACAAAAACTTCTCTAACACAGCTACTTTCTTCCACTAACACCAATTTAGGAATTTTGGGATTTATTCAAGTCCCATTTTTACAAGGCTTTCTTGTAACCACATATATTTTAACCATTTTGATCCTAAACTTTGCAAACACGTGTAATGAGATGACTTCCAACATATGGACTTTCTTAGCAAGAAATAAAATGGCTCTTCTTATCTAAAAAATGCATTCACTTCATTAAAAATATACATAGACTTGAACTTAGTTTTATGGGAGCTAGACTCAATGATTGTATATTTTCTCCCTTCGAGCATTGTCAGGCTCGAACTTAAGTTCGAGCCTCACAATGCTCAAACGGAGTAAGTTTAGCACTCATTAAATATTCTAGGCTCAATGCTGGCGTTTACGCCATCCTAGCATTGTGAGGATAGGATGGAGTAAACGCCTCACAATGCTAGGATAGAGTAAACGCCTCCACAACGCTAGGATGGACGTAATTATGAGAAGGCTTCCAACATATGGATGTAAATAGCAAGAAATAAAATAACTTTTTTTATTTAAAAAATACATTCACTCCATCAAAAATATGCATAGGCTCGAACTTAATTTATGGCAACTAGAGTCAATGATCATATGTTTTCTCCCTACGAGCATTGTGAGGCTCGAACTTAAGTTCGAGCCTCAGAATGCTCACATGGAGTAAGTCTAGCACTCATGAAATATTATAAGCTCAATGTTGGCATTTACCTCATCCTAGCATTGTGAGGGTAGGATGGGGCAAACGCCTCACAATGCTAGGATGGAGCTTGATGTCTCGTGTCAACAAGCAAGGATCCTAAACTTTGGAAACACTTATAATAAGATGACATAGAGTACACCTCGTAGAATAGGATCTGCCATAGAAAAATGACAAAAAGGAATTAGCTCATTATAGCCACCAGCCCCTTGAAATGACTTCCAATTAGCTATGTGCACTCTCCTCTAGCTAGCAAGAGTATCGATGGAGGGCACTACTCAGAACTTCAATGCCAACTTGAGGGCATTGCTAAACATCCATGCAACGTGATCTTGAGGGTGTTGCTGAGCACGTATGCAACGCGAGCCTCGTAAGAAGCTTCCAATAGCACTACTTGCAGAAGGACAAACCTACACAAAACCCTCTCTTTTTTGGTATGGATTGCATCCTTGGCAAAGAAAGGTCATCAATAGAGCATGTCAAGTAATCAGCACGGTAATCTTCATATAGTAGAGCTCTCAATATTGAGGCCAATGAGGTAATATAGTCAAGCACAGGAGGTTGTTCTGATTATCGACAACAAATGGAGGAATATAGCATTACAGAAAACAAGCAGGCTATGGAAAAGAGAGCATGATAATCTTCAAGTAGTAGAGCTTTCAGCTCAGTGTAAATTGAGGCCAATGAGGTAATATTGTGAAGCACAGGAGGTTGTTTTGGTTGTAGACAACAAATGGAGCAATACAGCATCGCTATCAAGCAGAAAACAAGCAAGGCTATGGAAAGGAGGTGTGGACTACTATACACAGAGGGTGCCATCGATTTCAAATTTCAAATTTGACGGGCTCCATCAAATGAAGGTCTCCTGCACCGTCAGTTTCAAATTTCAGCAAGTGCCAAGCTAGACAAAAGTGAGTGTGGCCAGTCTGGGGCCCAATGGTGGCCCGGCTGTTTATAATAAATTTTGTATGCAACTTGCATGGCCACGTTGCAGCATCTGACAGTAGATTCGCCGATTCATTAGGGCGACAGACATCATCGGCAGTCCGGCGATCACGCCTGAGCTGGCAGCAGGTGCCCTCCTGACTCCTGAGTCCTCGTCGGCCAGTTGCCACAAATCTCCTCCTATACATGAAGCCCTTATTTTAAGCAATGAATTTTGGGCATGCATCTATGTAAGGATTTATTAGATTGTTGTAGAGATACATTGTGGAAAGAAAAGATCTTAAGACAAAATAGTACGTTAGTTAACCTTTCATACATATGATGTCATGAGACACAAACCCTCACCACCTAAAAAATAACATGTTAGGTCCATTACAAGCATATCACACTTGCAACTCTCTATTATGTGAAGAACAACATGTTATGCTCTCTCCTTGCCTCTCATACATATGATGTCATGAGACACAACCCCTCACCACCTAAAAAATTTACATGCTAGGTCCATTACAAGCATATCACACTTGCAACTCTCTATTATGTGAAGAACAACATGTTACGCTCTCTCCTTGCCTCTCTTTCTCTCTCATTATCTTGACACATCGAATGTATGCGTGTATTTTTTCACCATTCAAACAAGGCTCCAGCATGAATTGTGCCAAAATCATGATGAATATTTCCCAACATTGCAACCCTACACCATTCTTGTTAACATTGCAACCTAGCACACTAACAACTCAAGATCAGGTGTCACAAAGAATTGTCCCAAAATTGTGCATTTTTCCCAAAATTCCTAAATTGGTCTTCACTCTCTTTGTTGCTTTTTTTAACATTTACTTGGTATCCCTTTTCTTGGGGAGTCAAGATCAATAGCTTAGAGGCATGGCAGTAGATTTACACATGGTTCTGCCCACAATTAACAAGCGATCTGGGTAGCACATTGCACTTGGACTAGAGGTAGGGTGGTTGACGGCAATGTATTAGTAATTGTAGGAAGGTCCAGGCGATATGTCATACCATGGGCTAGGAATGTCAAGTCAACCTAGAAGAAAGCAACAATTTCTACATAATTCCTATAAGGTATATATATCTTTTAGTTTTTTGAATCATTCTTGGGGGTTGAGGTGTATGACCCCAGCTTCTCTATTACTTGCCAATAGTGATCTATTTGATTGATTTATTAGTTAATGTTTAATTAAGATAAAAATTACGACGATACAAATAGTATCATGAATTATTAAAAAGAAAAGAATATATTTTTTAAATTTCTATGGATATGTTTGTTGGTTTCATTTCTAATCTGCAGGTACATCTTCTCCCCTACTTTGCTTACTGTGCTCTAGGCTTGCATAGTTGTAGGTGGAGGGAGTAGCAAGCCAGGGAGTCGGGGTCCAGGGTAATCCCCTCCTATGCTACTGGGAACTGGATTTCCATCCCACGAGAGTGGACATGTGATTATGATGCTGCCTAGTTCTGTGGGCCTAGGCTAGTGCGGTGAATTAGCCTACCTCATGTGAGTAGACGTCCCCTCTGAGAAGCGGGAGGGTTTGTGTTATATGCACATTATGTGTGCATATACTAGGAGGCTAACCCACATTAGGCTTGTGAGCATGGGAGCATGGGAACAAGCTCTAGTGGAGTATGGGTTAGAACTAACCTTAAGGGTTAAGGTTAGGGTCATGCATCCAAGGGTCACACATAGAAAATGAAAAGTCAAGAGTCACTTGAGGGCCCTCTCATATAATAGGGGCATGGGGCACACTCAAGGGAGGCTTGGAGGCTTGGAGGCTTATGCTATGGTCTCTTGTGTAGAGGTCCATATCTACTCATCTACCATTTCACACTATAGCTACATGCTATTGGATTGAAGTTATACCTCTTGATGGTGGTAAGGGACATCAAGGTAGAGGTATGATGTATTTCATTTATAATTCATGTGTGCATCCCTTGGGCTCGGGGGTGGTTGGGTGGTTGAGTTTATGCCTGGTTTATGTATGTTTATGCATAACAATTATCTAGAGAGATCTTAGGGTTTTAACAGTGTTATCAGAGTAATCTCTATTTAATTGTTGTTGATTTTTTTTTAGTAAATTTTAATATTTACTAATAAAATGTTATTTTTTGTGTTGATGAATTACACGTGGATCATCGATATGGTGATTGGAACGTGTGTTACTACAATTCAATGGACGAATCGACGTTGCGGGGAAATTCCATGAGTTTAATGCTATTTTTTCTTATTTTTTGTGGATAAAATCAAGCATTAATGGATTTTTTTAACAAAAATACCACATATTTTATGGTGGATATTTTTGGTAGAATGGATTCCCTGAATTTCTAGAATTTTAAAAAATTTTTCCTAAATTTTTAGGATTTTTGGGCATTTTTATGATTAAAAATGTATTTTTATACATTTTTGCAAGTTTTTTTGCAAGAATGCGATCAAATTTCTGTTGATTTCCTACTGAAATTCAGTAGTAGGGGACAGCGTGTTGATGCATGAATTGCTCTCCCGTGTGCGTGGGGTCCTCTCTGCCTCTCAAATCTGATTTTTTCTTCTTTTTTCTGTGAGAAATTCTCTTAAAAAGGATTTTTTTAAAACATTAATCATAATTAATGTTAATTATGATTAGAAATATTTAATTAAAACTTTAATCAAAGATTAAAGTTAATCTTTTATTAATAGAGGGGAGGAAAGAGAATGGAAGGAAGAAGAGGGAGAGGAAAGAGGGGAGAAGGAGAGGATCCCTCCCTCTTAGTTTTCTGCGCGCACAGGCGGGGGCGGCGGCGCTGCAGCCCGCCGGGCGAAAAACGCCCCCCCTAAAAAATCAAATCCATGCAAAAAGCTTATTAAAGCTTTTTTTATTTTTTTAAAGAAATAAGTTTTTTATTATTAAAAAAAGCTTTTTGATAATATTTCAAAAAAAAGCTTGATAAAAGCCTGAAAAATATGGGATTTGAGAAAACAATCTCTGAAAAATTACTGAAAATTTTTTCTTGAAACTTTTTGGCTTTTCATCTTCCGGAAAACCTTTGGCTTTCCATTTTCTCGAAACCTTTTAGCTTTCCGAATTCTGGAAAAACTTTTGACCTTCCGTATTCCGGAAACTTTTGACCTTTCACATTCCGATTTTTTTTGTCTTTTCATTTTTCCAAAACTTTTGGCTTTCCATATTCCGAGAAAACCGTAGGAATTCCAAAATTTTTTTGACCGTTCATATTCTAAATGCGTTCGGGGTAATTTAAAAATTTTAAAAATTCTTAAAAATTAGTGGAAAATTAGACAAAGGCTATTTTAAATTTCGAGAAAATGTGGGGTTGGTGTTTGGCATGTGGTGTGTCCATTCGGGCACCCGTGTCCATTCAAATTCCTTTAAAAATAGATTTTTTGACCCAAAAAATTAGAAAAATCCATTAAAATTGTAAATTTTCATTGGATTTGAGAATTGTCGGGCGGAATTTGAAATTTCGTGAACGATGGGATTCTCAGGAGAAATTAGAAATATTCTAGAAATTATTTTTAGAAATCCTAAAAATTTGATATTTTTTAAAATATCAATGGTATTTTGGTAAATTAAATTATAAAAAATTTTCTGAAAAAATATAGGTTTGGAATGCCATAAGATAGGTTTGGTGGAATTCAAAATTATCATATTTTGAGACCCTATAAAATTAGAAAAAATTAGGAAAAAATCATGATAATTCTTTTTCTCAAGAATTTAATATTTTCGAGGGTTATTTAATGTTGAAGTATGTTTTCTCATGCGCTGACATTAGATAGATGCGGGTTATTTGCATATTATTAATACGATTATACCTCATATTAATGGATATTTATGTTTGGATTAATTCTAAACGATGTATTCATGATTTTTTTACCATTGTTTAGCCATTCTTTTTGGACATGTTCCTTAATTTCTTTTGATGGCTATAATTTGCG
Source organism: Cibotium barometz (assembly GCF_041138505.1). Lineage (NCBI taxonomy): Eukaryota > Viridiplantae > Streptophyta > Polypodiopsida > Cyatheales > Cibotiaceae > Cibotium > Cibotium barometz. The sequence continues at coordinate 38,133,559 of NC_141090.1, read as the reverse complement.
TTCAAAGTGTGTTTCACCTTTGACACTTTTCCATGATAATTTATTTTGCACTTATTTAAGTGTGGATTGTGCTTAATTTCTTAAGCCTAAGACAAATTCGGTTAGTTGATCGTTTTGTTTTGGTGGATTTTTATTGGATGTTTCCCAAGTTTTATATGGACTCATCAGGTTCTGCCTAGATCACTTGTGTCTAGGGTTTTTTTATTGAGTGCTGCACACGTGTTTCACTTGCTTACTTTGGAGTTTTGCTTGAACGACACAATGTTCATATACTCCGGATTGATGAGTTGGCCACCAATTTTAATGCTTCTTTTGGCATGATTAATGACCATTAGATGGCATGCATTGATTTTTATGATCAACTATGGTCTTTATGGATTTGAGGAGCTTCTATGCTTTTATCCATGGTTTTATAAGGATCTTTTGATCTTTTGAATAATTACATGTGCTTTGAAGGTAACATTTGCCTTCATTTTTTGCACGTAATTTTGGAGTATATTTCTTGTACTCTTGTACATATTCCAACTCGGATACGTAGTTGCTTATATATCTAGGTGAGTTATTTTTCTACCCTAACTTTATTGTATTTTGGGTAGTTATCATTAGAATGGCACCAATAATTCAATTTCTTTTCTAATGTACTCAGAAGGAGTTATTCCTTGATGTAGTCTCAAGTATATAGAGACAGGTTTAGTATGTGAAAGTCTGGATAAGGCCATCTTATTCCTTTTATACAAGATTTTATTCATATTTCCTAGATGACATACTAGGGAGTTTTAAAATTGTTAAGGTATGTATGGGTGGTATCATGGTGGTATGGGACGCTAGTGATCCCTCACATATATTATCTTATGGGATAATTTGGGCTAAAGATTGTTGCTTTGCTTACATCACTTAGCATGTTGACCTCAACATTCAAAGACAATCTTATTTTCTAAATTCACTAGAAGTTATATTGTGGACATTCTCTAGATAAATTTCTTTTATCTATAGCCTGCATGTTTTGATGAGGGTAATCTCATCGGCATTTTCACTTGTTGAAATCTCTTTCTTTAGAGTTCAAACAAGTTTATCTTGTTGTGTTCGGATAAGGAAATTTGGATTCTTTCTTTGTTGGCATTTCTTTCTCTAGTTCTGTACTTTAGGTGATTTATATAATCAACCTGATTATTTACGGTATGACATATGTGACTCATCGAGACGTTGATGACTCTCTATGTTGATATGGGTAACTCGGGACGTCGATTATTCCATATGCAGATGTGGGTATGTCGGGGTGCTGATGAATCCCTGGTTTCTGTTGTTATATTGCCATGTTTTTCTACTTTTTTCCAAATGGTTTATAACGAGGAAGTTACTTTGAATGTGAATTGCTCTGATCATCCGCAGTCTGATGGGAAAATAGAGTGTATGAATCAGATTGTAGAGTATATGCTTCGTGCATATGTCTCTAGAAAATCATCATATTGGAAAATATTCCAATGATGGAATTTGCCTATAACAGTTTTAAATATACGGCTATTGGTTTTAGTCCGTGCATATTTATGTATAGGTATCAACCCAAGGCACCTATTGATGTCGGTCTTAAGGACATCGAGCTTGATGCATCGAGGGATTTCTTGCATGATATGTAGGAAATGCAACCGAAGCTTGGGATTCTATCAAGAGTGCTCATGATAGGACACAGTTTTATGCTGATAGGGGATGCTCATCTCGATCTTTTGAACCAGGAGCGTAGGTTTATTTTAATGTTCCTAAAGATTTTCAAACTTTGTCAATGGAAAAATGCTCTAATTTATCTCCTAGATATTGTGGTCCATTTTCGAGTTATACATCAGATTGGCACAGCTGCATTTGAACTTAAAACTACCTCCACATGTTAGAGTTCATCTAGTCTTTCATATCAATAGATTGAAAGGAAAACTCGGAGGTGAGGATAACACAGTTACTCCTCAAGAACTCATTGAAGTTGATTATTTATTCTATATTCCACATGAACCTGATAAGGTACTTGAATTCAGGGAAAGGAAACTTTGTAGTTGACTAATCCCTGAGGTTAAAATTAGGTGGAAAGATAGGAAAATAGAGGATTCGACTTAGGAGTCGGTTGATATTGTTCAGTGCAGTTCTTCTTCTTTTCATTGCAAGAGTCGATTGATATTCGACTTGGGAGTCGGTTGCTATTGTTCAGTGCAGTTCTTCTTCTTTTCATTGCAAGAGTGCAATGTTTTGAGAGAGAAGAAGTATGTTATATGCACATTATGTGTGCATATACTAGGAGGCTAACCCACATTAGGCTTGTGAGCATGGGAGCATGGGAACAAGCTCTAGTGGAGCATGGGTTAGGACTAACCTTAAGGGTTAAGGTTAGGGTCAAGCATCCAAGGGTCACACATGGAAAATGGAAAGTCAAGAGTCACTTGAGGGCCCTCCTATATAATAGGGATATGGGGCACACTCATCAAGGGAGGCTTGGAGGCTTATGCTATGGTCTCTTGTGTAGAGGTCCATATCTACTCATCTACCATTTTACACTATAGCTACATGCTATTGGATTGAAGTTATACCTCTTGATGGTATGGGACATCAAGGTAGAGGTATGATGTATTTCATTTATAAAAATTCATGTGTGCATCCCTTGGGCTTGGGGTGGTTGAGTTTATGCCTGATTTATACATGTTTATGCATAACAATTATCTAGAGAGATCTTAGGGTTTTAACAGTTTGGTACAAGTGGCAAGACCTAAGGGGGTGATAGGCCGGCTTGGCCCTCGCTGCCCCGACTAGTCGATGACAACAGAGTATGGTCCATGAGGTATGCCTAGCTGGTTTAGGCTGGAAGACCGAATTCTAGATCATCGGTGGATTGGTATTTGTTTGGATATCTTTATGGACATGGATATGGAAGCTTAGATTTGGCTATTGACCCGGTTTCAAGGTCTCTTGTGTAAGCATTTTGCTAGAGGAACTGTTTGATGTAAATATTATTCTCAAAGGTTGTTTTAAGGAACATTCTAGAACATTTTTAATTAAAGAACGTGTTTTTATATGTTTCACAATGTGGTAGGACTTAAATTGGATAACAAAAATAATTGGGTGCATGGGTGGATGGATGCCCCGATGGCGCCTTTCTATGGATGGGTGGACCCAATGAGTCAGATAGCTTTCCAACATAATTATTATTTACGATCTGTAATAGAATAGTGCCCGAAGAAGTTTTGATTTAGAAGAATGAGCCAGTGATTGTGCCTTATAAAGAAAAGAGGAAAAAGGCTTTGGCTTCCATGAACCAAGTGCAGACTTGTTTCATCCTCAATCACGTACATTAAGTGCCATTTGATCAGAGGAATAGATTTCTATTAGAATAATTACGTTTTTCCTATACGAGATAGAGTTAGGTCCCTCCGTTTGCTCGTATCCTCATATTTCCAAGAGATCGAGGTGTCGTTAATAAAAAACAAGGGGACTTAGCTACCTATCAAAAAGGATTCCTTTGACCTAGCTAAGGTGGGGACCTTACAATAATATTCAAAATGGCCAAAGTTGTGTTTTCAGCATAAAACTGTCAAAAATAGCCAAGTTGTTGAGAAAACGTGGTGCTCATGATAGATCAAGTGTGTGGAGGAAAGAGACTCACAAAATACAAGAACAATATCTTGCTTATTAAGTTGTTTATGAATACAACTAGGCCTTGCTCAATTACAAAATGCCTCATAGCTCCACCTTTAAAATGCCTCATAGCTCCACCTTTAAATAGGTGAGGTAGTGGACCTCAAGTCCATTCACACTCACACCCTTCTCTCACCCTTCTCTCACCCTTCTACATAACCTTAGTCCCTTAATACCCCCCCTCAATACCAACTATGAAAGGATGGAATAGGTGGTATTGGACATAGGATGCCTTTATAACATTAGGCATACAAGGTTTGGAATATAGGTGTGATTACATTGAAAATTAAAACAGTTTCTCACAGCAGAGGTAGAGGCTGATACAAAGTTGGCCTCTGACTCTTTGTTAGGACATTTAGAAGTGATATGCCCCGTTTGTTTACATTTATTACATTTCATTTTGTTGGGATATTTGATCCAACAATTATTCCAAGTGACCCACCTTTTTACAATGGGCACATCTTACTTTGACCACTTGATGTGATAAAGCTTGTTCGATAGTCGATGAAGTGGTTGCATTTGAAGATTCAACTGCTCCCTTTGGCCTCTTTTCTTCATCAAGAAATGATTGGATGACTCCTTCGAGGGTGGGATTAGGTATGTTCTTCAGGGTGGTGACCAAGGTGGGGTACACCTTTTTGACTGCTTTGAGCAATACAGCCACTGCATCATCTTCATCCATTCTCGCATTCACTGATGCAAGTTGAGCCATAAGGCCCTTCAAGTGAGAGATGAAGGCTCCAATTCCATCTCCCTCTTTGATTTCCAAGCTAAAAAATTCGATTTTGAGAGAGATCTTGGAATTCTTACCACGAGCTCCATAGAGCTTATCAAGCTCATCCCATTTCTCCTTTGTAGTCGGAAGTTGGTCCACATGGTGGATGAGTGCCTCATCAAGATGAAGCATGATGATGGCTTGTTCCCTCTCATCTTCAACATCTTCAGCCTTTGCTCGATCAATAACCTTGGTGCCAGAGATGAATGGCCAAAAACCTTTGGACATCATCTTGTACTTGACAACTTGTACTTGACAAGGACTTGCCAAGTGTCTCCCGAACTTCTTGATTTGAGTGTCCTTTGACATTGGGTATTGAAAGAGATTATGAGAGAGTAATGGGCTGATTATGAAGAAGAAAAAACAAAAAATTTATGATATTTAGGTTTAATTAGTAAGAGAGAGGCTTATGAGAGTGCAACAACCCTAATCAAGTTGAGAATGTTGCATAAATAGGAGATTAAAATAGTAATTTTTATGGTTTAGCACTTAGGGTTTGTGCTTAATTACTAATTTTGATAGGGATTGGCTGCATTAGTGTTAATGAACACTTTGGTTGGTGATTAAGATCACCATTAGTGTGTAGAGAACATAATTAGTGTTAAAAAGTATATTTTTAGTGTCAAATGACACTTATTTTGGTGATTAGTTCACCATTAGTGTTTAAGAACACTTTATAATAACCTCCCTTTTTTGGATTAATAGCTTAATTAGTGTTAAACAACATAATTAGTGCTTAAAAGCACACTTTGAACACTTTGAAAGCTTGAAAGTTGATGTTGTTGAGATGAAGCTTGATGGGAATGAGGTTTATGAATACCTCATATGGTTGGCCACTCTTAAAAATCAAGATGAAGGTTCAGCAACAAACAATCACAACACCACTTGAGTGATTAGAGCAAGGGAGAAGGAGATTAGTGAAAAAAAATCACTATTAGCAAAGCTTGAGCAAGCTTTCATGGAGAAAGAGAGAGGGGCGCTTGGTTTTTCTCTGATTGTGAGAGCATGGAGCAGCCATTAGGGCTAGAAATCAAGCTGTAGACTCCTGACTCATTGGGCTTCAAAAGCCCTAAAGCAATGTTGCTTCACATTGCTTGAAGGCGGCGAATTTGACGTACGACTAGCTACGCTTCAGGAAATGGCACCGGGTTGCTGTGCAGACGAAATGCCGCCGCGTGGAGAGGAGCATTCAAACAATTGGCCATACGATTAGATTTGCCTAAGCCTCCTCTACATCTCCCATGAAGAAATCTTTGAGTGATATGCCCTCTACAAGCTATTGGAAGGCCTCCAATGGCTGGGTGTTGAGCCCCACACAAGGGAAGATAAGAAAAAATGAAGATTTTTGCCCTATTCTACACCACAAGTGGTTCCAATCAACCAAGCTCTGATACCATGTTGAGAAAACGTGGTGCTCATGATAGATCGTGTGTGGAGGAAAGAGACTCACAAAATACAAGAACAATATCTTGCTTATTAAGTTGTTTATGAATACAACTAGGCCTTGCTCAATTACAAAATGCCTCATAGCTCCACCTTTAAATAGGTGAGCTAGTGGACCTCAAGTCCATTCACACTCACACCCTTCTGTCACCCTTCTACATAACCTTAGTCCCTTAGTACAAGTGCCCCCCACTTTGCTCTCAAATAACTTAAAACTAAAAAGGAATTTACTTTCTAGATTCTCATACTCTTGTTGAGTTTCTTGTCCTCTAAAACTTTCATGTTTACCTCAACATATGATTCTAAATATACGAAAAGATAAACTTTTCGCAAAATAGCCCCTAATGAAGGTTATATGTAAAATCTAGTCACAAACTAGTCATATATTCTATTTTCTAATTCTTTACCTCTAAAAGTGTTTGTTCTATGAGTCGCATGGACCAAGGTGATCATGTATAATTAAGAAGGTCAAGAGTCACTCATCTTGAAGCATATCATATATCGACTCGGATTCTCTCGTATACTCGATTTATTTATTTAATATCAAAAGAATTTGAAGCAAAATAATAAAAAGAGACTTTGTGTACTTTCTTGATATATTTTAAGATGTCTTGATTGATTGGGAATCCATGTATACTTTCTAGAAGTTGTGGAAGTGCTGTCTGTAGATTTGCAAGCCTCTCAGATCTACTGTCAAGGCTGCAACTTACAATAGGTATAACTTCGCATAGAGTTATCAAAAACTAGTCATGTGGGTACTTAAAATTACCAGAATGTATATGGTCTACAATTGAGTGCTCCTAATGATTGTTTTGATTTTCCTATCCTCATTTGAGCTTGTTTTGACCTCCACCTTTTGGTTGTCCTTGGTTTTGTTTGGTTTTTGAGGTTCCACATCCCTTTTCTCTTTGATTGAGATTTTGGTTAGTTCGAGGCTTGTTTGTCTCCATTTAGTTTTGGTTTTAATTTTTGGGACTTATCCTTCAACTCTTTTGATCCTTGTTAGTATGATGTGTTACTGTTTTCATCAATTCATTTTAAAGTTTCAGTGTTGGGAGATTTTATTTTGGTTTACACCTTGCCTTGCATGCATGTTAACTCATTTAATGGTATGATGATTAACTGTCTATTATGTACACTAATAATGTGAAGTGTTGATTCTATTGTGTTTGATATTTTAGTGTTTAGTTTTAGATATTCTTTAAACAAGTGGTGTAATGCATATTTATGACATAGGGGTTTCAAAGTGTTGGTAGCTAGCTGCTAGAGATGGGGTGTTGCAAATGGGGCAATCTACCATTTTGTGTGGTCCATGATAGTAAAAGCATTGGAGTGGTGGTCATATCAGGTCCTTAACGATTTCTACCCCTTGATTGGTCTCATTTTGGGCCAAGCAAACCAAACTTTCTATGTGAATTCAATGTTTGAAGATTTTGTGTCTTGAGTTGAATCATTTGTGCCATATTTCCCTGAGCTAAAGATGATGTACTAATCAAACAAGGATGTTGCATGACTTATGTTTGTGACTGATTTGGTTCAGTTGCACAAAATTTAGAACAAAGTGTGGTTTCATGGCCTTGCTTAAAATCATTACAATATAGAAGCATTAGTTTTATGCCCTCACATGGAATAGCTTTCAAAGTTTTTTTTTTAATGTTTAGCTCCTTTTTCATCCCAAATTTCTCTCCCCATCAAATCGGTGTAAAGTTCTTGAGTGATGAGCTTCAAAATCAAATTGTTTACAACCCCTTATTGGGTTGAGGGATTAATTTCCACTTCTAGGTCGTCATCCACAGAAATACACCAAAATACCATGTGACATTGGGGATACAGGCATCTGATCATTAGGTTTATAGACAACTTGGACACTATAGGTAGGAAAAACCTCTTAGTTAGAGTCAAAAGATAGGGTTTGATGCCTATAAAAGGGTATTGTACTTGGTGGTTCATTCCTCTGTCATTCCATTCAAAATACAATCACCTTGTGTTATGCCCAATTCACTCTCTCTCTCTTGCTTGCCAACATGGTATCAAAACCTAGATCCAACTTACCCTTATCTCTATTAGCTCATAGTTAATCTCATTACCACTTATGCTTATTATTGATTAAGCTATAATCTCATCTTTTCAAAACTTCATCTTCTCCATTCACTACTACTCATTGGAGGCTTCAAATCAAGAGCTATAGCCAACCATTCCCAAACTTTAAACTGGGGCATCTTAACCACTCCTAGGCATAGCTGTAGCCATCCCAATCGATGGGATTTGCATGCACATCAGCCGTTCAATAGGCAATTAGAAAAATGTAGCTATTTTGGGGATAAACACAATGGCAACTTAATCTCTTCAAATTGGCACGATTCCTAGCTCACCCAGGGGTTTTTGAGGATGGAAAACACGCTTGTATGATCAGCTTCATGAAAAAAATATTTACAGAAATTGCCTCCAGCCTGGATATTCAAAGAGAAGCACTTTTGGTAATGATAAGATTAATCTTGATTAAATGTTATTAATCATGTACGAATGGGTTTAAAACTCATCAATTGGAGTTATATTATTGGATTTGTGCCTAATTTACAAAATCCCCATCATTTGGTGCTTTAATTGAAAGCCCCAAGTTCCCCTTCTTCTACACTACAAATAGTAAATTACCTCTACTAATTAGTGTGATTAATTAGCACTAATCCTTATGTTCATGGACCATTGAGGGTTCAATCATACCATTGAGGACTTTCTACAACTTGCCATAGGTTTATATTGAAAATGCCCCTTGATTTGCCCCTCCAATGGTGCTCTCCAAATCAAGGTATTTTATGCTCAAATATAGAAAATTGCTTTCACTAATACCTTAACTAGTGCTAATCATATGAGGTTTTTAGGGCCATTAATGGTTCATATCTCACATTCAAGTGTTTCTAAACCTTTGTAAAGCATCAAATCAGATTTTTCCCTTGATTTGAGTGGTCAATTTGTTAATTCAAAATCGGGTATAAATTTGTATTAGCATTATTTGGGACAATGGGATTTTTGAGCTTATATGCTTCATGTAAATCTTCTATCATGCTCATAAATCAATTGTAAAAGGGTAATATGTTGGATTTTGATAAGTCCCTAAGACCCCCTTAAGAAGATTTAATACATTATTATCTGAAAGGGATATGCATTATCATCAGGCTTTATGAACATTGAGAATAACATCCATCTTTGCCTACAAAGATTTCATTACACAATGAAATCAAGGATGAAGAATACCAATGGCTATATCAACATCAAGATCTACATTGACACAAAGAAGATCAAGAGATACATTGACATTATGAGCTATATCAAGAAGATCTTCATCATCATATTGGTCATCGAAAGTAAATTTTCCCTTCATTTCTAAATTCTATTTTTATGTTGAGTCAAGGGTTCTCTACCTAGGTTGTCCCCCAAAATCTGAATCTTTTGGACTTTTTGTATTTGTTATATAGCCTTGATGTTAAAAATATGGAAAACACCTCATGAAATGTTGTATGGGGCACATACCTTGTACATGCACTATGCACTATACACCTCATTAGAAATGTTGTATGGGGCACATACCTTGTACATGCACTATGCACATAAAACCACACAAATGTCATAGATATATGGGAAAATGTGTTAAAGGTTATTGTCTATCATTACTATTATGTAAAAGGGTCAATTGGTAGCTTAAAATTAGCCAAAAGAGGTCGTGGGTTCATCACAGTAGTAGGTGTGATTATATCAGTCAGCTTGAATCTAGGAAGGCAAGTCACTAAAGGAGGGAAGGTGGAGATGATTTAGATCAAGGTTTAAAACCTAATTGTAATTTAATATCATGTACTCTAGCCTATACAAGAGGCTCACATCTAATGGAATTGATCAAGCTTCTTTGCCTCCAATTATGCTATCATTATGAGCATCATTAAGGTAATAATTTTTTATTAGTGTTTAATACTTGTGCTTAGCATCATTTCCATTCAATCATGTGTTTAATCACCATATTCGATCCTCCATAGCAAATTTCAACTTGGTATCAAAGCTTAGGTTGATGGTTTCACCTTAGTGTTACTTATCTTGCATTAATAATAGCATAGGATTATCATCAATCAAGTTTTTAATCACTTTTTTAGTGATTTTCTGCATAGCTAAAAACAGCCCTTTGTTAGTGCTTCAATATCTCTCCATTCCTTTCCCCATTTCCCAAGCCCTTTTAGGGCATGCTTTAGTAACTCAAGGCGCAGCTCCAGCTCAAGGGGTTCAGCAAAATTCGCCGTTAGCAACCTAAAATCATCTTTTTCGTAGGCGCCAATATTTCTGAGCAAAACCTAGATCTCGGCTTGAATATTGAGGTTTTTTGTGAGCACTGAGCCCTCTTAGTCTTGGGGGTTTTTCGACGTGTTGAATCCAATGGTGATGTAAATTTTGTCATTTGGTGCCTCCGTTGCTTCCCACAAATCACTCTATTCACTGTTTTTATTATTTTGGAAAGCATATGTTAATCACTTGATTTAGCACCAATCTTTGCCTTTAATCTCTTTTGTAAAAGGGTAGACACTACCTCAAACACCAAAGGTAAGACCCCGTTCATCCCAAATTCAAATAGCCACCAAAGATTCACCGTCTATGCGCTTCAAAGGTCATGGGTTTCACACATGGCAAACTCGCATCAAACTAATACTCATGAAGAAGGGGCTCTTCAACATTGTCAACAGGAAGGAGAAGAAACCAAGGAAGGAGAAGAAACCAAGGAATTGCTGAAGCACCTGCATGGGAAGTTCGAGATGACAAAACTCGTGCCATCATCACATTGGAGCTTGATGATACATATATTCATCATGTGGATGGATGTGAAACTTCCAAGGAAGTTTGGGACCAACTCATAACTCTATGTGGTTCTCACTTTAAAAGTTCAAAGTTTGGCTTGCTCATTGAATTTTTTAAGCTAGACATGAAGCCTGGCACATCTCTAGCCTCACACTTGAACTACATGAAAGGTCTCCTAACACAACTTGCAGGGATAGATCTCAAGATGGATGAAGACATCTTCATTGGTGTATTACTCAAGTCTTTACCTGAAGAATATGATCATGTAGTCACAACCTTGACTAACATGCCTACCTCAAAGCTTGTGAACATTGAAGCTTCTCTTCTCTTGGGGAAGAGAGAAAACTAAAGACTAAGAAAATGGAGTCTTCATCATCTACTTTGCCTATACTGAGCATGCTCTTTATGCAGGATCTAACAAAAAAGGCAAATACAAAGGAAACTCTCACAAAGGGCTACAACAATACTCTTGTTTGTGACTTTTGTCCCACAAGCCTGGCCATGAAGAGAAGAACTATTTTGGTAAGAAGAAGATGCAACGAGCTTATCTCATGGAAGAGATGCAGCTAAATGAAGGCCAAGAGGGAAAAAGGGTTGAAGACAAGGGCCCCCATCATGAGGCCCTATCTATGACCTTTTCTGAACATTTATTCTAAAGTGCTATTGTAAGGCATTGCCCTATACACATGAGTTTTCTCTTCACTCATACATGTAGCCATGTCATTGTCACACTCTTCTAAAATCATCCCATACCTCTTTTGTACACATGACTATAACCTCTGAGTTCACACTGGCATAACCTTGCATGGAATTGTCAGTCAGACCATGCTCATGCATGTTATCATTGAGCATTGGGTAGTTAATTAGGCTCATGAGGAGTCAGCATGACCAACTGTATCATTGGGTGAATTCAGTGTTTGAGGAGGGGTGTTAAAAATATGGCAAACACCTCATTAGAAATGTTGTATGGGGCACATACCTTGTACATGCACTATGCACATAAAACCACACAAATGTCATAGATATATGGGCAAATGTGTTCAAAGGTTATTGTCTGTCATTACTATTATGTAAAAGGGTCAATTGGTAGCTCAAAATCAGCCAAAGAGGTCCTGGGTTCATTAGTAGGCGTGAGTTGTTTTACGCTGAGCTATTGTGCCCAGAGCTGCGCCAGAGGATGTTGTGGCCAATTTTTTTGATTAACCACTAATTAATGACTAATTTGATTAATGATTACACCTAGGTTTCTCTGTAGAGAGCTTTATTTGACCCTATTGCTAAAATTGCAATAGTATATGCTCAAGGCTACCAATTGTAGGCCGTGTTTCTGATGAGCTGATTTTCCATGATTGGGACTACTCAAGCCCCCACGAACATGTATGCTTTGCTACACTGTGAGGCTATTGAAGGCCTCCAACTTTCCTTCTCTTCTCAACACACAAGAGTTCAATGCCCACTGCTTGATCTTTTGATTGTAGCCACCTGTTGTCATACACTTTTTGCAAGCTCAATGTGTAGAGAATGATGCCTTCAGGTGGTGGGCTACTAAAGACCCAATATAATGGTTGTAATTCACAAACACTTAGGTGAGATTTTAAGCCTGCAACAATTAGTGCCTCTTTTCACTCTATTTTTCACATAGAAAAAAACATATTTGATACCTTCTTGGGTTGATGTTTTCAACCATCAATGGGGGCTATCATTTAATGTTGATGATGACTTTGAAGAGATCTCTAGGCTCTACTTCAATGCTTCAATATCGATGCAATCAACTCTCTTCACAATGCTATCTTCTCCAATGCTATGTTCTCATACAAGGTTTCTCTCACATAGAGTTTCCCTTGTTCTAATGCTTATTCACACCCACAATGGTGTGTCCCACTAAGTGATGGTCCCTCCCTTAGTCTCTCAATGTGCCACTCACTAAGAGGATGAGAGGAATAGTTAGGTTAATGTGATTAGGGTTTGAACACTAAGAGGATGAGAGGAATAGTTAAGTTAATGATTAGGGTTTGATCACAAAGTAAGATTCACGTAGAATGTTGTGCTCAGATAGAGACTTGCACACACGTGTGGACAGATTTGACACCTTCTTCTCTACTCCAATGTGCCATCCAATGAAGTGATTAATCAACCCCAAATGCAATAAATGCAACAATAAGTTTCTCACAAAGATACCACTTGATGATACTAGAGAATGCTTTGTGACTAAATCACACATACACCCACAATCACAAAGATGTATCCTACTATATGAAGGATTACACTCCCATGGAAAGGAGCTTTGATACCATGTTAAAAGACATGGTGTGAGATTAATGATTGAATGAATCAAGCAATGGAAAAGATTATCACATAGGCAAACTCACACCACTGGAGCAACACATGCTACCACTTAGATAATAATGAAATGTAACCAATGAGCAATAGAGTGTACTCAAAGTCACCAAAAATATCACATAAACACAAGCTAATGGAAAATGAAAAAAGGAGAGCATTTCCACAAAGCACCACTTTGTATATTGATCACTAAAAAAGTACTCAAAGCATGGGCATCACACTCTCCACTTAGCTCTCTAGTTAGCTCTAAAGTGTGAGTAGGATACCATGTTTATATAGGCTTAGGATAAGGAGGTGCCTAGGGCCCATGAATCTCTCCACCTCCCTTAGATTTCTCACCAAACTCACCTAAAAGGTGATGCCTCAATCATAGGAAAGTACCTACTCAATTACTCTAGTAAATGAGCCTTCTAACCTTAGAACAAGACACTCTAAGGTATCACTAAGGAAATCACACTAAGGATGCTAGATCACATATTTTCTAATAGTTTGTTACCAAGCAGCCGGTCCACAAGTGCCGTGAGCTTATCTTCTAGGTCAACGATGCTATTTTGAGGCAAAGCTCCAATTTTCGGAACATTGTTGGTCCTACTTGGTGCTTCTTCTATGGTTGTTAGAGGGCGTGTGATCAATTGGGTATGTTTTTTTTTTGCTTCTTGTGCTGCTAGCATGTGCTTCTTGCTTCTTGCTTTACGCTTTTCTTTCCTTGTTTCTACACTCTCTTTGTGGCCGGCCACAATAGTGCTACCTACCATGTGCTTCTTGCCTTGTGGCCCTGGCTAGCCGGTGCTGGGTGCACAAGGGCTACACAGCTCACACAGACAACGGTTACTTGGGCATGGCTGAGGTGTCAAGAAAAAATGGTGCTAGTGGTAGCAAAGTGTGGAGCCAAGGGTTGTGTACAGATCTAGGGTTACTGAGGCAGAGCCCCATTTAAGGAGAGGGCGGCTCTGCAATGGGTGATTTAAGTTTTCTCTAAGGCTTTCAAAAGCCTTAGTTAATGATTTAAAGATTCTCAAAGGCTCATAAATTTTCTTTTAAAAGTCCCGCCAAAGAGATATAATCATGAATCTAAAAATTGAATTGAGATACCAGATTTGTCACATTAGCATGTTGTAGAAGTCTTTCCCCCAAGCCACTTATCCTTTCTTTGGTCCCATCAAGTGTGTTACCTCCTTACAAACTGGTCCTGGAAACGGAACCAATGCATAGCCTTTTTGTGCTCCTGGTGTTTGCATGCCGATGGAAGATATTAAGGAGGTTAGGCCCCAAATGCTTGCCTCTCACACAAGCTCTCATGGATGAGGGATGAAGAGAGAGGGTGGGTTGCCAGTAAGCCTACACTACCTCACACTCTAATGAAATAGAACAAACAAAGGAATGAGAAAAGCATATCTATACAAATCCCTTAACACATCTCTCTCTCCAACACCATGAACAATCCCAAACACAATGATAAGGTTAAGGGTTATCACACATAGAATGCTCTCACCATCCCACATGCAATGAACCCAAGAGAAGAGGGTAGCACTCTCCCCATCCTCCTCCAAGCAAGATGCAGACCCTAAAGTACACAAACCTCCCTCTTGAGACACAACCTCACACCTTCTCACTAACTATATGGCAAGAAGAAGGGCCAAGGGATCTTCCACCCTTGCAACACACACACTCTCTCACATAGGAACTAACAAGAGGGAAAGGGGAACACAAGGGCAAGACCACACTCTCACTCAAGGAGAAGACACGAGTAGATTTCAACTCTCAGGTGGAGGGGAATGAGCTCTCCCTTCACCCATGCCTTCATTATTATATAGAAAATACAATGCCACATATCAAGCATGGGTGAGATTTCATAGATTACAACCAATGAGGTGTGATTAAACCCAATCATCCTTATACCTAAGATATAAACCATATAATATGTGCATCAAATGAATAATACAATGTGAATAAATCATGTGCACATGCACCTAGAGTCATCAATGAAGCTCAATGTCAGTCTGGGTGTTAACCCTAAGGGTTAATAATCATGAGATTAAATTCAGACCGAGAATGGTTCTTTGATCAAAATTGGATTGATCGGCGTAATCTTTGGTGAAGGTGGTTGTGGTGGCAGTAATGGCACATGGGCGGGGGGTGCCCTTTAAATTCTTTATGTGTATTCTTATCTTGGCAAAGGTGTAGTTCTATATTACCATGTTGGGGGGTTGATGGTGCTAATAGAGCTAGAGTTGGTCTAGCTATTGGCACTTGTGCTAGCGGTTGAGCACCATACCTGTACAAATTTTTCACGCACAAATTTTTCACGATTGTGAAAAACTATGGTTTTTCATGCAACTAGAATCTTTTTTAGATAAGAGGATAAGATTTTCAAGATAAGTTTTTCTATCTTTGGATAAACAATCCTGCAATTTACATTGTGCTTTTTGAGACTTTTTGTTAACGTGAAAATCTCTAGTTTTTCACAAACATGAGAAACTCACCAACATGGAAAACCAAGACTATTTCTTATTTTGATGGTTTAAATCTCAAGAATATACTAAGATTTTTGATTTTGATGGTCCAAATCTCAAAATTTCTTATGCAAAAGTGTACTTTGAGAATTCCCAACTTTGTCTAAGATAATCAAGCTCTTGGAATAACTCAAACAACAATATGTGTAATAAAGTAGGAACTTTATTCAATAGGGTTAATAATGGGACAAGTCCATGTATAAAAGAGGGGACTTGGACCATGGTTGTAACTTTTGATGATCATTTTTAGAAATGGAAACTTATGTTTCTTGGAGCTCATGGCTTCTCTCTTGGCTTGTGGAAGGCTATTTCCATTCTCTTGGTGAGAGACTAAACACACTTAGGCATCATGTTTACATGGTGATTACTCATATTTTTCATGCATTACATCCCTTCATTCCAATTGGTATCAGAGCTCTTGATTTTGATCATGGGCATGCATGGGTTGTTGGAAAAATTTGCTTGAAAATTTGAGTTTCTTTTAATTTTTTTCTCATTTTCTTGTAATCCTTGAGTGATTCTTGACAAATCTTCTCTAATCTTGCTTAATCTCATGGATATGGTGAGCATTTCATGGAAATTGCTTGAATTTTGAGTGATTTTGGCCAATTTTGCCATTTTTGGACCAAATTTTGGGCCTCTGGACCAAAAATTTGGGGCAGTCGGGCCAAAACTTAGGGCAAGTGACTAATTGCAATTAACTTTTTTGCTAATCACGATTAGTAATCATCTTCTTCTTCCTCAAGCTTTCCATAGCCCTTGACCATTCACATGCCAATATTGCTTCTCCATGCATTATTGATGGCAATGGTGAAAGGAATTGATTCCACATGAGCTTGGCCAATTCATAGATCACATTTTGGGGGATTTTCTTCATTATGTCTCAATTGGCATGCCATTGATGGAATAGCAAGCTTATGCAATGTTTTTGGAGTCCCTCATGCTCATCTTGATGCCATATGGACACAATGGATGCTATACATAGCCATGCCAATGCTATGTTTTATACATGGGCATAAGAGAGAGCATTTGGAAGCATGCATTTGTCAATATGATGTGAAAGGGATTGTTGGAATGCAATTGCAAATGCCTTGATTGTGGTTAACAAATGCTTATGCAAATGCCATGGTGAGGGCATTGTGAATTGTTGGTTTGTGTTGGAGCTTTTGGATGATGGATTGAGGCATGAGTCCATGCTTTATTGGTGAGTTCTAAATTGTAAAAGGGCATGAGTCATGCTCAATACTTGTAAGCCAACAAACTTGTTCTATCATTTGATATTATCCACATCATTTTGTACCTACACTCACCATTGCTACCACTTCAAGTTTCTATAGAATCTAGCAATGTGTGAGGGTACCTTGGCATTGGTTGGAGAGGCCAAGGGGAGAATGGCTTGAACTCTTTGTGCCGTGATTGCCTTGGAAAAGCGGTACAAAGGGGAATTAGGTACACCGGTGTGAAGACATGGCCTCAACCTTCACCTTGGAGGAAAACTCGGTGAAGGGGTGAGAAGAGCTTGGCCGGGAGATCGGCAAGCTTCAACGCGCGTCCTCAACAATCCTCACCATCGACTTTGTGGATGCATTTGGGCAATGGGGCCCCTTTTTCCGTCATATTGTATGGATATTGCAAATGCTTTGATGGACAAAGAGTGCATATGATCTTTCATGACATTGTGGGATACAAAGAGTATTGCATGGTGATTTGAGAAGTTGCATTTTCATTTGAGATTTGGTTCCAATTACAAAGGAGACTATGGCAGAATTTTTCCAACAAGGGAGCCAAACAAGCTTATTGATTGGAGATTTACCCCATGGATACACTTGAAGAGTTATTCACAACTACCAAGGGGAGAAACACCAATCATTTGTAGCCGGATTGAGCTTTGGGACCGAATTTTGAGAATTTCTGGGATTTTACAAAACCCTAATTCAGTCCTAGGGTTTTTGGGATTAGGTCCGAGTGATTACACGACTCTATTCTACTCATTGAGAGTTTTCAAATGAGCCATAGAACCCCTTAATCGGATATCACAATCTTGGTCAAAGTAGTCATGTTGACTTTCTGGTCAAAGTCAAACAGAATATACTTCCACTTTGACTGAATCAAAATGCTTTTAAGGGTAGGTTCTATCTTCCGTTAGCTTTCTATAGAGCCGTCAAAATCCTAATTCCGACATATATTTTGCATTTTAGAGCCAAATTACTACTTTCAGCTGTCCCGCACAAACCCTAAAACAGAGAGTACTTGCCCACACCTAATTCTTACTGTGTTCATTTGGGAGGATAGTAGACACCATTACCTACCCATAGAACCTTCTTTTGTCCAATTCCGACATCATTTGGGCATTCTACCAACATCTTGCATTTTCTTCACTATGCCGAAGGGAAGACCACGCAAGGGTGGGGATGTTGTGCAAGAAATGATCATTGGTGATGAGGACATGGAAGGTAATATGGATGCAAGGGATGCATTCATCAATGAAGACAATGGGGGCAATGTACATAATCAAATTTCTCAAGGGACACAAGCAGCAGTCAACCATGACACCCTCATGCAAATGCTTGTACAATGGTTGGAGACCTTAGACTCCAAGCTTGATTCTCATTTTGAAACATTATCCTCACGGATTGGTGTGATGGAGGACAAGTTTGGGAAGTCTCAAGCACAAGAAAAGCATGGGAATTATGGTGACTATGAGCAAAGAAAAGGCAAGGGCATCTTGAATGAGGATTCCATGAAGGTCGTACAAGAGGAGCCATTGGGAGCATCCACTCGGGGATTCATGGCGGATGCACGGAGACCTCTTGTCAAGGACATGTTTCCTCCTTCTTTTCATTCGGGTTTGTCTCACCTCAATGCATCAAAGGGTCCTACCTCTTCTAGGGCAATGCATTCAAGGGAAGAAGATGAGGTGTTTGTGAATGATGAGGAGATTGCACTCGATTGGAATCAAATGTCCTTTGCCCAAAGACAAAGGGATGCTCACGAGAAGTGGATGGAATTGTCGAATATCATCAAGAGGGATTACAAAGACTTTGCACAATTTATGGAGTCATACTCGAAGATGCAAAGATTCAAGCCCTCTACCCAACATGATAACCCATCCCACATATCTTCCAAGGATGTCAAAGACAAAATCTCACTATCAAAGTTCAAAGGTGACGGGTCATCTCCGCAAGAGTTGGAGGAGTGGGCTACCAAGCTTGACACTTATTTCCAACTTTACCCAAAAAGTGAGCGTGATATGGTACAATTTTCCTCCTTACATCTTGAAGATTATGCTCATCAATGGTGGAGGCACTTGGTCAAACAAGGGAACCCGCCATCAACTTGGGAAGGATTGAAGCGGGAGATGAACTTGGCCTTCATTTCACCCTTAGTGCTTGACCGATACCATGAAGAATGGTATGAGCTTTGTCAAAAGGGGATGATGGTGAGAGATTACATCAAGAGATTTTTGAAGCTTTCAATGTACGTGGAAGGCTTGAGTGAAGACATGAAGATGAAAAAGTTTGTGCATGGGCTTGAACACTTCATCAAGGCGGATGTGTCGGCTCAAAGGCCTAGCTCTCTCAAAGAAGCTATGAGGTTAGCCGAACTCTATGAGCCAAAGTACAAGAGGTCTCAGCCCATGACCTTCACCAAAGACACACTCAAACCAACCACTACTTCTTACAATTTTGGGAAAGGTCCTACCTCTACATTACCATCCTCTAATCCAAGAACTCCTACATCATTTGGGGGTGGACAGCCAAAGAATGGGATACATCAATTTGATGCTAAAAGGAGTAGTGACTTCATGAAGAAGAAGCCCTTTCAACCCTTCAAGAAGACTCAAAGAATGGATGATCCAAAGATTGAGGAGTTGAGAAGAAAAGGGCTATGTTTCAAGTGCAAAGAGAGGTGGTCACCCAGGCATGTGTGCAAATCAAAGAAGATTGTGGCCACTATGATCCTCATGGATGAGGAAGAGAACAAGGATGACTCTCATGACATTGAGGAATGGGAGGATTGCAATGAAGAAGCACATGAGGAGTCACTTGAAGACCATTCTTTCATCACGGAGGATGGTGAGTTTCCGTTTGATCCGGGAGGTGGAGTTAAGGAAAGCCTTGTGGATGGGGACATGCCTACCAATGCAGAAATTTCAGCTTGCATATGCTCTATCTCACAAGAGTTGTTGGCGGGTTGCAAGAACCCAAGCACACTAAGGTTGGTGGGGACCATCAATGGGAGGGTTGCACATATTCTTGTGGATTCCGGGAGCACTCATAGCTTCATCAACTCTAAATCCATCAACTCTCTCAAACTCAACACAAAGAAGACACCTACAACATTCCAAGTGCAAGTGGCAAATGGGGAAAGTGAGAAGACTAGCTTGGTTTGCCCTTCTACAAAAGTGGTTTTATCCTCTTCATACACTTGGGAAGGTGATTTGGTGGTTTTGGATATGGGTCCCATCGACATTATCATGGGGTGTGATTGGTTGGCTTCACTTGGTGACATTCACATGAACCTTCAACAAGGTTTCATGAGCTTTCTACATCATGGGCAACAAGTGGTACTTGCTGCAAATGCACCTAAGAAGCTCTCTTTGATCACTCCAAGGCGACTCAAGAAAGAGATTAAGGCTTTTGGTACTATCTATGTGTTACATGTTACCCAAGAGGGGATGGAAGGCAGTGGACAGCACATAGATGAGGAAATGGCAACTCTTCTTAAGAAGTATACATGCTGTAATTTCTGGACAGCTTTGGGAAGGTCTACTATTGGGCCTATTTTTCTACTCCAACAAGCTTCATGGCGTATCCTAATGAAAGATTATGATGTGGGCTACATATGGCTGAGTGTACATATCATTTTCAGCCCAATATATGGAGTCTAAATGAAGGATTTTCAAGGGTCTTCATCGACTAGAAGGGTTGTCATAACAGTCCCACTCATACACTTTGGGCTTGAAGCTTTGTGGACTTGTACACATCCGGATTTTCATTGTATATGTGTTTTGGATGTACTTGAGAACTCTTAACCACTTCCCATTGATTACATTAGAGTCTCATACTTTGAGATTGTACATGTTATTGATTTTGAGGACAAAATCTTTGGGAAGGGATG
The DNA here is from genome assembly GCF_041138505.1 of Cibotium barometz. NCBI lineage: Eukaryota > Viridiplantae > Streptophyta > Polypodiopsida > Cyatheales > Cibotiaceae > Cibotium > Cibotium barometz. The sequence goes on along the minus strand of NC_141090.1, from coordinate 38,112,865 downwards.
GTTTGTAATAAAGTAGGAACTTTATTCAATAGGGTTAATAATGGGACAAGTCCATGTATAAAAGAGGGGACTTGGACCATGGTTGTAACTTTTGATGATCATTTTTAGAAATGGAAACTTATGTTTCTTGGAGCTCATGGCTTCTCTCTTGGCTTGTGGAAGGCTATTTCCATTCTCTTGGTGAGAGACTAAACACACTTAGGCATCATGTTTACATGGTGATTACTCATATTTTTCATGCATTACATCCCTTCATTCCAATATGTTTTTGATTTTTTAAGAAAAGAACAAAAGTTCACACACTATTTTTCACGTGAAAAAGTAGTGTGCTAAAAAACCCATCAAAAGTGGAATAAACAAAAACCATCGTAGGGGACTTACCTTCTTAGGTCTGGCCCGAGATTCATAACCTCCAAGCTCCACCAATGGTTGCTAGACCGAAGCTCCTATTCTTTCCTCCTTGTTGTCATCACCACCAAGAAGATACTCCACCTCCATGCAAAGGACTCACTTCTCCCACTTTTACTCACTCTCAGACAATGAGCAAGAGGCACATGTATGAATAATCACACGTACTCTACTCTCAACTCTCTCTTTCTCTCAACAAGTCAAGAGCAAGTAGATAAGAACAACTTAATTGGAACAAAGAAGGATTGCGTTTTTGTAAAATTCACTTATATACAACTGGCCCTTATTCACACTTGGGCACCTAAACTTGACCTTACTCTACTAAGCTTGGTTTTTGAATGCCACTTACATAATATATACAGCTTTTGAATGCCACTTACATAACACTTATTTGGCTACTCCCATGTGCAGTAGGGAGTGCCTTTGTTAAGCCCAAAATAGAGTTAACAAAAGAGCAACCAAGGCTAGTACTGTACAAATAGTGGTCAATCTAGCTGTGGGGGTAAATATCTCTTGAAAGTTGAATCCTTTGACTTGTGCAAAACCCTTTTCCCCCATGAGCCTTACCTTGTAATGTACCATAAAACTTATACTTAGCCTTCCAAACCCACTTACTTCCAATACCTTCTATTTTACAAAATAATCAACAAGATTTCAAGTGTGGTTTCTCAAAGCTCAGTCATACTTTAAATGCAATTTTCCTCCAAGATGGCTGGCTCCTATAATTTTATTGTCTTCAAGGCCATATTAACAATGTGATCAAAGCCCCTCTTCTGCTCCTCTAATCTCTTGGATATGTAAACTATTGCTATTGGCTCTTCTATGATTGCCAGTAGACCTATCCCATCCAAGAGCTACTTCACCCATTTAGGATATGGCCCCTTGTTCTATGGTGTTTCAAGCTTCTCTTCTTTATCATCTAATGAATCCACCTCTTGTGGAGTTGTCAATCGTGGCTATGTCTAATGGGATATTTCTTTGTTGAAGGATAGCGTGGATGAAGCCTTCTCCTCCACACCCACCAATGGCTATTCCTCAAGCACCACATTCATGGTAGCTAACAAATTTTATCTTCTTTGCCTCTGGGCCATATAGTCACAGGTGGTAACCCTTTGACTCCATACTATACCCTAAGAGCATACACTTCCTACTTTTAAAATCTCACTTCATTCTAGGTGAGCCTGGAACATGCACAAAATAGTCACACCCAAATGTCTTGAAATATGCAACTAAAGGCTTCTTACCAAAAGACGCTTCTTGATGTGTCATACTCTTTATTACTGTCTTTGTGTAACTCTTGTTAAAGATATGCACTGTAGTGTTAATGCGTTGGCCCAAAAAGAATTATTCATTCCTTTGCCTTTGAGAATGCGTCATAGCATCTTCACAATTCTTTAATTCTTGTGCTCTATAAGTAGTATCTATCTAATCCTTCTTGATCCCGTGCTCCTTGTAGTAGGCATTAAATTCACTTGGTGTGAATTCTCCTCCTGGATCTATTTGAACTTACTCAACCTCTTTCCTATATCATTTTCTACCAAGTTATGCCATATTTTGAAGTTTCTACATGCATTAGCCTGATCCTAAAGAAAATATACGACATCTTCGTATACTAAAGTCATCAATCAATAACAAGATCTAGGAAAAATCACCCAATGTGGTGGCTGTCATTTTACCACAAAAATTTGCATGTACAAGTTCTAGAGGAGCCTTTGCACAATTCTTACTTTCTTGTGAAAATGTGTGTCGATGCTACTTGCCCATCATATAAGCTTCACACACATCTCACATATCTAAAAATGCTAGTAGATTTTCCACAATCCCAGCCCTTTGAATCTCTTTTAGGAATCCAAAGCTCAGGTGCCCAAATCTCTCATGCAATAGCTTGCTTGTCCCAACATCAGCTTGGGCTATAAAAGCGGATAGCTCGTACAAGTTGTTATGCAATATTTCTGTCCCAATGACCATTTTGCTGGCATCTGTGATGACTGATGCTCATAGAAGTTATTACACCGGATTCCTTTATGAATAACATTTTTGTTGCCATATGTGATGACTGCACACGAGTCTTAGAATCTTCAAGTCAAGATCATCAACTATGGTGGCCAATCAACAATATATTACTCTTGATGTTTTGACATCTAAAGGACATTAGACAACTTCTTAATATCACCATTATTAGAAATAAAAGAAATAGTATCTGAGCCTATGGCTATGCATTTGGTATCATTCTCGACTGCTACCACGATAGACTCCCCCATAGGCTTGAGGGAGGTATACTAGCCCTTTTAATTGGTCATATGTTGGATGCTCCACTGTCGATCATCCATGAACCATTGGATGTTGAGAAATGTTCTACGTTTGTATAGATTTCTTCTATTGCCATAAACATCTTCAATTCTGCATCATCCACCATGAACCATTGGATGCTGAGAAATGTTCTATGTTTGTATAGATTTTTTCTATTGCCATAAACATCTTCAATTGCGCTTGAGAATTGTTCCCGGATTCCTTCTTCAAAGGCTTCAAAGTGCCATTCTTCTAATTTACTTTCTTCACTCTATATGACACACCTACATGTTTCTAAAGTGAGGTCACTAGAATGTCATACTTCAAGGAAAATACTCTGATACGTCTTCGTGCCAGTTCTTCACTAGAGTCATCCCCGCTCCGCTGCCAGTTCTTCACTAGAGTCATCCCCCACTCCGCTGCCATATGATCTTACAGATTCTTTATCTACGGTATGAGCTGATTTGTGGCTTCTCCTTTAGAACACCTTTTTGCTACAAGCTGATTTCTAAGGTTTTCAATCCTTGTCTAGATGATTCCTTGTCTCATACTAGTTTTTTAGAACTTGTCATGCTTTAAAAGATATGGTAATATGCTTTTCAATCCTTGTCTCATACTAGTTTTTTAGAACTTGCCATGCTTTAAAAGATATGATAATATGCTGAATCAGGGTCATCACCAAATCAATGAATGATGCTAGTGACAACCATGGCACATAATGTATTTATATTCCTTCACATCAATGCCAAAGTGAGAAGAGGATCTGGCAATATGGTATGTAGTGGATCTGGTAGATGTGGACTAAGAACCTACTTTGTATCAGCCTATGTAACAATCTCCCATAACTCATATGAATTAAGAATAGACATGATATTGAACTTCTAGAGAGAATATTCATCCCATCCAACTTTTTATCACACCAAATGGTGGAGGAAGGGTACGAGTTGTGACCGCATAGTTTGTAGGTTGGCACATATCTCCTAATCTCCCTTTAAATAGCAAACTACTAAAATACGCTTAGTCTGGAGTCTAAGAAAACACAATAGAAAAAGCACGATCAATACTGTAAAAAGCTCTGAATTGTAGAAAGAATTGGAGAGGAAACAATATTATTACTTATAATCTTTGATTTATAAATTGATGGCTATTTGCCTACTCGTGTGCTCCAAGTAAGTAGCTTTGATTTATAAAATGATGGCTATTTGCCTACCCGTGTGCTCCAAGTAAGTAGCTTTGATGATGATCTAGATAGACTCTCGATAGAGAATGTCTTGCTTACAAGAGTGCTTGAACATAATAAACTCCATGATGAACTAAGGCTATAAAACTAGTCTACATAGTGCCTAGGGTCAGCATGAACGTAGGACAACCACGTCGACCCATGACATGGTCCAAAATGACTAACCAATCATATCATTTGAGTAGGAGGCCCGGAAAAGCATGTATCCTACTTGGTAGAGTGCCAAGTCTACATAAGCCATCTCCTAACCATCTGGCCACATTTGGGCACACCAGCCAATGTCTAAACTAGGAATCACTAAATTGTTGGTGCTCAACACAATGGCTATATGGCTATTGCTTATATAGGGGGCTTACAAAATAGAGGACATCCATCATGATTCGTCCACAGTAAAAACAGGGATGGAGATTGAGAAAATACTTTTCCAATAGGGACTTACATTTATGCTTATAATTATATTTCTTTGTTCAATTTTAAGAAGATAAATCGTTATGCAAGTCGTTGTTGAATCATGTTAGATATGCTACTAGTCATATATAGCTGTGAAGTATCCATTGTTGCCTCTAAATTTACTAGACTTGGAGGTGACTAAATTGTGGGTTTCTCTTTCCAATTTATGTGGTGTTTTAGTGTTTACACTATTATATCTTTTTATGTAGGCTATATTTTTGTAGAGGTGACTTGGAAGGTCTATTTCTTTGGCTAGGCTTATTACATATGAAAATATAGAATTAGAAGGTCTATTTCTTTAACTAGGCTTATTGCATATAAAAATATAGATTTAGAAGGTCTAATTCTTTGACTAGGCATATTCTATATGAAAATATAAATTTAGAAGGTCTATTTCTTTGACTAGGCATATTCTATATGAAAATATAAATTTAGAAGGTCTATTTCTTTGACTTGGCTTATTGCATATGAAAATAAACTTTTGGAAGGTCTATTTCTTTGACTAGGCTTATTGTATATGAAAATATAGATTTGGAAGGTCTATTTCTTTGACTAGGCTTACTGCAGATTTTGAAATGTACACATTTATTGACTTTTATTTAGACTTAAATGATTTTTAGTACCTCCATGTCCACCAACTTTTGTTTACTACTACAACATCCCTAAGGTTTGTACATACAAAAACCCTTGCCCAAATATAATTGCTAATGTCCCTTGTTACATCAAATATCTTTTTGCACATTTGCACATATATTAATCTTGTGCTCACTTGCACATTCCATTAAGTTGAATCCTGCACAAAGTAATTAAACATATTTTTGTACGATTATTAATACACCAAAAATATGATAAAATATATACATATAATAGTCCTCTCGTTTGAGGAAGTAACTGTCCTTGTAACATACCCATCTTCACTAATAAAGAAATGTCCATGTCATAGATAAATTTATGAGTTTTTATGGTATAAAAATCAATGATTTTATTATTTGAGTCATTTCTACTTAGAATCTTCAAACTTTGAGCCCAAATTTGGAATTTGCGTGCGATTTTACCCTAGTATAGGATTTTACAGCATCCAAAACGGACACCGGATCAAGCTTATACGTAAATTTCAGTCATTTTAGTTAAAAAGTGACGACCTTTAAACCTTAATAAATGCATGACCGGGCGTCCGATTGACAAACGGTCTGAACCCCAACGACCAAGAGAACCTCCCAGACAAAAAAAAAAAATTCGCCCCCTAGGGCGGCTTAGCACGCAAAAGGAGGCGGGCGTTCCAAATTTGGAGACCCTGCCCCAAAATTTGGACCGTACACACTTACTAGGGTGCTCGTACGATGTGGGATAGGACTAGGTCTTACCTATGAATCGTATCCTTGAATCTCTACATGGTCAAGGTGTCGATAAATAGGAAATTTTCTCCAAGTTAAGACGTAGTGGACTATCTTAAGTGTTTCTCCTATTTTAGAAGGGGGGAACCTTACAGTCCTCAATTGTGTAAGAAAAATGTTGAGAGAACAAGATTATGAAAAATGTTGAGAGAACAAGATTATTGATGTCATAACCTGCAAGGTAAACTCAGAGGTCTGGACATGGCTCAGAGGCACAAAGGCATGGCTTAGAGGTTCTTATGGACATGGAATATCAACAAGAGAAACTCGTGCGACACCAAAATTGGTGATCGTCACACTGATTATCAAATAGCAAATAATATGCACAAAGAGTCTAATACATGATTCACAAAATAAAAATGATCATCATCTTCACACCACCACTCAATCCACAAGCCATACGACACCTCAATTGGTACCCTCGTATAGTGCGACACCTCAATCGGTACCCTCGCACTTCATGTTGCTATACGCAGACGCTATCCATGTTAGTTAAACAATTAATCGAACACATCAATTAATCCCAACGTCATCTTGAGATATAGACAACCCATAAATATTCAAATAACAGCCACATACATGTTTGCTAGGTGTAAGTACCCCAGGAATCACCCTATAAAACCAACTGAAACAAATAGTGGAGGCCCAAAAGCATAACATATACGGGCGTCCCCGATATATACTTGCATAAATGCATGAGAGGATGGCTTCATGATTGGTGTGGAAGACTAGATCTACATATAATGCATATGAAATGAACCAATCAAATGAATGTATATAGGACGAGTCTAAGTGTCCCATACCACATAGGTGCGTTGTACATACACATACGATGGTAAAAGATAGAAGACATAAATGTGTCTGGAGTAAGTATATGAAACCAATTTGATGTCCCATACCTCCAGATTAATTCCGTACATCACTTCCTTCAGAATAGAAGTTTGAGGCGGCGGAGTGGCCAGTTCCCTCTGAAACTTAAATTTCAACACAAATTTTCTCTATCTAGAAATTTCATTTAAGTAATTGAACTTGAACTAATCCTAGTATTGAATCTAAGGCTCATTAATTAGGTTCTTAGGTTGTAAAAATATTATAAAAACTCATATGAAAAAATTCTTGTAAATAAAAGTGAGTATATACATATACATACCTCCATCATTGGTGTCATAGAAATAATTTGTCAAAAACAATATTAACACTCAAAATAGATGTGAGTCGTTATTACTTCTATGGATAGGGTATATATATATAAGTTATGAATGAGAATCTTATTAGAAACTTATCATCATAAAAATAAAAGTTAAATTCGTTATAGATACAAGGATAGGAAGATGCTAAAAGTCAATAAATTTAGATAATTTGGAAAAAATCTCATATTTTGGGAATCAATCACTCCATTTAATTTTGGATATATCTTTAATGTGCCAACTCCAAATTTGTCGGAGATTATCGATCTAGATTCTACTCTTCGAGATCTTTAGTCTGTTTAAGAAAATCTCATGGCATCCTTGGTCCTAGAATACAGATGTAATTAAATTTCTTTTTGCTTTCAATTATAGGCTTTAGTAGTTGTGTTACTTCTTTTTATTTCTTTAGATTGAAATTGTGTTACTTCTTTTCATTTCTTTAGATTGCTATTAGTTTTCATTGTATTTAAATTTATAATAGTGCATAACCTCAAGACTCCCTCAATAAAACCAAAATTAATTGTACAGCATAGCATCCTCATGTCAAATATTTTTGTATGATTATAGCATTATGACTCGGTCATCACCCATGATCCTGTTATGCAATTGGAACTCATGCGACTCATGACACAATGTACCATTTAGCATATATATCTGAATGAAACCATGCTATTTTTCAATAACTACTACAGATGTTCAACTACAAGCAGCAAAATGAATGGTCAAAGATCTAGACACATGATCACGAGGGATGCTTTGTTTTCATACCTATTGGAAACCTCACGATTTTTACTCCAAACATACGTTTTTGCCAGCTTCTCAAGCAGATGGACATCGTACGTGGATATACTATAGAAAATGATTCATCGATAAAATGGATGAAGAATTTATGAATCGATTACGTTACCTTAGAACCAGATTACCCCCTGAGAAGATACTAATACCTGACCATACCCGCATCATTAGAAGAATAAAAACTTTCTATTTGGGAAGTGGTATTTCATTATCTTTATGCTAGCAAATTGATTCTTCCATAATTTTTAATATTCATAACAAATTAAATAATCACATATGCTTACGAAATTTGTCTCCTTTAAACAATGTATCCTCTATAACTTAGTAAATAATGTTTCCAATATTTCTATGTAAGTTTTATCTTTTAGACGATGACTCAAACACCTTCCAAGTAAGTTTCTTACACCTATTCTTACAATAATGATCATGCTTAAATAATTATACATAGAATTTCAATTCATACTACTCTAAGTTCTATTTCTTATAAATTCATAATTAAAAATAACTCTAGTTACGTTTGGAATAATAATTATATTTCAATCCATTCGCATTTGTTCTCATTTTTCTCAATGTAGAGCATCATTGCAATCGAATTATATATAAAAGGTATGACTCTCTTACGCTTAACTCAACCTTATAATTGCTAAATTTCATGTTTATTATTCAAGTTTATTTCAACTTCAAAAGTAAATTAATCTTTCATTATCCAGACTTGTTCACTTAATCAAGATGGTTAGAATCATTTACTAGTTATTCGTGTTTTATTAAATTTATCCATTTTTCATTTATAATCTCACATCCCCTCAAACAACTTTTCCAAATTAAGGTTAGCATCTTCCTATCCTTATATCCATAACCAATTTCACTTTTGTTTTTATGATGATAAGTTTCTCATAAGATTCTGATTAATAACTTATATATATATATACCCTATCCATAGAAGTAATAACGATTCACATCTATTTTGAGTGTTAATATTGTTTTTGACGGATTATTTCTATGACACCAATGATGGAGGTATGTATATGTATATACTCACATTTATCTACAAGACCTTTTTCATATGAGTTTTTATAATATTTTTACAACCTAAGAACCTAATTAATAAACCTTAGATTCAACATTAGGATTAGTTCAAGTTCAATAACTTAAATGAAATTTCTAGATAGAGAAAATTTGTTTTGGAATTTAAGTTTCAGAGGGAGCGGGCCACTCCGCCTCCTCAAACTTCTATTCTGAAGGAAGTGATGTATGGAATTAATCTGGTGGTATGGGACATCAAATTGGTTTCATATACTTACTCCAAACACATTTATGTCTTCTATCTTTTACCATCCTATGTGTGTATGTACAACGCGCCTATGTGGTATGGGACACGTAGACACGTCTTACATACATTCATTTGATTGGTTCATTGCATATGCATTATGTGTGGATCTAGTCTTCCACACCAATCATGAAGCCATCCTCTCATGCATTTATGCAACTATATATTGGGGACACCAGTATATTGGGCCTCTACTGTTTGTTTCAATTGGTTCGTATGGAGAGGTGATTCCCGAGGTCCTTATGCCTGGTAAACATGTATGTGGCTATTATTTGAATATTTATTGGCTATCTATATCTCAAGACGACATTGGGATTAATTGATGTGTTTGATTAATTGTTTAACTAACGTGGATAGCGTTTGAGTATAGCAATGAGAAGTGGGAGGGTACTGATTGAGGTGTCGCACTATACGAGGGTACCGATTGAGGTGTCATATGACTGGTGGATTGAGCGGTGGTGTGAAGATGATGATCATTTTTCTTTTGTGAATCATGTATTAGACTCTTTGTGCATATTATTCTTTATTTAATAATCAGTGTGACGATCATCGATTTTGGTGTCACACGAGTTTCTCTTGTTGGTATTCCATGTCTATAAGAACCTTTAAGCCATGCCTTTGTGCCTCTGAGCCATGTTCGGACCTCTGAGTTTACCTTACAGGTTATGACATCAATAATCTTGTTCTCTTGACATTTTTCTTACACAACTGAGGATAGTTGCTTCCTTAAATGGGAGGACTGTTTTACAGGTATATATTTTATCATATTTTTGATGTATTAATAATCGTACAAAAATATGTTTAATTTAATTTGTGCAAGATTCAACTTAATGGAATGTGCAAGTGAGCAGAAGATTAATATATGTGCAAATGTGCACAAAGTTATTTTATGTAACAAGGCCCATTAGCAATTATATTTGGGCAAAGATTTTTATATGTACAAACCTTAGGAATTTTGATATGATTAAAAATATGTAAAGCTATACACCAAAAGTGAAAAAAGCAGGCCCAATTTATACGCTCATCTATTCTTAACTCTATGGGCTATTTTTATGAATAAAATTCTCTAAATACTCAAGTCTTGGAAGTCAAGCTACACACGGGGGGGATTGCACCCAATCTGGTTTACTGTGTCGTATTCTTTATCCTTTACTTTTGATGCTGATGTTATTTGAGTTCTTTTGTCTTGTGTTATGCTAGATTATTTAATTATCAATTTTAATTCAAGTCTTTGTTTCAATTATGATGTAATTTGTGAGATTTTTACTTAATTCTTTAAGAAGTATAAGAGGGTCCCATCACAGTGGTATGAGAGCATGGGTGTACATTCTTGAAGAAGGTCAAGCTCACAAGAAACCAAAGGGTAAAGGGGAGAAAGCTTAAAAGACCTTCTCATTTCTTTAGATTGCTATAAGTTTTCATTGTATTTAAGTTTATGGGGGAGGTTCATGGTCGATGAGTTTCTCAACTAGAAGGTAAATATGTGGTCCGGTGGTTTCTCTGAGTGCCCATAAAAGTGGTTGAAAAGAGGGTTGCCCACTCTTTTGACCGATGTTGATTTCAAACCAAGGTTGTCGGAATTTACAAGACAAAGAAACTGTCCTTGATTTACAATTGAAATTGGGTATATATATAAAAAGGTTGATTATTAAGCTTTTAATCAAGCTTTAAAGCTTAATGGTTAAGCCTCTAAACAAGGCTAAGAAAAAAATTTGTATCTCCTGTATGCACAGAAACGAGAGATGTAGATGGCATAAGGTGTATATATATATATATATATATATATTTAGAGCCTTTTATATAAAGATTATCAAAGCTTTATTATTAAAGATTAACAAAGCTTATATCTAAATAACTAGCACATCTTTATTAGTAAAAGCTTGCAAAGCTTTCGTCTAGCTAATCGGTGTAGCGCAGGGGAGAAAAAAGAAGGGACTCTCTGGCTTGCAAATTCTGGAAGACCATCGCTCGGCGAGTTCTCTACAAAATATCTGAAGAACAGTTTATTGTCCAACTTGGTAGTGTCCACTACAATTGGTAAATTTAGAAGATATTGTCCTGAATTTGTCATCTCTACCTCCTCATCATCAGTCAAGAGTTTATAGTTACTCCTTTTCATAATTATGAAAAGATGATGAAGAAACTGCTGCTCCAAGCTATCCACCCTTGCAGACAGACCCTGCTATTCCAACTTCTTGGTGCCATGTCCAAGATCAAACAAGGAATATACTTGCATAAGCTCTTGCAACTCTTAATGATACTAGGCTCGGATTGTGGAATCAATTCGCTTGCATAGCATTAAAAATTCTTCTCTACCGTCGTCGTCGTCGAGTAAATAATGGAGGGAAAGAAAAAAATAAAAATAAAAAAATAAGAGATGTATATAGATATATAATTTAAAGCTTTCTCATAGCTTTAGCGCTTAGCGCATAACTACATAATCGAGGAAGAAAAAGATGAAAAGGTAAATAAGGAGAAAAATAAATAAATTAGGGAGCCCCTCATCCATCCATGATGGATATCTTGCTCCATCAGTCTTATGAAGATTAGAGAGTAGGGCTAAGGGTTTTGGGCTATGGTGAATCCATCCATACGGTTGGATTTGAGGGAGAATGAGTATGGAATAAAACCACTTTTAAGCTTGAAGCCTGGTTTTCTCTTGTGTAGGATGGTTTCAACAAGAAGGTGATTTTTTATTCTCATCCCTTGATCAAGACCTTCATCTAAGGGTCCACACATTTTCCATAACCATTCAAATGTTTGGCCCAAAGGTCTTTTAAGCTTTCTCCCCTTTACCCTTTGGTTTCTAGTGAGCTTGACCTTCTTCAAGAATGTACACCCATGCTCTCATACCACTCTGACGGGACCCTCTTGTACTTCTTGAAGAATTAAGTAAAAATCTCACAAATTACATCATAATTGAAACAAAGACTTAAATTGAATTTGATAATTAAATAATTTAGCATAACACAAGACAAAAGAACTAGAATAACATCACCATCAAAAGTAAAGGATAGAGAATACGACACAGTAAACCAGATTGGGTGCAATCTCCCCCCTCAAGTGTGTAGCTCTACTTCTAGGACTTGAGTATTTAGAGAATTTTATTCATAAAAATAGCCCAAAGAGCTAAGAATAGATGAGCATACAAATTGGGCTTGCTTTTTCCACTTTTGGGGTATAGCTTTACATATTTTTAATCATATCAAAATTCCTAAGGTTTGTACATATAAAAACCTTTGCCCAAATATAATTGCTAATGGGCCTTGTTACATAAAATAACTTTGTGCACATTTGCACATATATTAATCTTCTGCTCACTTGCACATTCCATTAAGCTGAATCTTGCACAAATTAAATTAAACATATTTTTGTACGATTATTAATACATCAAAAATATGATAAAATATATACCTATAACAGTCCTCCCATTTGAGGAAGCAACTATCCTCAGTTGTGTAAGAAAAATGTCGAGAGAACAAGATTATTGATGTCATAACTTGTAAGGTAAACTTAGAGGTCTGAACATGGCTCAGAGGCACAAAGGCATGGCTCAAAGGTTCTTATGGACATGGAACACCAACAAGAGAAACTCGTGCGACACCCAAATCAGTGATCGTCACACTGATTATTAAATAAAGAATAATATGCACAAAGAGTCTAATACATGATTCATAAAAGAAAAATGATTATCATCTTCACACCACCGATCAATCCACCAGCCATATGAAACCTCAATTGGTACCCTCGTAAAGTGCGACACCTCAATCAGTACCCTCGCACTTCTCGTTGCTATACTCAGACGCTATCCACGTTAGTTAAACAATTAATCGAACACATCAATTAATCCCAACGTCGTCTTGAGATATAGACAGCTAATAAATATTCAAATAATAGCCACATACATGTTTGCCGAGCGTAAGGACCTCAGGAATCGCCTCTCCATACGAACCAGTTGAAATAAACAATAGAGGCCCAAAAGTATACCACTGGCGTCCCCAATATATAGTTACATAAACGCATGAGAGGATGGCTTCATGATTGGTGTGGAAGACTAGATCCACACATAATACATATGCAATGAACCAATCAAATGAATGTATGTAAGACAAGTCTAAGTGTCCCATACCACATAGGCGCGTTGTACATACACACATAGGATGGTAAAAGATAGAAGACATAAATGTGTTTGGAGTAAGTATATGAAACCAATTTGATGTCCCATACCACCAGATTAATTCCATACATCACTTCCTTCAGAATAGAAGTTTGAGGCAGAGTGGCCAGTTCCCTCTGAAACTTAAATTCCAAAACAAATTTTCTCTATCTAGAAATTTCATTTAAGTTATTGAACTTGAACTAATCCTATTGTTGAATCTAAGGTTTATTAATTAGATTCTTAGGTTGTAAAAATATTATAAAAACTCATATGAAAAAGGTCTTGTAGATAAATATGAGTATATACATATACATACCTCCATCATTGGTGTCATAGAAATAATCCGTCAAAAACAATATTAACACTCAAAATAGATGTGAATCGTTATTACTTCTATGGATAGGGTATATATATATATAATTTATTAATTAGAATCTTATGAGAAACGTATCATCGTAAAATTAAAAGTTAAATTGGTTATGGATATAACGATAGGAACATGCTAACCTTAATTTGGAAAAGTTGTTTGAGGGGATGTGAGATTATAAATGAAAAATGGATAAATTTGATAAAACACGAATAACTAGTAATGATTCTAACCATCTTGATTAAGTGAACAAGTCTGGATGATGAAAGATTAATTTACTTTTGAAGTTGAAATAAACTTGAATAATAAACATGAAATTTAGCAATTATAAGGTTGAGTTAAGCGTAAGAGAGTCGTGCCTTTTATATATAATTTGATTGCAAATGATGCTCTACATTGAGAAAAATGAGAAACAATGCGAATGGATTGAAATATAATTATTCTTCCAAACGTAACCAGAGTTATTTTTAATTATGAATTTATAAGAAATAGAACTTAGAGTAGTATGAATAGAAATTCTATGCATAATTATTTAAGCATGATCATTATTGTAAGAATAGGTGTAAGAAACTTACTTGGAAGGTGTTTGAGTCACTGTCTGAAAGATAAAACTCACATAGAAATATTGGAAACATTATTTTATGGAGGATACATTGTTGAAAGGGCACAAATTTCATAGGCATGTGTGATTGTGTAATTTGTTATGAATATTAAAAATTATGGAAAATGGAGAATCAATTTGCTATGGGCATAAAGATAATGAAATACCACTTCCCAAATAGGAAGTTTTAATATAACAAGAGAAATGAATATAAGAAATTTGAATAAAATTTACATTCTTCTAATGATGCGGGTATGATCAGGTATTAGTATCTTCTCAGGGAAATGAATATAAGAAATTTGAATAAAATTTACATTCTTCTAATGATGCGGGTATGATCAGGTATTAGTATCTTCTCAGGGAGGTAATTTGGTTCTAAGGTAACATAATCCATTCCAAAATTATTCATGCGTTATCGATGAATCATCTTCTATAGTATATCCACGTACGATGTCCATCTGCTCTAGAAGGTGTCAAAAACGTATGTTTGGAGTAAAAATTGTGGGGTTTCCAATAGGTATGAAAACAAAGCATCCCTGATGATCATGTTTACAGATCTTTGACCATTCATCTTATTGCCAGTAGTTGAATATCCATAGTAGTTGTTGAAAAATAGCATGGTTTTGTTCAGATATATATGCTAAACGGGTACATTGTGTCATGAGTCGCATGAGTTCCGATTGCGTAAGAGGATCATGGGGTGATGACCGAGTCATAATGCTATAATCATTAAAAAAAATTGACATGAGGATGCTATGCTGTACAATTAATTTTGTTTTTAGTGAGGGAGTCTTGAGGTTATGCACTATTATAAATTTAAATACAATGAAAACTAATAGCAATCTAAAGAATTGAAAAGAAGTAACACAACTACTAAAACCTATAATTCAAAACTAAAAAAAAATTTAAATACATCTTTATTCTATGGCCAAGGATGCCATGAGTTTTTCTCTCAAATAATCTAAAGAGATTTCGAGGACAAGTAATAATGAGGTTAGTGATAGCTATTATGGGGAATGTTGCCAAATAGTTGGGTACGTCGTACGAATTTCAAAAATCATGTCGAAGAAGTACAAAATATACAGCTTGGGTAAGGCATCAGGGAATGTATTATGGGTAACAGTTGTGATGTCGAAGTCCATGACTTTTGGTGTGGAGTCCCAAGAAATTCCTCGTTTCCATAGTATTATAGAAGTCCATCCTTCACAAAAGGGCCATGGAGGGGTTCATGGTCAATGAGTTTCTCAACTAGAAAGTAAATATGTGGTTCGGTACTCTCTCTAAGTGCCCATAAAAGTGGTTAAATCGAGGGTTGCCCAACCATTTTATCAATGTTGATTTCAAACCAAGGTTGTCAGCAGACTTTACAAGACAAGGAAACTCGTAAGCAAATTTTAGATAAGGGTCTCTTAAGTACCACATAACATTTAATCAAAAAGAAGATTTAAACGAAAAGCATGCTTTTAATCTGCCCCTATTTATGTGCTCTGTTTAACAGTGAGAAAGCGTTGAAAAATTGAAATACAACATATGAACAATCAGTATAATTAAATTAGGGATGAGGTGAGTCGACGAGGGATTTTAAGGGTAAGCATATAAACATTTCTCTTTGCGCGAGAGAAATAAGATGGATAGTTTGATGTAGGCTTTATTAAATTATTTGTCTAGCTTAACGATGTCACTTAACAAGACTTTTCTTCTACTTATCCCTTGGCCAATGAGTATCTTTGGTCTCTAAGCTTTTTAGAGGGATGATTTAAAAGCTTTAATTTTGGGTCTCAAGGTAATTCTTTTAAAAGTTATAAGCAACTAAAAAAAGATATAGAATCCTCATGTATATTTAATTATTAACCTCTTTAATTTCAACTGCATCTGACGATCATTGATTTACAATTGAAATTGGGTATATATATAAAAAGCTTGATTATTAAGCCTTTAATCAAGGCTTTAAAGCTTAATGGTTAAGCCTCTAAACAAGGCTAAGAAAAAAATTTGTATCTGCTGTATGCGCAGAAAGGAGAGAGGTAGATGGGATAAGGTATATATATATATATATATATATATATATATAGTTAAAGCCTTTTATATAAAGCTTATCAAAGCTTTATTATTAAAGCTTAACAAAGCTTATATCTAAATAACCAGCGTAGTAAAAGCTTGCAAAGCCTTCGAGTAAAAGCTTGCAAAGCTTTCGGCTAGCTAATCGGTGCTGCATAGGGGAGAAAAAAGAAGGAACTCTCTGGCTTGCAAATTCTGGAAGACCATCGCCTGGCGAGTTCTCAGCAAAATATATGAAGAACAATTTATTGTCAAGCTTGGTAGTGTCTACTAGTAAATTTCGAAGATATTGTCCTAAAGTTGCTATCTCCACCTCTTCATCGGTCAAGAGTTTACAGTTATTCCTTTCCATAATTATGAAAAGATGATGAAGAAACTGCTGCTCCAAGCTATCCACCCTTGCTGCACACATACCCTGCTATTCCAACTTCTTCTTGGTGCCATGTACAGGATCAAACAAAGAATAGAATTGCATGAGCTCTTCAAACTATGCATGATACTAGGCCCGAATTGTGGAATTAATTCACTTGCATAGAATTAAAAATTAAAGGGAAAAAAAAAGAAAAAAAATAAGATATATTATATATATATATATAATTTAAAGCTTGCTCATAGCTTTAGTGCTCAGCGCATAACTAAAAGGTAAATTGGGAGAAAAATAAATAAATCAGGGAGCCCCTCATCCGTCCATGATATATTATATATATATATATAATTTAAAGCTTGCTCACATAGCTTTAGTGCTCAGCGCATAACTAAAAGGTAAATTGGGAGAAAAATAAATAAATCAGGGAGCCCCTCATCCGTCCATGATGGATTTTTTACTACATCAGTCTTGTGAAGATTAGAGAGTAGGGCTAAGGGTTTTGGGCTATGGTGAATCCATCCATACGGTTGGATTTGAGGGAGAATGAGTATGGAATAAAACCACTTTTAAGCTTGAAGCGTGGTTTTCTCTTATGCAGGGTGGTTTCAACAAGAAGGTGATGTTTTATTCTCATCCCTTGATCAAGACCTTCATGTAAGGGTCCACTGATTTCCCAAAACCATTCAAATCTTTGGCCCAAAGGTCTTCTAAGCTTTCTCCCCTTTACCCTTTGGTTTCTAGTGAGCTTGACCTTCTTCAAGAATGTGCACCTACGACATCCTTTTATTCACATGCAATGATGGTGGGCCTAGGAGACCATATCGTTTAGATTATATTTGGTACATTATCAAATAGCTACATGCTATAATGGATCATTATCCTATACAGTGATCCACACATGGAGTAGGTATAATTTACTCTTGGACACCCTCTCCAAAAAAATTACTATGCCACGGCCTAAGCAAGGTCTTACAAAAGCCTAGATAGTTGTTGGATAGTGGGATATTGCATAGTGATTTCTTATACACAAATGGTAGCATTGACTATCCATGGACCTATGTCGTCATGTTATGGCCACCCTGCATATGCATGCAGTGTGGTAGCATTGACTATCCATGGACCATGTGGTCATGTTATGACCACCCTGCATATACAAGCCTATATAAATACATGAGCAAGCCCCTTGTCTACAATGTTCATTAGTCATATTACTCTGAGTTTTTACTCTCTGACTTCTACTAGCATACAATGCAATCTTAAATGTTTCACATAATCCATTGAAGATGAAGCTCCCTTGATGCTCCCTTGGGTGTGGGCCTTTTCCATCTATCAAATTGCATCAACAAATATAATATTATTCTCTATCTTTGTTAATGTGTAATTCAAGCTTAAAAGTTTTATGTTTATATAGAAACTTCTATATGAGTGTGTGCCTGGCATGAGGAGCTAGAAGCTTCATGTGGCTCCCCCCTTCCTGAGCTAGGTGGTAATGATCGATATCGTTTGGGAATCCAAACTAACTCTGGAAGAAGTGGTGCAGAGCACTCTATTACCTTTCCCTTACCACGGTCTTGAATTGTCATTGGGGTGGCAACAATTGGTTTGCAAGGTTTTACAAGTGATGTAGAGGGATTCAACTTATGTTTAGGGACCCAAATCTGGTCATTCCCCTCATAGTACCCTTGGGCTACTAATAATTTTTTAGGGATCCATGCGATGTTACATTGCCCTTTCTTGGGTGGGTAGCTGCTTTCCTTTTACGAGGCTTCTTGGTGGCTGAACGAGATTGAGCAGGGGAAGTAGCTGTTAACGAAGCTTTGGGGACCCATTTGTATGTACTCTTTGGCATAGTAAGCGAAGCTTTAGGGACCACCTTGCATGTTTCCACTCTTGGCGTTGAATCGTTAGAGGGGTGGCCAACAATCGGTCGAATATGGTTTTGCCACTGGACTTTGTGATTTTTCATTATCTAATATTTGAGTGGATGACTTAGGTGCGGGATTTTGAGCGGTCAGACCTAGTGTTGGTTCTTCCATTGTGACTTGTCTGGTTGCCCAATCGATATTGCACTTGGTGGCCATCATCCATTTGCGCCCTAAGATTACAGTCCCTTCCATGGTACCAGCAGGCATAACCAAAAAGCTTTGAATTATGGTTCCCTTGTCATAAGCAACCGGAGTGTGCAGAATTCCTGAGACAGGGGTTTTCTTCTTGTTGATTCCTTGAACTTGGATAGAACTCTTGGATAAAGGTGGTTTTCCCAGTTGACACCACACGCCATATGATAGCAAATTGTGTTGAGCTCCTGTATCCAATAATGCATTATACAGCACCTCCCCATAAGGACTCTGTAACTCAATTGGGTATCTTAGAGGTGGGTCAGATTCCAATGCATCCTCCTCTGCTTCCTCGAAAAATACTTGTGTAATTCCCAAGTTGGCTTCTCGTTGTCTCCTAGCACGCTGTTGACGTTCCTTGGCTTCGACTCTCGCTTGTATCTTTTTAAGCTCAGCCTGTTCTTTAGCTGCCTTCTTTTGATGGATTGCATGTAACTCCTCTTGGCTCAGGGGGTCATAGTACCTTTTGAATTTACTCCCATTAAGGAATCCAATGGTTTCAACTCCGTCGAGAGTCTCCACTCTAATGGTACCTTGCGGGGTAATTTCACATACTCTATATGGTCCCTTACCAGCATATTTGAGCTTCTTCTTTTCGTTTCGCACTCCATACATCAGGACTTTATCCCCAACCTTGATGTCCTTGTCCTTTAGATGGTAATTAAACCATTTTTTCCTTCTATCCTTCTCCACAAGGGCATTGTATACAGCCAATTGTCTTTCTTCGTTTAGTCGCTCAAGGATATACAGACGCTCTGCTAAGGGATTACCATCCCAACCCTCTTGAGTAGCAACACGAAGACTAGGAATGACAAATTCCCACGGCATGACTGCTTCTTGGCCATATACCATTTTGAGTGGTGTGCAATTAATAGCCACTTTGTACGCAGTACGATAGGCCCATAAAGCTGTCGTAAGCTTTAGATCCCAATCCGTGCGATGAGCTTCAACTGTCTTTGTCAAAACAGAGATTAAAGTCTTGTTGGTACTCTCGGCTTGGCCATTCGCTTGCGGATAGTAAGGAGTAGATTTATGATGGGATATCATGAAATTTGTTGTGAGCTCCTTAATCACTTCATTTATAAAATGCGTACTATTGTCGCTCACAAGTTCGAAAGGACAACCGAATCGTGTGATTATATTTTCAAAGAGGAACTTAGCTGTTGTCCTTGCATCTGCCTTACGTGTCGCTTTCGCTTCAGCCCATTTGGTCATATAGTTAGTGGCCACAATAATATAGCGAGATTGTGTGTTTCGGGCCGCTCGACTAATTGGACCTACAAAGTATAAACCCCACTTTTCAAATGGTTGGTTTACTTTGATCGGATGTAAGGGCATCTGATCTTTCCTCTGGGGTTTCTTATATCGTTGGCATTCATCGCAACCCTTCACAAAGAGTGATGCGTCTTGGAACATAGTGGGCCACCAATACCCTGATTGTAAGATCTTTCGCGCAGTTAAGTCTCCTGAGAAGTGACCACCGGCTACGCCCATATGTGCCTCTTGTAAAATGTATAGATACTCATTCTCTCGGGCACAACGCCTAAGAACGTCATCCTTTCCTCTTTTATAAAGAGTCCCGGCTATCAGGCAATAGGGTTTGCATTCTTTGATTAGCTTTCGAGCTAGATCTTTACGAAGCTCCTTGGGTGGAAAGCCATTAACCAAAAAGTTAATAATCTTCTCACTCCATTCAGGCATTGTCTCCACCATGAACAGGGAAGTGTCTGGTAAGTCATCATCAACCCCCGTAGGAGCCTCACCATTGGGTATGCGAGACAAATGATCAGCCATAACATGTTTCTTGCCAGGTCTCACAACAACCGTGAAATCAAACTCAAGAAGAATCAATAGCCATCGTGTGATTCTTCCTGTGGAGCATGGTTTGTTTACCAGATACAACAATGCTTGATGATCTACATAGAAAACAAACTTGGTGGCAAGGAGGTAATAACGAAATTTCCTTACTGCATATATCATTGCCAACCCTTCTCGCTCCGTAGTGGTGTAGTTCATCTCAGCATCGCGTTCAACTGGCGAGCTAATGGGGTAGTCTAGCTTGTGTTCTCCAGGTTGAGTTAACACACACCCAATAGCAAAGTTTGATGCATCAATATGCACATGGAAGAGTAAATCCCAGTTAGGCATTCTCAAGATTGGAGCACTCGCCAAGGCCTTCTTTAATAGCTCATAGGCACGGTCACATTCTTCGGTCCAAATAAACTCGATGAGAAGCTTATACAATGGTCGAGCTATCTCGGCGAAGAATAGAATAAACCTTCGATAATAACCAACATGGCCCATAAACCGTTGGACTCCCTTGTAGTTGGTGGGTGGTGGCAGTTCCAGAATGACCTTGATTTTACTCTCGTCCGTGGAAATCCCATTTTTGGACACTATATGCCCTAAGATAACTCCGTGTTTAACCCAGAATTGGCATTTGAAAGGATTCAATGAGATGCGATATAATAAACACCTTTCAAATATTTTTCGTAAACACATCAAGTGCTCGTCCCAAGAGGAATGAACACAAAGATCATCTAAGAAAGCTTCACAGAAGTCCCTTAGATATTCCTTAAAGGCCGTGTTTATCAATCGTTGGAATGTTGCAGGTGCATTGGTCAAGCCAAAAGCCATGACGCGAAAGGCAAACACTCCAAACTCCGTGATAAATGCTGTTTTAGCTTGGTCCTCGTCTGCAATTGTGATCTGATTGTAACCCGAGTACCCATCTAAAAAGCTATATGCCTCCTTGCCTGCCACTCTTTCAAGCACATGTTCAGAATATGGCAAGGGGTAATGATCCCTTCTAGTGGCTGCATTAACCTTTTTGAGATCAATGCACACTCTGAGTTTCCCATTCTTCTTTGGCACGATGACTATCGGAGAAACCCATTCTGAGTGCTCAATTGGGTATATGAATCCACATTTTATCAGCTTTTCAATTTCCTCTTGTACAATCTTTGCGTACTTAGGATTCATTGGGTAGGGACGTTGCTGGACTGGTTTAGCAGTGCTAATCATTGGAATCGTGTGTTGCACCACCGAAGATGGAACACCCTTCATATCATGATATGTCCAAGCAAATATGTCCTTGAATTCTTTAAGAAGCTTCGTAAGTGCAACTTCTTCCGCCTTGGTGAGGTCTTGAGCAATAAAAACTGGTTTAGACTCCTCACCCGGATCTGCTAAGTCTATCTCCTTAACTACCGCAGGGCCATCGTAGACACCGCTACTCCCATTGGTAGGCGTTCGTTGGGCTTTTGTGTAGACTACTTTACGTTCCCCTGTGGTGAATGATTTGAAATGCTCGGGTGCGGGGTGTAAGTCTACTGGTTCTTGTTGTGCCCGGTTTTTTTCTTTTAATTCTGCCTTCTTTTGTTGTTGAGCCAACTCTTGGTTTTGCCGCCTTCTTGCAGTACGACTTAGTTTTGGCTTCTCTTCGATTTCTAATTGGGTGACGTCATGAGGTTGCAGAATACACCACATGACACTTTGGAGGTATTGTCCCCAATTATCCGCTATCTTCCGATGAGCATCAATGGCTCCTACATAACTAAGCCATTCTGCAGTGGATCTCTCCTTATTTATTGCAGTGCGTACATTAGCTCGATAGCGTTGGCGCTTATGTCTCGTTTTCTTCTTACCAAGTTTTTGATTTTTGTTTCTATCAGATTCGGACTCACTTGGTCGATCTTCACTTGTGTCCCCCTCACTTTCGGATGAACTGCAGGAGGTCACTGTCCTAGGCCTTGAGCACCTTGCTTCCACATTTGGGTGAATATTTGATTCATTTTTCCCATCAGGCTCAGGGTCAATTTCTTCTTGAGATTCATACTCAGAGTTGCATTGGTCAGAGTCTTCGCTACTTTCAGTGTCGGTGGAGTTTGCCAGGGGTCAAGTGCATAACACCTATCATGTTTATTGGCACTAACGGTGGCATATCTTGCCCCTCAGGTGTTACCCAACTTGTGCCTCTATTTCCCCATGTGTCTATGGTTGCCACTAGGTGTACCCAATCCACGTTATCCGACTCAGTCATACCCGGTAGGACTTCCATGTAAGGAGAATCTTTCCCATCATCAGTCTCTTTTTTGCATGTATAGCAATACCTTAATGGGGCGGAATGAACAGTGGCATCCGATCGATTATCGATGCTAACCTTGCTTCCTAAAGGATGTGCACGACCATTCTCAAGATCAACTCGAATGACAGAGTCCTGGAATTGTAGGTAGACATGGTTTTTCGACCAGTCATGTACCATTTGTGCTTCCCTCATGAAAGGACGTCCTAAGATCATTTGATATGCATAACATAGGATGCTTGAAGAAATCCATTACAATGAAGGTATGTTTTACCTTGTATCCCAGGACCCTTAACACTAATCTTGAGGTCCCTTAACATTCCAATAGGTTTAGCTATGGTTCCGTTTGCCATCTTAACCACTATGTTTGTGACTTCGAGGTGAGGCCTTCCCATAGATTCCCAACAATTTTTAGTCACAATGCTCACTCCAGCACCACCATCAAGGATTCCCTTTAGAGTTAATCCCTTGGTAGTAATGGGGAGGGTGGCATTAGATTCGTCACCTTCAAAGTACTGTCCCAACTTGTTCACAGGTATTTCCACGACCGAATCTTCATCAAAGTTGGGTTGTAGATCCCAATGCTCCCCTTCATCTTGAAGCGTGTCGGGTCTATCCATATTTGCAAATTGTGGTAGCCCCGCCTTTAGTTCTCCATTGAGAAATGCCCGAAGAGCTAAGAATAGCTCAGGATTTCCGTATAATTCGGATATGATCGTGGTTCTGATCTCAGAGGACATGAAATCCATTAGCTTAGACACATTCAACGGTACTTTTCGAGACATCGCCCCTTGACTAGGGACTGGTGAAGATGGAATCACTTCCTCTTCGATGGGGTCAGGCATTCCCTCACTAAACATT
Organism: Cibotium barometz; assembly: GCF_041138505.1. Classification (NCBI taxonomy): domain Eukaryota; kingdom Viridiplantae; phylum Streptophyta; class Polypodiopsida; order Cyatheales; family Cibotiaceae; genus Cibotium; species Cibotium barometz. The sequence goes on along the minus strand of NC_141090.1, from coordinate 38,089,161 downwards.
CTTTCAAGCAAAAAGGGTGTTTGCCCACTTTTTGATGTTCTATCCTCACTTTCTTCTCGAATGATACTCGGTATAGCTAACGGTTTATGGTTCCTGTGAGGCTGAACTTGCGTAGGAAACACTGTGTCTGGAATTTTGATTTTTCTCGGGTTTGGCTCCAGTTCTCTTTGTGTTTCTTCCACCAAACCCCTTAAGTGTTGCACTTGTTCAATCTCCTCAACTGGGTTTGGGTAAGTTCCAATCTTTTTCTTAAGGGTTTTTGGCCCACGTGGCTTGTCTTGGGGAGTCTCAGTCAGTTTGGGTGGTCGAGAGGGCATTAACTGACTTGGTTGTGGGGCCGAGGAAGTTTCCTTCTGTTTCGACTTATTTTTGTACTCGCTTGATTCTCCTTCATTGAGCTCCCGAGTGGGTTCCTCCCTTAAGGTAGTGGCTTTGGTCCCCATGGTTTCTATTGAATCGGAATCATCTTCAGGATCATTCATATACACGGGGTCATCTCTTGTCCCTATGTTAGACTTTGAACTAGGCTTGGAGCTCGTGGCATTAAGCGATCTCTTCCGCCGTGTTTTCTTTTTCTTTGCCTGAGCGATTGATGCAGTATCCCTCTCTTCAAGAATGTAGTTTTGATTTTGAAGCATTGACTGTGTAACTACATTCGCAGATACAACGGGTGTAGTTCCTCGTGCTTGGTTGGTGACCTCAACCAAATTCAATGGCGTAATCTTGGGTGCATTAGGATTATGTGGACATTGAGCGATCAAATGATCTATACCACAACGATTACATGTAAGTACCGGCATTCCCGATGTGCTCCATTGATTTGGTTGCATCTGAGTAGTGATCTTCTGTAACCTATTAGGGCACTCCGCTACACGATGCGGTCCACCACACTCGTAGCATTGAAGAGGTGGTCTCCTTGCCATGGTATTAAGGTTTTGCCCTCTTGTGGCAAGAGCAGCCGCTTGATATACAGGCTTGACTTGCCCGAAATGATCCTCCATGTAGTACTGGGGAATCATTTCAAATGTATCAATCCCGTATGGAGCAGTAGGGTCTATCTCCTCTTCATAATCCCCACATGCACTATGTGACTCACAACCCATCTGGTTTATTGGGGTAATCCTTGGATGTGGAGGTTGTGGTCCTAGCACTGGCGGTGGTAACGGCACAGACTGGACTACATTCGGATTCCTTGGAACTATGTGCTGTGACGGTTGCTCGATAGGTTGTGCAGGCATTAGCGCGGGTACTTGAGGTGTGTTTGACCAAGCTAGTGGTGCCTGGTTTGCCAACATTCGCTTAAGTACTAGGCAATCTTTAGATTGATGGCCGTACTTATCACATGCATTGCAATTCCCATTGAATTTGACTCTGAATGTGGGACATTCACTCGTGCTATGTGGTCCTAAGCACACCGAACACCATTGCTACTCTCTTCTTGGGTACATATGGCTATTCTGAGGAGCTCGATTACCCCTAAAGTATTCTTGGAGAGCCTTAGTAAGGTCGGTCACAGACATTTCAGATATCTTGGGCTCCTTGGCAATAGGTTTTACCGTCATTGGCTCGTGCCCAGATACTTGCGAACTAACGGATTTTGTTTCTGAAGACACCTTTTTACCTGCAATCATCAAGTTGTCTTCTAACTGGATTGCATTGGCAGTGACTGCTTCCCACGTTGTAAGACCTCTAATGACTAGGCCATTGTAAATGTCCTCGTGGCGCAATCCTCGGATGAATCTATCGAGGAGCTGGTTGTTATTGAAGCGTTCATTGGGACTGCAGCGAGAATTTAGATGCTTCAATCGACTTACAAAGTCTCTCACTGACTCCCCTTCCTTGCGTTCAGCTTTTTGGAGTTGGGATGCTACTCCCCAAAGCACACCCTCACGTATGTATTCTTTCAAGAACAATCTCTTGAGAGTGGGGTAGTGAGTGCGCTCTTCAACCCTTAAGGTTCGATACCAATCTCCGGCCTTCCCACTCAAGGTTAAGCCTAGGGCTTTACACTTATGCAGCTCATTGTGCTCTTCCAAGGAATCACACACGTGTTCAAAGACTTCAATGTGCTTCCTAACGTCCTCGTTACCACTGAAGTTTTGAGTGAGCTTAGCCACTTGTACTGCCTTGCTTCTAGGTTCTCTCTCAGGCATGCCCCGCATGTTTTCCGCAATGGATCGTCCGATCGTCTGAGCAAACGCTGCGAGATCACCTAAGTGAGCAGGCATAGTTGGTGGAGGCACTTCTAGGATAGCGTGGCTAATAGGAGTTGGCGTTGGTCTGAGTATGTTGGCAAATGACGTAGGATATGATATGTGGCTAGGCCTAGCTCCCCTTGGATAATGGTTATGATAAGGTGGTCGTGGAGCATACGCCATTGGCATACTAAGAGGCGTAGGAGCTACATGAGCATGAGTAGCGTTAGGTACATATGGTTGATAGGCACTGGCACGCACTGCTGTAGGTACTGTTCCACTAGGTAGTGGTGTCGTACTAACTACAGCGGTAATAAGTGCACTTTCAGCTATGCTCATCATTGGGGTAGGCATTGCGGATTCCCTAATGGAAAGTTGAGCCAAGGTTGGAAAGCTAAAGTTACTACTCGTGGGCTCAACCTGCATTGAGACTCCAGGCGAAACAACATATGAAGGGTCTATGGGACTCACCGAGGGAGTCTCCAATTGTGATAGGGTTGGTTGTTTGGCCTTGCCCGTATCCAAAAACCTCATAGGGCCAGTGGAAACTAGGTCCACTCCCCTATTTTGCCTCTCAATTTGGATAATTCTATGAATAACCTCACATATCATTTGCTGTTGCTCTTCTAGATTAGTGGCGCTAGATGTAGATCGTAGGACTTCTAACCAACCTACATGGTATGTGTAACCCGTGTATAGGTCCGTTAGAATCTCTGTGTGTAGATCATATTCCCAATTTTCATTGAGAAATATCCCATCTAGACTTGGTGTGCCAAACGGTTCTCTTGAAGTGGACGCAATGTCACTCCTTATGGATTGGCTTCTAGGGACCTCTACTTTAGGAAGAGCATCGGAATGTGGTAGCTCAGTAGGGCCCTCATTAAACGAAGTGGGTAGAATATCCACATGGACACTCTTTGGGAGGGTAGGGTCTACATAAGATGTGAATGGCGAATCTACTACCCCTCCTTCCTCATTTACTTCGCTTGTCGCATGTTCAGAGCGTGTAGCTCTACTAAAGGTCTCTATTAGACGACTAAACATGCTAGATCCGGGTTGTGGGGCCCACACTGGCATGTTTTGGCTTGTCTCCTCAGGGTTCTTGGTAGGGTGCCCTTCCATGGCTTCTGAGTCAGAGGATGAGTCACTATCCACTATTCGTGGATCTTGGGTTGCACTCCCTTGGGTTCCCGAAGGCCAAGATGCCAACGTGGAGGGATGGTGTGAGCCTGCGTAGACTGAAACGCTTTCTAGTGGTTCAGGCTCTAGCACCCGACCAGAACGTAGATGCATGTGACGTGGGTACCCTACATGCGTTGGTAACTACCCTTGAAACTCACACAAGTGGTTTCTTAGGTGTTTCGCACCCCGTTTTTACTTGTTTTTAGATTGTTTTTAACCCGTTTTTGACCCCCTTACTTACGATCGAACCTGGACTAGGGCGTGTGATAGCTCGAAACGAGCGTATCGTTTAAAGGGTCCTAGTGTGCTTTACAGCACCGTGTTCGCCTATCCAGAGCTCCTGTAGTCCTCAAAACAGTCCGTTTCCTTTGGGGGAAAGGGGCAAAAGCCTATTTGCTTGTGGAGGAAAGGGTGAGGGCTTTATCCCACATGCTCACTTTACTCCTTGGGGAGTGGGCTACATATAGGGCACAACTTCCCATAAGCTCTCACTTGAAAGAAAGCTATGGAGGCTCACTCTCCTATATATATATATATCAAAAGACCGAGACCGAGACCGAGGCCGGGGTCGTGGGTCAATTGGGGTTCTTTCTTTTCAAAAAAAATTTTCTCCAATTAAAAAACCTTTCCTCTCCACACGTTTGGTTCTTTCTTTAAAAATAAAATTTAATTTTTTATTTTTTATTTTTTATATTTTATAATTTTTTATAATTTTATTTTCTGTTTTTTTTGGATAAGTTTTCTAGGGTTTCTTTAGGGTTCAGCCTTGGCCGCGGCGCAGTTCGCACACAGCACAGGTCTAGAGATTTAGAAATCCCCCTCACACGCAGAAAACCAGATAACAGAATGCACGCCCACACGCGGAGCGGAAAAATAACAAAAGAAACAGAAATGCAGAAGACAAATTACAGAAACAGAGATTGAAAACCACAGAAACACCTCAACAGCAACACACATGCCTTTCCTACAGTGTAAATTAAACTTCACGCAGGAGCCGAGCTGCAAACTGGAGCTTGGTGCAGGGCAACTCCCCGGCAGCGGCGCCAAAAATGTGCGCTTTTGCCGCACAGGTCGTAGCTGGGGACTTGCCGAACACCGTATGCGAGCCACGAATGGCTGCAAGCATACAACCAGGGAAGGCAAGCTCAAAACAGAATGCAAAAGGTGTGTCACTCACCGCTTGACTGCCGCCTTGAAGGATTCCCGCGTCGCAGCTGCGAAGGAGGAGCTGCCGTCGTGCCGCTCTACCGCCTCGCCGCCGTCGCCGTGCCGCTACACCGTGCGCTCGATCGCTCTCTCACTCTCTCTCTCTCTCTCTCTCTCTCTCACACACACGCAGGAGAAGGAAACCAAGGAGATAAGGCAAGAGCACTCTTGTATTCACAACACATGAGAATGAGGATTTTAGGGTTACATTTGGCTCTTATAGGTGACTTGGCCGTTCACACTTAGGCGCCCATACATGGCCGGCCGATCCTAACCCTTATCCTACTGATATTCAAGGTGCGCCTCTCATCGGCGATCACCCAATCCCTTGATCCTTAACATATGGTGCCGACAAGCCCGGCCCATGACTCAGAATATTTAAATTAATGACGTAAAACATAGTACGTCTGAATGTCCGTCATGGGTTAACAAATACCCTACTTCTTATGAGTGTTAATATGTTGCATACATTACACATTCTATCCTCATACATGGTACTAGAGCTTTGTCTTGATACAAAACTTCTTTATCTAATAGTCTCTTAGGAGAGATGGCATCTTCTTCAAGACCCTTCCCACCACCAATTAATGGAAAGACCTTGGGTGGTGCCATTTTCTAGAGTCTCATGCTCCTTGGAGATGTTGTAAAATTGGACTCTTTCCTATGCCTTTACCCTCTTCCAATGACAATCAGACTTTACATAGGTGTGGTAGCAACCCCTTCCACAAAGTTGCATCACCATGAGGTGGTAGAGACCCCTCCATAGGCCTACAAATTCTCATCACCTCCACGAGGCTCAAAAATTCAAACCGAGTGCTATTTTCTAGATTCACATCATGTGCCTTGAGAGATCTCATAAAATTGGACTCTTCTCCATGCCATCACACTAGGAGTGGTGATACTTTGCACATTTGTGTGTGGGGATTCATGCAAAGCCTTGTCATCAAAAGAGGTTCAAATGTTGACAAGAGGTCCCCCACACCATTTCCTAGAGTCCATGGGGCCTTGAGACCTCTCATAAATTAAACTTTGCCCCATGCCATCATACTTGAGCCTTGTTCGATGATGGTAATGAGACTTTGTACAGGTGTTGGAGGGGGACTGTGGAGGGGGATTGCTTTCGCACCCCTACTCATAGAGAGTATCATGCAAGAGACAATGTGAACCAATGCCATCAATCCATGTAACATCACTCACACCATCCAAGGCATGGTCCACTATATCAATACATGTATAAGCATGGTCCATATCCTGTAAACACATCATCATGTGTAAAACCATCTACATGATGATCCAAAGTAGAATCATGATCATCATAATCATCACTCACACCATCTAAGACATGGTCCACTGTATCAATATGTATGTATAGGCATGATCCATATTGTGTAACACATCCTCATGTGCAAGACTATCTACATGTGTATGATGATCCAAAGTAGAATCATGATCACATCAAGATCATCATAATCATCACTAAATATTGATAATTAATTTAAACATAAGAAATAAGTGGTATCATCCACTAAGTCACCATCCATGGCATCCTCAAGGTCTCTAAGGTCAACCCCATAGGCATAGTCTATCTCCATTAATGGTGCCCCTATATGACCTATATCCCATGATAAATCAATCTCCATCAGCACTAAATCAATCCTCAAGGTCTCTAAGGTCAACCCCATAGGCATAGTCTATCTCCATTAATGGTGCCCCTATATGACCTATATCCCATGATAAATCAATCTCCATCAGCACTAAATCTAAGAGATGCCTATCTCAAATACAAATATCTCAAGATCAACATCATATGATCTAATAATAATTCTAGCGGTCTAGTGTGAAAAGGCCAAACTTTAAATTTTAACTATAAATAGCCAAAGGTGCCTTCTTTTTCATTTTCACACGATAGAAACCAAGCACAAGCTCAAAATATCTCTTTGCATTCACATGGCCATCCACTTTGACAACTTTTGTGAGTTCCTCACCACCTCGTGGGCGGGCAAGGGCGAGCTCTTTGTCATGTTCTCTTGTGAAGTCGACTTTGAAAAGTCGCTCGCCCTTGCGTCCCAACATTATGAGACGCAGATTGCATACATGGAGCAATACTTGGCTCCCCACTCTATCTCCTTTCCCCATTGCCCCAATGATCGATGGGTGCCTGTTGAGCTGCTTAATTATATTCAACAATATGCATGCCCCTACATCCAGCGCCTTGAATGCTTCATAGACATTTGCATCCCCGCAGGAGCTTACTATCCCTTCAATAAGCAGGAGAGGTGAAGAAGTTGGGGAAGGGAAATTTAGGAACTAGGTTCCTCTCGTGGCTCACCACTTTTGTGTTCCTCATTATATGCACGCGATGTGAGGTGGACCTTGATACGTCCAACCTCGGTCCTCACCTAGATAGTGCTATATTACCCCTTGGAGAATCTATCGTAGAGACAGTTGCTTTGGTCAAGGAAACTGTGGTTGAGACCGCGGAGCAAGCCCTAGTTCCAGAGGAGGAATTCACAACCTTACAAGACAAGCTAGAGGCTGAAAAGGATACCCTTGCTGCTGCTGGAGTAATGGAGGAGACCAAAGCACCAAAAAAGGATGAGGCTAAGTCCTCGATTGACCTCTCCGCCCCCACCAGCACTTTGGCAAAAGAAGACATTGAGCAAGAGGTAATAATTGACCTTTTACAACCTAGAAACATTTGTAATTATGTATAAGAAAATATTTTAATTTTTCCTTTGATTGCAGAGGGTGGTTGAAATTGACACATTTGTTGGGAGAGGCGGTGGCAGCAAAGACCACGCCAAGGTCCATGGACATGATGTTGTGTTGGTGCACTATCTTGGTCGACTTCCTGTGGATGGCATCGCCATTATCCATAGGGACTACACCCCTCAATCTGCCACTCTCTTCTTTTTGAAAGCCCCCTCTAAGGTGCTCTATGTAGCCTCTATCGCAGAGAGCACCAAATGTATAGTTCTGATTAAAAAATCCCTTGCCTTCGATGTTTTTGGTTCTGGATTTAGGGGTAAGCTTCTTGCTCCTATAGGTATAGCCAAAAGCATAGGCATAGAGGATCCTCAATAAATAGCCCAATCACTCCTTGAGCACACTACTCTGCCCAATAACAAGAGAAGGAAGCTCAATATTATAAGAAAGCTTTTGTAAAGATGATGTATCACTTCTTATTATGAATACAATACAATTTTTGCAAACTTATTTTCATTAAGTATATCATTGTTTTTTCTAGTTTGTACCATCAATGTTTTTGTGAATGCATCAGAAATGACCCTGCGAGCCTGGGAGAGCAGTGCCACAACAGTGCGAATTTTGAGCCTTCACCGCTATCTTTTATGCATCTTTCTATGCATAAATTCAATTTTAATGAGAATAACTCTTTTGAATTAAAAATAAATTTCTTTATGCATCTTTCTATGCATAAAATCAAAATTGATGAGAATAACTCTTTTGGAATAAAAATAAATTCTTTATGCATAAAATCAAAATTGATGAGAATAACTCTTTTGGAGTAAAAATAAATTCTTTATGCATCTATTTATGCATAAAATCAAAATTGATGAGAATAACTCTTTTGGAATAAAAATAAATTCTTTATGCATCTATTTATGCATAATTTTAATTTTAAGGAGAATAACACTTTCAAAATAAAAATAAATCTTTTATGCATCTTTCTATGCATAAATTCAATTTTAATGAGAATAACTCTTTTGAATTAAAAATAAATTTCTTTATGCATCTTTCTATACGTAGAATTTGTATCTAATGAAATAACACTTTTAGAATAAATATATTTCTACTATGCATTTTTCTATGCATAGAATGAAAATGACACTTTTAGAATACACAAACGACAGGGATTATTCTTTTAGAATAATAAAAGATGAAACTTATTTCATAAAATTTTAGAAAATTTTGCCATAGCCTCCTTTGTATGGTTGACTATTTTTCAAGTTTTCTTACTTTAATTTACTTAAAAAATTAACCCCAATTGGTTTTAAGCACTCTAAACTAATCAATTTTCACTTTTAAAAGAGAAACAATATGAAAAGTTTAATTCCAACTATTAGATCACTTAACTAGGATAAAGAAGGGCTGATTTTAAGAATGAGACTCGGGGGAAAGCCTTTCCAACAAGGCATAGCATCAATTTAACATTTCAACAAAACAAAAATTAGAAAACCATTAAAAGAGTAAAGAAAAATATAAGATTTCTAACTTACATGAATTCTGGGAGCTTTTCTTTGGCTTGATGGTTTGAGGTATCTACTCTTGTTTGCAACAAGAGTGGCCACCAAATCTTTAGAAGAGGGAATGGTCAAAAACTAGTGAATTATTAAGAAATTCACAGTTCTTGGCTCTTGGGAGGAGTAGAGTAACAGTGCATAAAATACTATTAAGCTTTAACAAAGGGGGAGGCTTCTATTTATAGAAAAAAGTGAGCCTCTAACCAAGCAAACTGATTCTAGAATTTTTCAGATCAGTTTGGTCAATTTTTGACCATTTTTAGGTCAGTTTAGCTTACTTTTTGGATCTAGTTGAAGCAGGAGAGAGGAGAGATAAAAATATCTCATTATGTGTGAGTTTAAAACTCACCCACACATGTGAAATAGGTGCCTCCTTCATGAGGGAAATTCCCCCACATTGAGGTGTCAAAAATGCATCATTTCACTAAATATCTCTTCTTTTTTAACTAATATCCTTGTCCTTAGTCAACTCTTTATATTATGTGAGTATTTACTCATTTTTGGGAGGATTTTATTTATTTCTTCATTTATCTCCTCCATACATTTGGATGAATCTGATTGGCCCCTCAAAACCTTAATTTAAAATTTTTCAAAAATCTGGACCCCCAGTATAAGGCCTTTTGAACAGATTATAATTGATTTCTAATGCACCTTCTGAAAATCTTTTTGAACTTCTATTTTGGGGGAATTTATTTTAATAAGAAGAGATATTTTTCCATCCAAAAATATCCAAAATTTGAATAATCTCTCTCTAGAATATTTTCTCTCTCTAAGCCAAAAACAGGTGAAACAAGATCTTTCTTTTCTGAAGAGGGATTTGATTACAGGGGAAGATACTGGACATCCTGAGAGACTGGGGAGGAATCTTACAAAGCCATTCTGAATACCAAGGATATTCTCTCAATTATTACTGACCCTCATCATCGTAAAATACGCCAAGTTGTTATGAGCAATGTAGTGAGTGAGATTACCACCTCCATCGATTCTTCATTAATTCAACATGCTTGTGATGCGGTTAGAATCAACATGAAAGGGTAGCAAGCAATCCGTCAGGTTGTAAAAGATGCATTTCTAAGACAAGGAATCACTGGCACTTTATTTTCTACACTCAAGGTGATTCACAATGTCAAGCGTATCAATAATGATGATGTGCAGCGAGCTATAGGATAGTTTTATCACATTAAGGGCAAACTAACATTAGACACAGGGTCGAGCAGAAAGAAAATCAAGACAACAAGTACAGAATTTCACTATGATGTTTACAATAACATCTTTGTTCATATATTGAGAGACTACAACAAGCTATGGTGAAGTTCTATGGTCTTTCACCAGAAGGTGAGAACTTGCAATTGCTACTATTCATGTTTTTCAATAGGAAATGAAGACGAGTATTCTGTTTTGAATATTGTAAATTACCGTTTATTTGTAGTTTTGGGGAGCACACTTTCATTTGTGCTCAAGCTAGATGAGTGCCAAATTGTGAAAGGTAGGAAGCTGGAACGTATGAGCATTACGCTCATGAATGAGGCCATGATTTGTGCATGGGAAAAGACTACCAAACCAAGTTTTAGTGTGTAATCTGAGAAAGAGGTCTGGTGGCTTGGTGCATTCGAGGTACCGAAGGAGACACATGAGGTATTGACATGGATGTTTGAAAGGACTCCCTGGATAACAGATGTAATCAAAAAGCAAATTGATGGTCAACTTTTAGATGTAGAAAACATAGGAAAGTTCAAGGTGGATTGGCATCTTGGGAGAGATTTGAAGACAATTAAATGCATGATGGGTTGTGCTCAAGGCGGGACATCAAGATGGCCTTGTCCATACTGCAATGCTCAGATTGATATTCCTAGGCAAAAAAAGATAAATGGAAAAGGTATACAGAAGGTTGGTTCTGTTGGAAGGATGCCTCGAAAGGTCCCAAGAAAGGGAAGAAGCAACAAGAAGATGCAGTAGATCCAACCAAGTCAACTGATGATGAAGATGAGGAACAACCAAATGCAAGATGGGTGGAAGGTGTCATGTCTCGTGATATGCTAGGAGAACCAAACAGGAATTCAAATTGGAGCCCCATCATTAATTTTCCACTAAAGAATATTCACTTTTGCACACTTCATGCATTCATGAGAATCTTTGATCGATTGCTTGAGTGCCATATCGATTATGCATTCACAATGCCTACACAAGAGAGGAAAGTTGCAGCCCTTGGTAAATTAGAGCATCTTTTGAATTCTCTAGGGGCTGCCATGGCGGAAACGTGAAAATTGAAGTGAATAAGTAGGCCTCTAGTATGTCATACGAGGTTGCTCAAAAGGTCTCCATGATTGGATCAAAGGCAAGGAGATTTTTGGAGAAGCCAGCAAACATAGAGAATTCAAAGAAGACTTGGGGACTTTGGAGAAACCTGTGTGCAATCACCACACAAATGTAGAGTTGATTGACCTTGCTGGTCCTCAACGGATGAGTCCATAGCTCTTTTATATGGATCTCTTCGTTGATCTTGTTGATCTTCAATGGAGATTCCATTTGGATATTTTTATGTGATTATATTTGTAAGATCCCTGCCCTCTCATCATGCAACGGATTCGGGGTGCTAGCAGCGGAAGTAGCACTTCTTGTGTGGGGCAGGGTCCCACACTCGGGGCCTCACCCACGATTATCCGAACAAGAGACTAATCCATCGGTTTTTCTAAAACCGAACTCGAAAAAACTTCCTTTGCCTGGAAAGCACGGGCAATTCCACTAGGATAACTTTTCCCTAATGATGTCAAAAGCCTTAACTAACTGAGCTCATCTGATCGAACCTGTAAGTCCCATAGTCAGATCAGGGAAAAATACTATACTTGGATCATAGAGACCAACGCTTTTTTCCTCATTGAGAGGCACAACCGTTGATTATTTTCCATAGAGCAATTTTTGTCTGGCATTTACTTCACCTATCGAACTAAACAAAAATTGAGTCTCAATTTACGGATCCATCAGTCCAGCCTATCTAGTCCCATGGGTTAGCCAACCACTGTAGTGATGGGATCCAATTAGGAATTTGGTTAGGTTTTGTCCCGGGTATCACGGAAAAGAGTTCCCAGGCCCCCTAGCCGGATGTTCATGCAAACATAAAACTAGTCACACTTACACACCCAATATGAAATTGCCTTTTTCTCAGCATCAGCTATCTTTAAAACAATCCTTTAATGAAACCATTGTGTCACTGATCACAATCTTCAAAATCTCTGGTTGAATCCTTATTTCCAATTATTCCTTCATCGGTGTACTTATGGCATCATTGGCAACCAGAACGCTCACCATCTGTTCTCACAGGGGCCTTTTCGATAGTTCCTAGCTCATAGTAACCGGCAATATATTCACATAACAAAATGGAATCTCCGTGGAAGATCAGCAAGATCAACCCCAACAGATCCATATAAAAGAGTCATAGACTCATCCATTGAGGACCAGCAAGGTCAATCAACCAGATCCATGCCCGGTTTCAGAAAACAACTCTTACTCCTTGATTCAATATCTTCCTTGACATACTTGTGGGTATCTTCGGCGACCCAGAGCCCGAGCACCGTATGGTCAGCACCCTCTAGGATCCTTCGTAGGTCACCTAGCGCTTCACTCATAGGCCGCTTCCTTGGTCCCTCATCCAATGTACCGGAAGCTCACCATTTTAATCAAACTGAGGCTGGTCAAGACCTCAGCCGACCTTGCTACACGAGACGTCCTCCATTGACTCTCCGTCTCAGCAGTTGCAACTTTATCAGGTAGGTCTCCACGACCATATTCTCAAAACAGTCAAAATGCTTCCCTAGTATTCTTGACATAAAACAGTCATTTACAAACAGTTCATAATTACAGTTTCTATAATGAACTCTCGTCTTTCCACATTGTTCCACATCAATCCATATTACTTAACCCAATTCCAAATCATATGCGTATCCATTCTTAACTAGATACAACAATTTCCATCCCATCACATCAGATTCACTCACTTCACATAACATCCATTCTTATCTTTCTTAAATTACATTACATCTCAACACATCCATTTCTCATTACATCCCATTCATTCACATTCTGATTCACATGATATCTCATCTCATCACATCCATTTCTCATTACATCTCATTCATTCACATTCTGATTCACATGATATCTCATCTCAACACATCCATTTCTCATTACATCTCATTTATTCACATCTTATATTATTCATTCACATTATGATTCACATGATATCTCATCTCATCCATTCGCTCATATCGACGTCATATCCATTCACATACATATTCGCATTCATTAATCCACATACACATCCACATTCGTACATCCACATCGATATCCACATCCATACATCCACATCCATACATCCACATTCATATCCACATCCATACATCCACATCCATATCCACATCCATACATCTATATCATACATTCACATCCGCGTTCACATTCATACATCTACATCCTTATATCCATATCCACATCCATATTCACATTCACACATCCACATCTACATCCTTATATCCATATCCACATCCATATTCACATTCACACATCCACATCCACATTCTTATTCACATACATCCACATTCCATTTCCATATCCACATCCACATCCACATCCACATCCATATATCCATATCCACATCCATATCCTTATCCACATTCCACATTCATACATCCACATCCACATTCCATATCTACATCCATACATCCATTTCCACATCCACATTCATACATCCACACATCCACATTCACATTCATACATCCATATCCACATCCATACATCCATACATCCATATCCATGTTCCACATTCATACATCCATTTCCACATCCACATCCACACCCATACATCCATCTACATCATTCACACATCAAACCACATCATCCATTCATCCATTTTCATTAATCCACATCATTCACACATCAAACCACATCATCCATACATCCATCCACATTAATCTACATCATTCACATATCAAACCACATCATCCATTCACATCCAATTCACATGCCGTCATTCATTCACATACCTTATCATTCATTCATATCACGATTCACATGCACAGCACAATACTTACAAAATACAAAAGTGAGTAGGGCTCAATATAAATATAGAATGTTTATACAAAAATGAACCGAGCTCAATAAAAATACAGAATCTTTACAATGTTGTCACTGGACATATACAAAATGCCTCTAAGCGGTTTCGGGCTCTGTAGCATCAGCCTTGGCCTCCTCCTTTGACTCAGCCTTCCGCACATTGGCCTCCTCCTTTGACTCACCCTTCGGCGCCTTGGCCTCCTCCTTTGTCTCCTTTGTTGGCACCTTGCCTGCCTTGTCCTTACCCTTGCCTGCAATGGAAGCTTCCTCTTTGCCTTGCTTGCCTTGTCCTTGCCTGCAAAATGGAAGCTTCCTCTTTGCCTTGCCCTTGCTTCCCTTCTCAGGGACTCCTTGTTTAAAGCTGAACTACTTAATAGGGGAATGAAACGGTATCTTTTTTCTCTTCTTTGTTGCACTAGTGCCAGCAACAACTGGTGAAAGTGGCGAGTCAGGGTCATCAGCGTAATTGCATTATTGAGGATAATGTTTATTGCCTTTGCCCGCACACTCCACAGCTAGAACTCGTTTGAGCGAACAGACTACAAAACAACATAAAAGTCAATTAGAATAATGCGAGATCTCTCATGAAATGAACATAGAGAAATTATATTAATTATAGTGACATAAGAAACTTACACAGTTGTCAAAATTAGTGTACTTGGAAAGGAGGAACTTCCAAAAATTTACGACTACGTGCCAGCCACAAGAGTGCAAATCCTTTTGCATAGGAACGGGTTGGTTGAGAAATTTCCACTCTATATCCTTTTTCAATTCACGACATAGAGTTTCAATCAATGCAACCGCCCTCTTACATGCCCTATAGTAAACGATATAAAGAATAACTTACAATCAACAATTAGGAAGCAAGAAGGAAACGATATAAAGTATAATGACTTACAATTTAGACTGTCAGTGCATTCGGAGAAGGCTATTCATAAAAATTGTCCGGCATCTTACTACATTAATTAAACAAGCAGACCAGTGCCCTCTGAAATTGAGAAAGTAAACAAAAAATATAAGAAACCTAACACAGGTAACTAATAACTTAAATTCCATCAATAGCTTGAAATCTAAAGAAAATACATACTTCTCTATATATGGCAGCACAACAAAGCAGGTACCCGGACTAACTCCTCGACAGGTCAATCAGGAGAGTTGATACCAAAGGATCACAAATATATACTTGTTTGCCTGGTCTGGCAAAAGCTCTTTCAACAGTACCCTGCAGATTGAATTAAAAACATTAGGAAAGGGAAAAAGAAATCAAAATAAGAAAGCATTCAAAAAAAGGTGAAGATTACACACCTTAAACAAGTAAGCACAATACCATCATTGATCACTCTATTCTTTTCAACGAGCATATAAACATCCATTGGAGCGATATGGAGGTACTCCTCCTGCTCGGCGCTGTATGAGACATTGCATATGATCTGACCAAGCACCGCCTTAAGTCTGTTGTTATTCTCTCCCTCCAACTTCAGAAGGTTTTCTGCCAATTCATCCCTAACAACATTCTCTTCTAATAATGTCTCCTTTCCCTTTAGATCTGCCCCCTTTACAAGCCTCTTCAGCCCTTGTGGACCTGGTGTTGTCACCTCTTCAATAACCACCTTGTCAGAAGCCCTGTTCCTCTTCAAAGAAGGAGGAATGGAGAGGATTTCTGCTGCCTTCCTATCCCTGAATGGTAGAGGTCACATGAACTTATCATACCTATACCTAACTCTGCTTACTAATGTCATGTCCTTGTCCATTAGTGTAACCCTCTGCTTACTAATGTCATGTCCTTGTCCATTAGTGTAACCCTCTTGGCATGGGCAGCACAAATGTTACTATCATTTAATAAGTCTATAAGGAAGTCCTCGCATGACTCTTGAAGACATGCAAGGGCGCTACTCTGCCATTTAAAGTAACCTTTCCACTTTATTCTGTCACTAATGGATTTGACAATCCTCAAGAAAGGAGCTTTGGGGATGAGGAGATTGACAGCCGCCTGTGCCTTCCTTATCTCCGCAAACATTTTTCTTTGCCTCTGTGCAAAGTGACCCTGGCCTTTGAAATATTCGTGCTAGTGTTAGGTTTGACATCACAAAGTATAGGTTCACTTGCTACGTCCTTTGGAATTTCCTCTAGAAGATCTAGAACCGAAACTGGATTCGGTGCTGGATCTGGTAGCACTGGATCTGGCATTGGCACTGAAACTCTCCTGACATCTATTTTGTGCACGCCATTGCAGTACTAGAAAAGAGAAGGCAGGGTAATTAGCCAAAAGTCACACGACCACCATCCACCATGCGATAAGGTGAATCCAAATGTGGACCAATGTTCATTTCGTGTGGTGAACGAAACAAGAACTTATCAATAAAATTCACCCAACCGTCCACGGAGTGATATGTCAATTCAAAAACATGGAGAATAGCCATATCGCACCATGAACAAAATCAGTGAAAGCAAAGGGGAATAGAGAACTTTTATCAAATAAAATTCACCCAACCGTCCACGGAGCGATATGTCGATTCGAAAAAACATGGAGAGTAGCCATATTGCACTACTGTGAACAAAATCAGCGAAAGAAAAGGGGAAGAAAGAACTTATCAATAAAATTCACCCAATTGTCCACCACACGAAGCGATATGTCGATTCAAAAACATGGAGAATTTCCATATTGCACCGTGAACGAAATCAGCGAAAGAAAAAGGGAAGAGAGAGAAAAACTTATAGACGCTTGAAATAAGGGCTAAGATGGATGGATTCAGCGAGCTGCACGAGCAAAGTGTGGAGAAACACAATGGAAAAAAAGCGTGAAAAAAAGGGTGGAAGAAAAAAGTGTGGAAAAGAAAATATTCCTCCTTTTCATAGAGAAAAACGTAATCATGATGTCAACTGCATAAGCCCTACACATGTTAATTCGTGAATCGATGATGACATAAGCCCTACCACACGTGGAGTTCGATCCTCAATCATGTGACGTGGTCAGCCCTATTATTTGACCTAAATAAAGATGGTGCGAGTTTTTTTTTTGCTTTTCTCTGTGCTCAAAATTTTCTTGCTTTCCATACCGTCCACGGCGCGAGTCAGCTTTTTCCACGGCCCATACTATCCACGGTGTGATAGTTGCATTCCTATGCCGTTGCTTTCCCCTTATCACACGGTGAACGATTTCCACCCGGATCAGAGAAGCGATGGAGGTTAAGAGTTCTCACTTGTACAATGTTGCAGATGATGTGGATGATTTATTGCTGGAGGAGATTAAGGACGAGCCTAGCACCACAGAGCATCTCTTTGATCCGCTGAGGAGGGCTGGGCAGGAGAAATCCCTTTGCCATGTAGAGCCTGTGTTTAACATTCCTTTCATTCTGGAGGACATTATCAAGGACATGGCAAGGACATCCCTGGAGGGAGAGTGGACAGAGTATTGTAGGTTGGTCAGCAGAGGGACCGTCTCTTATGGGTCCATTACATATGTCCATATGTCAAGCCTCACAGTCACCTCGTCTTAGAATTCAAGCATGTCGAAGAGGTGTGAAACACTTACTCAGATGATCAACGTATCAAGATTTGTGTTGACATGTGCCCAATGCATTGTAGGAAATGCAGGTTGCTAGAATATCATTTTGGGTTTGTTGCCTATCTCTTTCTTCATGCTGATAAGGAGGATTACACAAAAGAGGAGCTCAAAGGAAGGACTGATAAATCAGAACAGTCCTTTATTTCAAGTGCTCAGTCTACAGAAGAAGAGGTCCTGGACCTTTTGTCCGAGAAGGAGGAGGAACTTCTCACCACAAATTTTGATGTGGCAGAGTTTAAGGCCTCCACTATCATTTATGAAGGAACGTCATCCTTCCATGGGGAGCGATTGACGCCCAATTTTCTCATCCCTGGGCTACCGTCCTTCCTAATTAATGGGAAGTATTACCTCCTCCTCTCCCACATTAAAAAACTCTACAATTTTAGGGAGCTTCTCTTCCTTTAGAGGAAGAATTTCAAGTCCTTCATCCAAGATATGGGAATTTGTGAGTTTGGCAAGGAACCTATTCCCGAACTTGACCAAGAAAATGAAGAGGGATCCATCAACCTTTGGGATGCAGTGAAGTTGGAGGACGATGAGAACCAGAAGGTAAATTATTGCTTGTCTGTTATGCTTGGATTAATTATTTCTTTAGTTTGTCTAGTTTAATTCTTATTGCTTCAATCTGTTTGAATTATTTCTTACTTTAGTTTGCTCCCTCCTGGTTCTTTGTCAATGCAGATAGAGCTTGATGACGCCAATGGATTTCTTGGACGAGGTGGTGCTGGTCGTGCAAGAGTTGGGCAAGATGCCGCTCTTTCACACTATGTCTCTTTTATCGACAAAAATAAATTTATTATATATCATTAGCAAGTACTCCAAGGATGCAGAGATTCCACTCCTTACACTGAAAGCCCTATCTAGGTATGCAGGATATGCATTTATACCTTATAATATACATAAAGTCATGCTTATAGAGAAGTTGTTGAGGAAAAATGCAACAAGAAGAGAAGAGACTCAAGAGCAATTAGCTCTTTTCGTTGTAAATATTTTCACTGTACATTAGGAATTTTTTGGACCCAAAAAGGGTCTCCTAAGGATTCCTAATTTTACGGGATTAGAGCTTAAAATGTTGGGCTTAAGGGAGACAAAGGCTATGATGACTCCTATTTTTTGCCTTGCCACATCAGCCATACCCCCCTAGTTTCACTTTTTAAAGGGAATATTCTCATACTCTCTCTCTTACTTTTTGACTTTTCTCATACTCTCTCTTACTTTTTGAATTTTTTATCTTCACTCTCTACAAATTGGATCTTTCTTGTCAGTTTGAAATCTCCTTTCTCATTAACTCCCACCATATCTCCCTTCCACATCAGCAAAACATTCTCGTATTTAGGTGAGCCCCAAAAAGTGAAAATTTTTTATTTTTTATTTTTTTACATTTTAAGGCAGAAAAAACACCACCTAACCAATATGTATGATGAAAATAAATTTTTCCCTCCAAAAATCTTGTAATTCAAGGGTCACATCAGAAGCCTGTCAGGAGCCAGTACATCCATAACTAATTGTCAAGTCCCCACAACTCCATAAACATAACTAACTGTCACAAGAACCACTACATCCATGAGATCCCGAAATTGTGGGGATCCCAAAAATTATTATTTTTTAATTTTTCTCATAAATGTAGTTTATTGATGGAAAACTCCATGTTAGTATATTTATATATCAAAAATACCATTTTCTACATAGAAAACGGATTTGTGTTAAACTTGCAATAGCAAAGTTTTACAGTCTCTCTCTCTCTCTCTCTCTCTCTCTCTCTCTCTCTCCCCCTATGAGGATCTCTCTGCTTTAGCTTCTTCCTCTGCTTAGCTATGGAGCCTTTGCAAGCTGTGAAGCTAGAAAACGGAAGGTTGATTTACACATTCGTATTCTTGAAGAGTATGGAAGCTCTAAAAAAACCCATCCTACTGATGCACAATCTGTCCAAGCTCGTAGGATAGCTAAGGAGAAAAATGTAGATCTTTGGGTTGATGGACATCTCTATCCAGTTGACCCTCCATTAAAAGCAAACCCTCCTTTCCACAATTTATCATCTTTTATGCAATTTGTTGGTCAAGGAGAGCTTGGCTTGTTAGGATACTGCAGAAGATTGACTACAAGTGGAGCTTGGCAAACCCATATTCTATAATCTCAATTGCAAGCATCACAATTCAGCCTTTTACAATGTCAAGGACTTAAAACATCATCAGATAAAATGAAAGAGATCCTTGCAGAGAATGTGGAGAAGGATGCAAAGATTCAAAGGCTAGAGGAACTTATCAAACCACTCAAAGCAACGCCAAATGGTGCTCGTGAACGCAAAAAGACATTGGTTGGTATAGAATCTCTTGCTTTTAAAGGTGGAGCATGGAAGAAAAGGATTCGTACAACAAAGTAAGTAACATAAACTTTCATTATGCACTCAGTGATTTAAACAAAATAGTCATGATTTGTGTTCTGTCAGGAATTTTTTGCAAGAGGTGTGTGGTTCTAATGAAGAGAGATGGAAGGATTTGGTCAAAGCCTGTAAGATCCCTGACCCCACCCCGCAACAAATTTAGGGGTGCTAGCAGCAGTGGAAGTAGCACTTCTTATGCGGGGCAGGGTCTCACACTCGGGGCCTCGCCCACGGATATCCAGGCAAGAGACTAATCCATCGGTTCTTCCAAAACCGCGAACACGGAAAAACTTCCCTTGCCAAGAAAGCACGGGCGATTCCTCCAAGATAACTTTTCTCTAACGTAGTCAAAAGCCTTAACTAACAGATTTGATTTGACCGAACCCGTAAGTCCCATAGTTAGATCAGGGAAAAGATTGTACTTGGATCATAGAGACCAACGCTTTTTTCCTCATTGAGAGGCACAACCATTGATTC
Organism: Cibotium barometz; assembly: GCF_041138505.1. Taxonomy (NCBI): domain Eukaryota; kingdom Viridiplantae; phylum Streptophyta; class Polypodiopsida; order Cyatheales; family Cibotiaceae; genus Cibotium; species Cibotium barometz. The sequence continues at coordinate 38,068,788 of NC_141090.1, read as the reverse complement.
TTTTCCATAGAATTTTTTTTTGTCCGAGATTTACTTCATCTATCATACTATACAAAAAGTGAGTCTCGATTTAGGGATCCATCAGTCTAGCCTAACCCCATCTAGTCCCATGGGCTAGCCAACCGCCCAACCACTGTAGGGATGGGATCCAATTAGGAATTTTGGTTAGGTTTTGTCTCGGGTACAAGGGAAAAGATTTCCGAGGCCCCCTAGCCAAATATTCATGCAGACATAAAACTAGTCACACCACTTACTGTTAAAACCCTACGATCTCTCTAGATAATTGTTATGCATAAACATGCATAGATCAGGCATAAACTCAACCACCCAACCACTCCCGAGTTCAAGGGATGCACACATGAATCATAAATGAAATACATCATACCTCTACCTTGATGTCCCATACCATCAAGAGGTATAACTCCAATCCAATAGCATGTAGCTATAGTGTGAAATGGTAGATGAGTAGATATGGACCTCTACACAAGAGACCATAGCATAAGCCTCCAAGCCCCCAAGCCTCATTGAGTGTGCCCCATGTCCCTATTATATAGGAGGGCCCATGGTAGATGAGTAGATATGGACCTCTACACAAGAGACCATAGCATAAGCCTCCAAGCCCCCAAGCCTCATTGAGTGTGCCCCATGCCCCTATTATATAGGAGGGCCCTCAAGTGACTCTTGACTTTCCATTCCCCATGTGTGACCCTTAGATGCCTGACCCTAACCTTAACCCTTAAGGTTAGTCCTAACCCATGCTCCACTAGATCTTGTTTCCATGCTCCCATGCTCACAAGCCTAATGTGGGTTACCCTCCTAGTATATACACACATAATGTGTATATAACATAGCACACATAATGTACATATAACATACTTCCCCTCTCTCAAAACATTGCACTCTTGCAATGAAAAGAAGAAGAACTGCACTGAACAATATCAACCGACTCCCAAGTTGAATCCTCTATTTTCCTATCTTTCCACCTAAATTTAACCTCAGGGATTAGTCAACTACAAAGTTTCCTTTCCCTGAATTCAAGTACCCTATCAGGTTCATGTGGAACATAGGATAAATCTTCGACTTCAACGAGTTCTTGAGAAGTAACTGTGTTATCCTCACCTCCCGATTTCCCTTTCAATCTATTGATATGAAAGACTGGATGAACTCTAACATGTGGAGGTAGCAACCGTGCCAATCCGATGTATAACTCGAAAATGGACCACAATATCTAGGAGATAAATCCGAGCATTTTTCTATTGACAAAGTCTGAGAATCTTTAGGAACATTAAAATAAACCAACGCTCCTGGTTCAAAAGATCGAGATGAGCGTCCCCTATCAATATAAAATCGTACTCTATCCTGAGCACTCCTGATAGAATCCTGAGCTTCGGTCAGCATTTCCTACATATTACGCAAGAAATCCCTCGATGCATCAAGCTCGATGTCCTTAAGATCGACATCAATAGGTGCCCTGGGTTGATACCCATACATAAGTATGCACGGACTAAAAACCAATAGCCATAAATTTAAAACTGTTATGGACAAACTCTATCATTGGAATATATTTTTCCCAATATGATGATTTTCTAGAGACATATGCATGAAGCATATACTCTACAATCTGATTCATACACTCTGTTTGCCCATCAGACTACGGATGATCAAAGCAATTCACATTCAAAGTAACTTCCTCGTTGTAAAACATTTGGAATAAAGTAGGAAAACATGGCATTATAACAGCAGAAACCAGGGATTCATCGGCGCCCCGACATACCCACATCTGCATATGGAATAATCGACGTCCCGAGTTATCCATATCAACATAGAGAGTCATCAACAACTCGATGAGTCACATATGTCTATCCGTAAACAATCAAGTTGACTATATAAATCACCTAAAGTACGGAACTAGAGAAAGAAATGCCAATAAAGGAAGAATCCAAATTTCCTTGTCTGAACACAACAAGATAAACTTGTTTGAACTCTAAAGAAAGAGATTTCAACAAGCGAAAATGCCGATGAGATTACCCTCATCACAACATGTAGGCTATAGATAAAAGAAGTTTATCTGAGCAAGTGTCCACACTATAACTTCTAGTGAATTTAGAAAATGAGATTGTCTTTGAATGTTGAGGACAACATGCTAAGTGATGTAAGCAAAGTAACAATCTTGAGCCCAAATTATCCCATAAGATAATATATAGGAGGGATCACTAGCGTCCCATACCACCATGATACCACCCATATATACCTTAACAATTCGAAACTCCCTAGTATGCCGTCTAGGAAATATGAATAAAATCGTGTATAAAAGGAATAAGATGGCCTTATCCAGACTTTCACATACTAAACCTGTCTCTATATACTTGAGACTACATCAAGGAATAACTTCTTTTGAGTACATCATTAGAAAAGAAATTGAATTATTGGTGCCTTTCTAATGATAACTACCCAAAACACAATAAAGTTAGGGTAGAAAAATAACTCACCCAAATATATAAGCAACTAGGTATCCGAGTTGGAATATATACAAGAGTATAAGAAATATACTCCAAAATTATGTGCAAAAAAAGAAGGCAAATGCTACCTTCAAGGCACATGAAATTATCCAAAAGATCAAAAGATCCTTATAAAACCATGGATAAAAGCATAGAAGCTTCTCCAATCCATAGAGACCATAGTTGATCATAAAAATCAATGCATACCATCTAATGGACATTAATCATGCCAAAAGAAGCATTAAAATTGGTGGCCAACTCATCAATCCGGAGTATATGAACATTGTGTCGTTTAAGCAAAACTCCAAAGTAAGCAAGTGAAACACATGTGTGTAGCACTCAATAAAAAACCCCTAGATACAAGTGATCTAGGCAGAACCTGATGAGTCCATATAAAACTTGGAAAACATCCAGTAAAAATCCACCAAAACAAACCGATCAACTAACCCATGATAGAATTTGTCTTAGGCTTAAGAAATTAAGCACAAACCACACTTAAACAAGTGCAAAATAAGTTATCTTGGAGAAGTGTCAAAGGTGAAACACACTTTGAACGCAAATTATAGCCATCAAAAGAAATTAAGAAACATGTCCAAAAAGAATGGCTAAACAATGGTAAAAAATCATGAATACATCGTTTAGAATTAATCCAAACATAAATATCCATTAATACGAGGTATAATCGTATTAATAATCGTATTAATAATATGCGAATAACCCGCATCTATCTAATATCAGCACGAGAAAACGTACTTCAACATTGAATAACCCTCGAAAATATCAAATTCTCGAGAAAAAGAATTATCATGATTTTTTCCTAGTTTTTCCTAATTTTATAGGGCCTCAAAATATAATAATTTTGAATTCCACCAAACCTATCTTATGGCATTTCAAACCTATATTTTTCCAAAAAATGTTTAGTAATTTAATTTGCCAAAATACCATTGATATTTTTAAAAATACCAATTTTTAAGATTTTTTAAAAATAATATCTAGAATATTCCTAATTTTTCTTGAGAATCCCATCGTTCACGAAATTTCCAATTCCATCCGACAATTCTCAAATCCAATGAAAATTTTTAATTTTAATGGATTTTTTAATTTTTTGGGTAAAAAAATATATTTTAAAGGAATTTGAATGGTCACGGGCGCCCGAATGGACACACCACATGCCAAACACCAACCCCACATTTTTCCAAAATTTAAAATAACCTTTGTCAAATTTTCCACTAATTTTTAAGAATTTTTAAAAAATTTTAAATTAACTTGAACGCATTTTAGAATACGAACGGTCAAAAAAATTTCAGAATTCCAAGAGTTTTCCCGAAATACGAAAAGCCAAAAGTTTCTTGGGAAAATAAAAAGACAAAAAAAATCGAAATGTGAAAGGTCAAAAGTTTCAGGAATACAGAAGGTCAAAAGTTTTTCCTGAATTCGAAAAGCCAAAAGGTTTCGGGAAAACGAAAAGCCAAAGGTTTTCCGGAAGATGAAAAGCCAAAAAGTTTCAAGAAGAAATTTTCAGAAATTTTTTAGAGAATTTTTATCTCAAATTTCACATTTTTGGTTTTTTTCCAAGCTTTTTTTAATAATAAAAAACTCATTTTTTAAATATATATATATATATATATATATATAATAAGCTTTTTAAGCTAATTAAGGGTTTTTGATTTTTTAGGGGGGTGATTTTTCACCGGTTGGCTGCAGCGCAGCCCCCCCTGTCTGCACGCAAATGACTGAGAGAGGGAGGGAGTAAGAAAAGTCCCTCCTCTCATTCTTCTCCCCTCTTTCCTCTCCTTCTTCTCCCCTCTTTCCTCTCCTTCTTCTTCCTTCCATTCTCTTTCCTCCCCTCTCTGTTAACAGAGACGTTAACATTAAATTTTTATTAAGGTTTTTAATTAAACCCTTAATCATAATTAACATTAATTATGATTAATGTTTAATTTAAAAAAATCCCTTTTAAGAGAATTTCTCATGGAAAAAGAAGGAAAAATCAGAATTGAGAGGCGGAGAGGACCCCACGCACACGGGGGAGAGCATTTCATGCATCAACATGCTGTCCCCTACTGCATTTCAGTAGAAACTCGACAGAAATTTGATCGCATACCCGCAGAAAAAACCCACAAAAATGTATAGAAAATACATTTTTAATCATAAAAATGCTCAAAAAATTCCTTAAAAATTAGAAAAAAATTCCTAAAAATTTTAAAAATTTAGGGAATCCATTCTACCAACAATATCCATAATAAAATATATGGAATTTGGTAAAGATTTCCATTAATGCTTATTTTAAACCATAAAAAATAGGAAAGAAAAAGCATCACGGAATTCCCCCACAATGTCGATTCGTCCATTGAATTGTAGTAACACACATTCCAATCGCCATATCAACAATCCACGTGCAATTCATTAACACAAATCAACAAAATAACATTTTTATTAGTAAATATTAAAATTTACTAAAAAAAATCAATAATAATTAAATAAAGATTGCTCTGATACCACTGTTAAAACCCTAAGATCTCTCTAGATAATTGTTATGCATAAACATGCATAAATTAGGCATAAACTCAACCACCCAACCACCCCCTAGCCCAAGGGATGCACACATGAATCATAAATGAAATACATCATACCTTTACCTTGATGTCCCATACCATCAAGAGGTATAACTCCAATCCAATAGCATGTAGCTATAGTGTGAAATGGTAGATGAGTAGATATGGACCTCTACACAAGAGACCATAGTATAAGCCTCCAAGCCCCCAAGCCTCATTGAGTGTGCCCCATGTCCCTATTATATAGGAGGGCCCTCAAGTGACTCTTGACTTTCCATTCCTCATGTGTGACCCTTGGATGCCTGACCCTAACCTTAACCCTTAAGGTTAGTCCTAACCCATGCTCCACTAGAGCTTGTTCCCATGCTCCCATGCTCACAAGCCTAATGTGGGTTAGCCTCCTAGTATATGCACACATAATGTGTATATAACATAGCACTCATAATGTACATATAACACTTACACACCCAATATGAACTTGCCTTTTTCAGAGATTCAAAAATCTTTAAAACAATCATTTAATGAAACCATAGTGTTACTGATCATAATCCTCTAATTATCTAGTTGAATCCTAATTTCCAATTCCTTCCTTCATCGGTGTACCTATGTCATCAGTGTACCTATGTCATCATTGGTAACTAGAACGCTCACCACGTGTTTACTCAGGGGCCTTTTCATTCCTAGCTCACATAAAAATATCCAGATGGAATCTCCGTTGAAGATCAGCAAGATCAACGAAGAGATCCATATAAAAGAGCTATGGACTCATCTGTTGAGGACCAGCAAGGTCAATCAACCAGATCCATGCCCGAATTTAGAAAACAACTCCTACTCCTTGTTCCAATATCTTCCCTGACGTACTTGTGGGTATCTTACGCGACCTAGAGCCCGAGCACCGTATGGTCAGTACCCTCTAGGATCCTTCGTAGGTCACCTAGCGCTTCACTCATAGGCCGCTTCCTAATCAAACCGAGGCTGGTCAAGACCTCGGTCGAGACCTTGCTATGCGAGATGTCCTCCGTTGACTCTCTATCAGCAATTGCAACTTTATAGATAGGTTTGCACGACCTCATTCACAAGATGGTCAAAATGCTTCCCCAGCATTCTTGACATAAAACAGTCATTTAAAAATAGGTTTCATATATAAATACAGTTTCAACAATATTTCCATCTTTTCTCATTACTCCGCATCCTTTCACATTAGTCCCCATCTTTTCTCATCTTACCACAATTTTATTTTCTTCTTTGATTCCTATCACATCACATCATTCCCACATCAAATCACATCCAATCGCATCATCCACACATCCATCCACATCAATCTACATTATCCACACATCCATTCACATCACATTATCCACACATCAATCCACATCATCCATACGCCCATCCACATCATCCACATCAATCCACATCATTCACTCATCATACACACACCAACCCACATCATCCACATCAATTTATATCATCCACTCATTAATCCACATCATTCACATCAATCCACATCATTCATACATCCATCCACATCAATCCACATTATCCACACAATTTCATAAGTATTCCCATTCTCATCTAATCACATCTTTTTCTACCTCAACACTTAATTCCTCATTTATCCTCATCAGATCTCATCCACTTGCATCTACCCATACATCTCATCACTTCACATACATTAACATCTATCCAGTTTACATCGCATCTTATCACATCCATTTCACATCATATCACATTCATTCACATCCTATATCATTCATTCACATCCTAATTCACAGGTTATCACATTCATTCACATCCCTTATCATTCATTCACATCCTGATTCACATGCTAACACATTCATTCACATCCCATATCATTCATTCACATCCTTTATCATTCATATCTATCCAATTTACTTCCATCTCATCGCCTCTATCCTCGTTCATATCCATCACATTCACATCCACATATATTCTTCCACATACATCCACATCCATACTTATCACATACACATCCACATCTATCCTTTCACATATATCCACATCCATCTTTTCACATACATACATCCACATCCATTCTTTCTCATACATCCACTTCCATCCTTCACATACATCCACATCCACATCCATTCTTTCACATACATCCACATCCATCTTTTCACATACATCCACATCCATCTTTTCACATACATACATCCACATCCATTCTTTCTCATACATACATCCACATCCATCTTTTCACATACATACATCCACATCCATTCTTTCTCATACATCCACTTCCATCCTTCACATACATCCACATACATCCACATCCATCTTTTCACATACATACATCCACATCCATTCTTTCTCATAAATCCACTTTCATCCTTCACATATATCCACATCCATTTTTTCACATACATCCACATCTATCCTTCACATACATCCACATCCATTCTTTAACATACTTTCACTTCCATCCTTCACATACATCCACATCCATGCTTTCACATACATCCACATCCATCTTTTCACATACATCCACATCCATCCTTCACATACATCTACATCCATTCTTTAACATACTTCCACATCCATCCTTTCACATACATACATCCTCATCCATTCTTTCCCAACTATCTGATTCACATTACTTCTCATCACATCTATTCACCTCACATTCTCGTCACTCCTATTCTCATCGCATCCATCCATCCATTCATTCCCATCTATCTGATTCGCATCCCATCTCATCACATCTATTTACCTCTCATTCTCATCACATCTATTCACCTCACATCTATCCATCCAAATAACTCTTTTGGAATAAAAATATATTCTTTATTCTTTATGCATAAAATCAAAACTGATGAGAATAACTCTTTTGGAATAAAAATAAATTCTTTATGCATCTATTTATGCATAAAATCAAAATCGATGAGAATAACTCTTTTGGAGTAAAAATAAATTTTTTATGCACCTATTTATGCATAAAATCAAAATTGATGAGAATAACGCTTTTGGAATAAAAATAAACTCTTTATGCATCTATTTATGCATATTTTCAATTTTAAGGAGAATAACACTTTCAAAATAAAAATAAATCTTTTATGCATCTTTCTATGCATAAATTCAATTTTAATGAGAATAACTCTTTTGAATTAAAAATAAATTTCTTTATGCATCTTTCTATACATAGAATTTGTATCTAATGAAATAACACTTTTAGAATAAATATATTTCTACTATGCATTTTTCTATGCATAGAATGAAAATGACACTTTTAGAATACACAAACGATAGGGATTATTCTTTTAGAATAATAAAAGATGAAACTTATTTCACAAAATTTTACGAAATTTCACCATAACCTCCTTTGTATGGCTGACCATTTTTTAAATTTTTCTACTTTAATTTACTTAAAAAATTAACCCTAATTGGTTTTAAGCACTCTAAACTAATCAATTTTCACTTTTAAAAGAGAAACAATATGAAAAGTTTAATTCCAACTATTAGATCACTTAACTAGGATAAAGAAGGGTTGATTTTAAGAATGAGAGAGGGGAAAAGCCTTTCCAAACAAGGCATAGCATCGATTTAACATTTCAACAAAACAAAAATTAGAAAACCATTAAAAGAGTAAAGAAAAATATAAGATTTCTAACTTACATGAATTCTGGGAGCTTTCCTTTGGCTTGATGGTTTGAGAGATCTACTCTTGTTTGCAACAAGAGTGGCCACCAAATCTTTAGAAGAGGGAATGGTCAAAAACTAGTGAATTATTAAGAAATTCACAGTTCAAGAGGCTCTTGGGAGGAGTAGAGTAAAAGTGCTTAAAACACTATTAAGCTTTAACAAAGGGAGAGGCTTCTATTTATAGGAAAAAGTGAGCCTCTAATCAAGCAAACTGATTCTAGAAATTTTCAGATCAGTTTGGTCAATTTTTGACCATTTTTAGGTAAGTTTAGCTTACTTTTTGAATCTAGTTGAAGCAGGAGAGAGGAGAGATAAAAATATCTCATTATTTGTGAGTTTAAAACTCACCCACACATGTGAAATAGGCGCCTCCTTCATGAGGAATATTCCCCCACACTGAGGTGTCAAAAATGCATCATTTCACTAAATATCTCTTCTTTTTTAACTAATATCCTTGTCCTTCGTCAACTCTTCATCTTATGTGAGTATTTACTCATTTTTTGGGAGATTTTCTTTATTTATTCATTTATCTCCTCCATACATTTGGATGAATTTGATTGGCCCCTCAGAACCTTAATTTAATTTTTTTTAAAATCTGGACCCCCAAGATAAGGCCTTTTGAACACATTATAATTGATTTCTAATGCACCTTCTGAAATTCTTTTTGAACTTCTGTTTTGGGAGAATTTATTTTAATAAGAAGAGATATTTTTCCATCCAAAAATATCCAAAATCTGAATAATCTATCTCTATAACATTTTCTCTCTCTAAGCCAAAACAGGTAGAAATAAGATTTTTCTTTTCTAAAGAGGTATTTGATTACATGGGAGGATACTGGACATCCTGAGAGACTGGGGAGGAATCTTACATTCTACCCCACTTAAAAAATGTGAGATGTCCTCATCTCGCAAAACTACAGGATTATTCTTTTCCTTAAGACCCAACTGGTTCTGGGTTCCTTATAGTCTGGAGAACCCAACAGAATCCCGGGATAAGATCCCTTTTATAAAACTCATCATTAGATAACAATTCACTCAAATAATAACATTCAAATCCTTATCACAATAATGGTCCATTAGACCGATATTTCTATCTGAACAATCCGCCATGGAAATTTTTAATTTTACAGATTTTTAATTTGACACCCCCTTAACTTGATCCGCTAGGTTAAGTGTTAACAGCAGCAATTCACCAGCACAATCCACTAATCTCATAGTGATTTGCTGAAGTCATTAATGTCATTCGAGCTACGAATATTATCATAGGGACTCGTCCCATTCATCCTCATTGAGGTTTTGCTTAGTTGTTACAATTCAGCCAAAATTCAAAAATCTTCATTTTTCAATCAGAATCCAAATCAACTCATCATTTTTCAATCAGAATTTAAAATCATATCAACCACATTCGAATTCATCGTCTGGATAGTATTAATGCTTATAATTTCAAGTCTTAGATTTACTCGTATATACTGCCAGTAAAGAGCTGTAGTTACAGGTAGTCACGGTCCTTGGAACTATAAAGTAAATACCATCATGTCTAGGCCTCAAGCAAGTCAGAGATTCCATACAATTGTGGTACTTCCATCTAAAGACCCAATTACCAATTTACGAATTTCAATTTGAATATCAATTTGTATGAATTTTATTACACAATTACCCTTTACTGCTTCTTTATAAATTTTTGACATTCTTGGCTTCTCGATTGATCCTCATTAGCCAATTTGCTCTGATACCAGCTGTAAGATCCCTGACGCCACCACGCAACAAATTCAGGGGTGCTAGTAGCGGAAGTAGCACTTCTTGCGTGGAGCAGGGTCCCACACTCGGGGCCTCGCCCACGGATATCCGGACTTCCTCCAAGATAACTTTTCTCTAATGTAGTCAAAAGCCTTAACTAATAGAACTGATCTGACCAAACCCGTAAGTCCCATAGTCCAGATCAGGGAAAAGATTATACTTGGATAATAGAGACCAACGCTTTTTTCCTCATCGAGAGGCACAGTCGTTGATTCTTTTCCATAGAATAATTTTTTATCCGAGATTTACTTCATCTATCGTACTATATAGAAATTGAGTCTCGATTTAGGGATCCATCAGTCCAGCCTAACCCCATCCAGTCCCATGGGTTAGCCAACCACCCAACCATTGTAGTGATAGGATCCAATTAAGAATTTTGGTTAGGTTTTATCCTTGGTACCAGGAAAAAGAGTTCCCAAGCCCCCTAGCCGGATATTCATGCAAACATAAAACTAGTCATACCACTTATACACCCAATATGAACTTGCCTTTTTCACAGATTCAACAATCTTTAAAACAATCATTTAATAAAACCATAGTGTTACTGATCATAATCCTCTAATTATCTAGTTGAATCCTAATTTTCAATTCCTTCCTTCATCGGTGTACCTATGGCATCATTGGTAACCTGAACGCTCACCACCTGTTTACTCAAGGGCCTTTTTAATAGTTCCTAGCTCATAGTACTCAGCAATATTGTAAGACTCCTCCCCAGCCTCTCAAGATGTCCAGTATCTTCCCCTGTAGTCAAATCCCTCTTCAAAAATATAAAAGATCTTGTTTTTAGCTGTTTTGGCCTAGAGAGAGAAAATATTCTAGAGAGAGATTATTCAGATTTTGGATATTTTTGGATGGAAAAATATTTGTATTTAAATAATTTTCCTCGAAACAGAAGTTCAAAAAGATTTTCAGAAGGTGCATTCGAAATAAATTATAATCTGTTCAAAAGGCCTTATCCTAGGAGTCCAGATTTTTTGAAAATTTTAAATTAAGGTTTTGAGGGGCCAATCAGATTCATCCAAATGTGTGGAGGAGATAAATGGAAGAAATAAAGAAAATCCTCCCAAAAATGAGTAAATGCTCGCATAAGATGAAGAGTTGACTATGTACAAGGGTTATTAGTAAAAAACTATGAGTATTACTAAAAAAAAGAGATATTTTGGGTATAATGATTCCATTTTGACACATGTGTAAGGAAGGGAAGTCCCTTCAAGGAGGCACCTACTTCACATGCTTAAATGAGTTTTAAACTAAAAAATAATGTGATATTTTTATCTCTCCTCTCTCTTGGATCAAACCGAATCAAAAAGGAACCAAACTAGGTCCAAATTTGGTCCAAATTTGGTTCAAATCTGGTCCAAATTCAACCAAACTGAATCTGGAAAATTTTAGAAATCAGTTGGTCTTGGTTCGAGCCTCTCTCTCCTAGAAATAGAACCTGAGCCTTTGTAGAAAAATAGGAGAATTATACTATGTCAGAATTATGCTGAAATAATGATAATTTTTACTATTCTCTAAAATTCTCTCTCCAAATCGAAGAAATTGGAGCTTCCCTCCTTCTTCAATCTCCATTGGTGTCTCCATCAAAATACTAAACCAATTGATTGGTTGGGGGCCTCTACCGTGTTCAAAGAATCAAGCAATTTGTAAGGAAAAGGGTGAATTTTGATCTTTTTCTATAATTTCTCAATGTTTCTCTCTTCTCAACCCTTCTCAAGCTTGAGAAGCTTAATTGGAATGGCTTTTTAATGCTATTGAAGTTAATTGATGAATGGTAGTGAGGAAATACATAAACTCCCATTTATGCTTAATTTTAATGGTTTTTATGATTTTTGTCTTCTCTAAATTGAATATGATGTTATGCCTCATTGAAAAAAAGGCACTCCCCTCTCATCTTTAGTAAATCCAACCATTCTTTATCCTAGATGAATGATTAATGGATAAAATCAAGTTTTTCCTAATGTTTCTCTTAAATAAGTAGAAAATGTTTACATTAGAATGATTTAAATACTCTTGGTGAAATTCTAATTAATTTTAGAGAGTTAAAATTTAAAAAATGGTAAGCCATAAGTTTTACTTTTTTTTATTCAAAAAGAGTAATTCCCATCGTATATGTATTCTTAAAGTGTTATTTTTCATCCTAGGTATAGAAAAATGCATACTAAAAATATCTTATTAAAAAAGTGTTACTTTCTTTAAAATTAAATTCTATGTATAGAAGGAAGCATATTGAAATTGTTATTTTGATTATAAAAGTGTTATTTTCATCATAAATGATTTTTATGCATAAAAGAAATTCTTTTATATTAAAAGAGAGTTTTTCATCATAAATCATTTGTATGCATAAACTTATGCATAAAAGATTTTTTTTATATTAAAAGTGTGATTTTCATCATAAATGATTTGTATGCATAAACTTATGCATAAAAGATTTTTTTATATTAAAAGTGTGATTTTCATCATAAATGATTTTAAAAGAAATTCTTTTATATTAAAAGAGAGATTTTCATCATAAATGATTTGTATGCATAAAAGATTTGTTTTATATTAAAAGTGTGATTTTCATCATAAATGATTTGTATACATAAACATATGCATAAAAGAATTTTTTTTATTATAAAAGTGTGATTTTCATCATAAATGGAATTTATGCATAAATTAGATGCATAAAAGAAATTGTTTTATTATAAAAGTGTGACTTTCATCAAAATTAAATTTATGCATAAAAGAAAGTTTACCTATTAGATTATTCAAAATTGGTAAAGTAGACTCATGGTAGTTTAACCTTTAAGACTCACACTAACCATTTTGCATATATAAGTCTATGCACCAAAAAAAGACCCAACAAACCACATTCCACAATCTAGTAGTACCATGCATGGAGATGAGTAGCTTTTTCATGATTGCTCAAGCTATACTAATAATTAAACGTTTTAGGTGTGTGGAAGTCCAATTGTTATCTTAATGATGCACTCGGATGAGCAATCAAGGGATAACTAAGGGTGTTGTAAAGTCTACACTATATTTTTTAGCTTAATTTTTTAAAAGAAAGGGTAAAGTTACAAATATCAGAATTTTGTCAATGTCTATGGAGGAAAGGAGAGCTACAAAAATTGAGGATGGGTTAGAAAGCCTTGGTGAGCTTTGAAAGCTGCACTATGCATAAGCCCTTTTTTTGCAAGGCCCCCATTTCTTGGGGTTCGATGCCTGCATTAATGGTGTCTTCATGTTTAAAAGTCTGCAAAATAAAAATAAAAAATCAAGGATTATCCGGATAATTTTAATGGGGATAATCATCAAGCATAATTAAGGTATCAATTCCGATCGTATTACATGATTCTCTACCTTAATTTCTCTCTCTAAATCCCTCACATACTCGAACAAAACCTTGAGAAGATCATCATTCTCCTGCAACTGCACCCGCATAATTAAACCAAGTACGTTAATTATTCGCACAAACTATGATGATTAGTGAAATTAAAAGGGTGTTTAGTAGTAATTAAGGAGTATGCTACCTCTGAGCCCCGAGGCAGGAGCTGCCGGAGTATGCTCAGTCTCATTTCGAGAGGATCGATATCCACCTGAAAGCAGAGTCGAGAGATTTCATGGGAATTGTGATCTATTAACAAAGCAAGGTGTTTAGTAAAGTTTGTGAGCGATGACAGATGTGTATATGCACGTACTTCATCGTTGCACAGAGAAGAGCTTGGCCGGCTGTGCATCTCGATTATTTTTCCGGAAATAGTTTGGCTTGTCTTTGATCTCTTGGACGTCGAAGCGGGTGCAGTGTCACCTGCTAGCTCTCGCTTTGAAGGTAGCCGAGACGCTCGAACATTAAGATTAATGCGGGAGTGATGAGGCGCCATAGCTGCAGCAGTATTAGGAGTCTTGTTGAGATGGGTAGATTCTGCTTCCAGGGTGGATTGAAGCTAATCAATCAATTCTCTGCTAGCTCGTTGTTTAAATGCGAGCAAGCGCCGGTTGTAAGAGTAGTGAATGCTCTGATGGAGGTGGACCAAGTTGCAAGCATGGTTCACGAGGCAGCTTCGGAGGGCGCTCCAGCCTCACGTTGGGAAGGTGGCGGCGGTGGGGTGGTGTTGGATTGTGGTAGGGATCGAGAAGAGAAGCTTATAGGGGTGCGTGTACGTGCGCGTGCGCGCGTGTGTGTGTGTGAGAGAGAGAGAGAGAGAGAGAGAGTGAGAACGTTGGGAAGGTGGTGGTGGGGTGTTGGATTGTGATAGGGATCGAGAAGAGAAGCTCATAGAGGTAGGGGTGCGTGCGTGTGTGTGTGAGAGAGAGAGAGAGAGAGATATGGATGTGGGGGGTGATGGAGGGCAGGGGTGCGTGTACGTGTGTGTGTGTGAGAGAGAGAGAGAGATGGATGTGGGGGGTGATGGAGGGCAACAGTGTATGTTATATATAGTGTGTGTGTGTGTGTGTGGAGTGGGGATGTGATTATGTAGTTGTGTGGAGAATGTGGTGGTGTGGTGCATGGGATTGAACTAGCAGTGTTGGGTGACACGACCTTATTCAGTTGTTCATGCCCACTATCACTTGTTCTTTGCTGATAGCCAGCTCAACCCATATTGGGCCGAGATCAGCCACACCACCTTATAGATATGGAATGCACGATCACACATCACTTCTTATATATTATTATTATCACACATTCCAATCCTCGCCTTCATAGTAGTGGAGACCACACTTCTCTTCTCCAACCACGTTCTTAACCCTCTACATCTGCCCTTTGCCCCTCTAATCATGTATTAACACGAGCATTTTTTTATTTCACCCAATTCCTCATCCCAATTTTGATTATCTTTCCTCCTCACATGTTTGACCTTCACGGACAGGATAGTAGTCTTCTTGGCCTTGCCTATCACCTGGCATGCATGTATGTTGTTGGGCACACATTGGAACTAGAGCTTTGTGCCACTTTAAAGCCTAAACCTTGCATCACCACTTTGCTTTGGATTAAAATTTCTAATGCCTCATGATTCTTTTTCTTAAAAGCAAAGAAAGTCAACATCGACCCTCCCTATTCCTATTCGTAATTCCACTCTCTTTCATTTTTTTCAAACTCACATGACTCTACCATGACCACATTTTTGTCACCATTAAGAAACATGTACTTTCGTCTAAAAATGCTCCTAACATTGGTAGCCTTTTACAATGATGGTCACTCCATGACCTCCTTGATATGAGAGAGTTCGCACTACTTTTGAGACAAAACTAGCCATGTTTTGGACATGTTAAACCATTAGGATGCAACTTGCAAGTCCTTTCACTCATTTTAAATTAGTAGATGGTTTGGAAATGAAAAACCATCTACAATTCATGATCTCAAGTTTACTTATCCATCATTGTGTATGGATACAATCAGTTACTTGGACACATCCTTTGAATTTATATATATATATATATATATATATATATATATATATATATATATATATATATATATGTGTGTGTGTGTGTGTGTGTGTGTGTGTGTGTGTGTATATAACACACACCACTCTCTCTCTCTCTCTCTCTCTCTCTCTCTCTCTCTCTCTATCTATATATATATATATATATATATATATCCTTTGGGTTAAGTGTGGTGAGTGTACCAAAATAAACAACCTTGTGCTTGGGTGTCATATTATAATGCTACGTGTTGTTAACACTTTTAAATACTCAAATTATGGCACCTTATTCTAATTTCCTATAGTAACTCCATTTTTATTGGTATTATTAGTAGTTATTGTCTTTATTCTGGCTAGATTAATTGTAAATTAAGGAAAATCATTATGAATATAATTTGATTTTGGTTGGATATATTGTAAATTAAGGAAACTCCTTTGACATCATAGTATCAAGGATAAATTTGATTCAAAATCAAGATATCGAAACATTTAGGAAAAAGAGCAAGAGCTTCCTTGGTACTACTATTAGGAGATTAGCACTATGAAAGAAACTATATAGTTGTGTGGTGAATTCTTTGCCCATGTGTTTGTTAGAGCTAAGAATGGATTTATTTGTAAGAACGGGCACTCCATCTATGCCTAAAAGAGACCTTACAAAAAGAATGTTAAGGCTAAGAGATAGTTTCGAGGGAACCACTCACCTCAACATGTCGTGGGGGATCTTTTCAATGGCTGAGCTTGTAACCCTTGAGGTTTTTAAGCTCAAGTTGACTACTATGGGTAGCGTACCATTTGTCTTCTCCCGTGAGCGTTATCACGCTGTGGCATTACACTAAAGTCACTACTCCCTCCTGTCACCTCAAATCACACACACACACACATTAGCATACATTAGAGAGAAGATTAGAGAGAGGTTTAGCAAGAGGGAAAGCTCAATTGCACAATGGGAGAGTGTACCTGCATTATGAGAGAAATTGCCTTATATACATGGCCAGCAATGTTCACACACACTTAAACTGTGGCCGAGCAGTTGCCCAAAGCTTCTAACATTACAACAAAAAGAGGGGTTAGCAATGGTTATAGCATGGGTTTTATAAAATAAAAGTGTTGGGGTGTAAGTGTCACTATAAGCACTGCCTATAAGCATCACTCTTTTTTTGATGCTATAACTGTCGCTATATCCCATGTTATAACCGTCGCTATATCTCACGCTATTTTCGCCGCTTAGTAGCACTGTCAAAAAAAATCAGTGTTGCTATTTTCGTCACTTAGTGGTGCGATTAAAAACATCAATGTCACTATTTCCATTGCTTCAGCGGTGGCGCTGATAAAAAAAATCAGTGTCGCTATTTCCACTGCTCAGTGACGCTGATAAAAAAGGTGAACATCGCCGTTTCCGCTACTCAGCGAAATTGTAAAAAATATTCTTTTTAGGGCAGATTGGGGCTAATGCCCCAATCTATCCGAAAAAAATTTAATTTAATATACAGTTCTAATTTGTACAAACAGATATATCAACATATTAAAATACAAAATGAAGCACAGTAACTCGTAAAATCTTAATTGTATTAAATCCTAAATGCTATAAAAGGCGAGTTACATCCAAAATGCCATAACATGCGAGTTACATTGAGTATGAAGTTACAAAACATTAAACACAATAGGATGGTCTCTACTCATCCTCCTCCTCCTCATCATCCTCCTCGTCCTCCTCGCCTATTGCCTCTCCATCATCTTCCTGTATTACACAAGATCAAGTTATGTTAAAACACAAACTAGTTAAATTTCTAATTTAGCTGATAAAACCAAAATAATATAAACTTATAGCAACATGCATAGCTTCATAGTTCAATGCGACACCCTGCTGTCACAACCATTCAAATGTTGCAGGATTCCCATTGCGAAAAGCAAAGTCGTACTCCTCATGAGAAGGAGAACAGCTCACCACATTTTCCTACGTTAAACATACATTTAAAAATGAACAATTTATATAAGATTTAATTCTTTGGAAACCATAGTTTTGAATATAAAATGTTAAGAGTTCAAATACTTACAAACTGAGCGAGGAAAGATGGCCTTCAATCCAATATGAGAAGCCCCTCTTTTATGCATGTGTACTCGAGCTGGTTCTCTTTGTTGCTTGAATGGATTGGGATTTTTTCGGTATGTCTTTTTGGCCTTCTTCCAATCCTTTTCTGATTCTCCTCGTGCCTTGACACCACCACACTTGATGGCCTTGGCAATCAATGATTTCCTATGACTTACATGACCCTGCATACGATCCAACATCTTAAGGTCATTAAATTGTAAGCCGGCGTGGGGCATAGGAAACTTTGTCTTCAATACTTATAGAATGTATTGCTTCTTTGCATTGTCTTGAGTTCTCCAGTCAATGCCCCAAATGTTTTTGAACTCAAGATTTACAAGGTGATGCATGCGTGCTATAACATGCTTCCCCTTGCTATCCTCAATGATCGACCCATCTGTCCTCCTCACACGGTAAGGAAGCGTCGCTAGGTTGTAAGCATTTGAATCCACCACCTACTGTGCCGGCATATACTCTACTGATGGTGGGGAATTGGAAGAAGATATATTACTACCCCCAAAATAACCCCCACATCCACCCCCACTAGAATGACGAGAAGAGGCACACCTCCTATCTGAAGAGGTTGTGGACTAGGTGCCACACAGAAGAGAGTGGAGTGGCCTGGTTGCAACCTCCACGTGAATTCCTAGCACCTAGATGTGGACTATATCCTCTAATCGGAGTGGACATGGGTATAGGACATGGACATGTGGCATTCTAGAATACTGCTTAGACAAGCAGGGTGGACAGTGCTCCTTCTAAGGACTTTCCACATGCTCTCCACTTTTAAAGCCAAAGGTAACTTCTCTTTTACAAGAGAAGGATAGTGAAAATATCGAGGGATCCCCCTCCACTATAACCACATACTCGCAGATAACCTATCCTAACTTGACTTAAGCAACATTCTAAAAGGCCTACAATAATGCCCCATATCTCTATGCATTATTCTCTTAGCTTAAGAGAATAGAAAAATTGAATTCCTAGCACCCAAGGGTGTGAAGAAAAGAAATGCAAAGAATAAGGACATTGGAGAGTACCTCAAGAGGTGGAATGATACTAGAGCCATTCTATGTAGAAGGAGGGCACAACAAGCAGGACCTAAAAAACATAACATGCAAAAAAAGTAACACATTTATGAGCTTAAAAAATAAAAAAGTAACACATTTATGAGCTTAAAAAACATAACATGCATTGAGATTAATGCATTAAGATTAATCTTATGCATTAAGTGTAATGCATTAATCTTATGCATTAAGATTAATTCATTAAGCTTAATGCATTAAGATTACTACATAAGATTAGTGCATTAAGCTTAATGAATTATCTTAATACATAAAATTAATGCTTTAAGCTTAATGCATTAATCTTAATGCATAAGGCTTTATGCATCAAGCTTATGCATTAATCTTATGCATTAAGATTAATGCATAAGCTTTACGCTTTAATGTGGATAGCATTAATCTTAATGCATAAGCTTTACGCTTTAATGTGGATAGCATTAATCTTAATGCATAAATATTAATGTATAAGATTAATGCATAAATATTAATGCATTAAGATTAATGCATAAGCTTTATGCATAAAGATTAATGTATAATCTTAATGCAATAAGATTAATGCATTAAGCTTAATGCATTAATCTCAATGTAATAAGATTAATGCATTAAGCTTAATGCATTAATATCTATATGCATTAAGATTAATGCATAAAGATTAATGCATAAGGCTTTATGCATTAAGCTTATGCATTTATTAATCTTATACATTAAGGTTAATGCATAAGCTTTATGCATTAAGCTTAATGCATAAAGAAATCTCAATGCATAGAGCTTAATGCATAGATTAAGCTCTATGCATAGAGCTCAATGCATGCATTAAGCTCTATGCATAAAGCTTAATCTATGCATAAAGATTAATGCATAAATTAATCTCTATGCATAGAGCTTAATGCATAGATTAATCTGTATGCATAAAGCTTAATCTATGCATTAAGCTCTATGCATAGAGCTTAATTTCTATGCATAAATCTTAATCTTTGCTTTAAGCTCTATGCATAGATCTTAACCTATGCATTAAGCTTAAGCTAAGTTAATCCTAAACCCTAGCACCCATGAAGGGTGCAATAATAGGTAGATGAAAGTCATAAATGATAAGAGGGCTTACCTCTTTTTGGTGAAATTGAAGGAGAGGATTAGAGGACCTACAAAACAAAGATTAAACAAAGTAATTAGTAATATAAAACCCTAAAAGCTTAGTGCATAGATAAAAAACCCTAAAAGCTTAATGCGCATAGATATAAAACCCTAAAGAATACAAGTAAAAGAAATCTTACCTCTATATTGTATATGCTAAAAGAGATGATTATGCATAGAGCTTAACGCATAGATTAATCTCTATGCATATAATCTATTTATAGATACGAAAACCTAAAAGATTAATGCATAGATACAAAAACCTAAAAGCTCAATGCATAGATACAAAACCCTAAAGAATACAAGCAAAAGAAATCTTACCTCTATATTGTCTAGCTAAAAGATATGATTAGTGCAAGACCTATACATAACATAAAAAGGTAAAAGAGTGATTAGCACGTATTTAATGTACTCTACCTACCAGATACAAGAATCATACAAAAGACCAATACACATTAAGCATAGACATAAAAAGGAGAAGGAGAAGAAGAAAAAGGTGAAGATTAGTACTCTATGCATTAATCTTAATCTCTTTATGTTTCTTATTAATCATTAGGTTAAGCATAAAAAAAGGAAACCCTAATCATTAGGTCACACCAACACTTGTAGAGTGATAGATAGGAAAAGAAAGAGAAATAGCAAGGCGAAGGGGAAGGGGAAGAAGAAGAAGAACCATAAACAAATGCATTAGAATAAAACATAAGATAAAATACCTTCAAGAGATTACACCATAGCCATTTGGTGATGAAGAGAAAGAGTCTCATGAAGAGGAAGGGAAGGGGAATATAAAGAGTACAAATGCATGTGAGGGGAGCATGTGAGGGGAGCTATCTTGATGGAAGGGAGGAGTCGGTGTGCAGGAACTCAAGGAAAGTAGTGGAGGGAATTTCTTTAGATAGAGGAAGATGCTCGAAAAGTTATTTTTCTCAGCATCACTATAAGCGCCGCTAAAAACGACGCTTTACCGACGTTTATAGCGACGCTAGGTAAATTCCAGAGAGCAAGCCTATGTATATACCATTGACACTGCTAAATTTAGTGCATGTATTCATATTCAGTTTTTTAATTGCACACTTTTTGTGCCCGCCGGTATAGATGTCTTCTACTAGTTCGGATAGTGATGGGTCACCACCATTAATATTGGAGGTCCAGAGTGTTTGTGAAGAAGAATCCCTTGTTCATGTGCAAGATGTAAGAATCTTTGTGTGCGTGAACGCCGAGTGACATTGGAGCATATTAGAAAATGGGGATCGATTGAACCAATGCCAACCAACTTGAAGTTGCAAGCCAATTCCTCGGTTAGTATATAAGCTTATACCTTGAAATGTAAACTCCTGGTTTGCCATATGTAATGTTGAGTGCTATTTTTAAATATGGTTCATTAGGATGAGGAGGGCATGGACATTCGTGCACAAGTATTACACAATATGCCTCATTATTCTATCATTGGGAAAAACTTGAGGAAGGAATACAAGTGTCGTAAGGAGCCCTTGGAAAGTGGAGCATGTTTAGTACATTTGGAAGACCCATGATTTCCTCCACATGAGATAGAGGAAGAGGATGTCATGGAGGAGATGATCACTCACTTTTTTCAAAGTGAGGGTGAGGAAGAGACACCTAGCTTTGAAACATATGAAAGAGAGGATGTGTTACACAGAGGCTAACACACCATTGTACGAAAGTGCAATGTACTCAACTTTGCGGGCATGTTTGGAAATCCTTAACTTGCAAACAACATATGGATGGAGCGATAATAGTGTGAATAGCCTACTCCTGTCATTAAAGAAGATGCTCCCAACAAACAATTTGATGCCTGCAAGAAGAAGTGATACTCAAAACATACTTTCCAAGTTTGGTATGGATTACACTCAAATTCATGCATGTCGTAATGATTTTGTACTATTCCGGGGTGCCTTTGCCAAGTCATGCAATGTCCAATTTGTGGAGAGGATTGTCACAAGGTGCAAAAATTCTGTAAAAGGTATTGAGGCACTTTACTATTATACCTTGCATTCAATATATATTCCAGTGTCAATCCATTGTTGCTGAGTTAATGACATGGTATGTGAACCATCATTCAACCGATGGCATGATGAGGATTCTCACCGACTCACCGGCTCACATTGAGGATGGATGGCCAGAGTTCAAAGATGAGCCCCGTAATTTATGGCTTAGATTGGGTATGTATGGGGTGAACCCATTTGGATTGAGGTCTACATTATGGTCCACATGGCCCATTGTTGTTGTGAATTACAATATTCCTCCATGGATGTCCATCAAGAAGAGTCATGTGATGCTTGCGCTTCTTGTATCTGAGAAGCACAAGATAAAGAATATGGATGTTTACCTTGAGCCCTTGATTGATGAGCTTGAAAATTATGGAGAGGCATAAGGGTGCATGATGTATCTCGTCCAATTTCATGCCGCAATGCAATGGTCAAGCGTATCTTGATGTGGACTATGCATGATTTTTTGGGCTATACGGAATGCTCAGGTACATCGTACTCATAAATTGATTCTTATCTAAGCATACACAAATGATTCATTTATAACTCTAATGTATTGTAATGTCTATTAACTTTCAATTCTTACATGCCAATTTTGTAGGTCTCCCAACTAGAGGATATAATGAATATCCAATTTGTGGTCCATGACTTGTTTCCAAACAAGCACATGCATTAAAGAAAGTGGTGTATGATGAACATCATCAATTTCTTTCTCCAAACAACCCAAATTATGCTCCATCGAGGTTTCTTCGATTGTGATGAGAGGTGTAGAGTGGGAGGCCATGTTCGCCTCCTACAATGCCATTGGAGGGAAGGTGGAGAGATGGAGAGTGGGACGAGAGATGGAGGGTGACTCCCATCATAGTACTCGTGGGCATGAAAAGGTACTCAATCTTCTATCATCTACCATATTGGACAGAGTCAAGAATAAATCATCTTTTGGATCCAATGCACATTTTTAAGAATGTGGCATCAATGATTGAGGACCATCTAATTGGTAAAAAAGACACCCATGCAATAAGGGATGACCTAAAGGATATCGAACGCATGGAAAATGCATGGCCAAGGATAGTCAATGGTAAGGTGGTTTTACCAAAGGCATCATGGAGGTTGACAAGGCAAGAGGAAAAGAATGTCAAGAATCAAATTTCATCTTTTCGTACACCAACCGGTGTAATGCGCTCATTAAAGGGTGCATTTACAATAACAAAAAAGAAGGGCAAGCATCATCTACATGGTCTTAAATCACATTATTGGCACAAGATGATGTAGGTACACACATAACTATATCTATTTTTGGGCACTCTTCGGTTTATGTTGTGTGGACTCTATATTAATCTTTTATTGTTTTCAAAAATTGATTGCACTTGTTCATACTTCCAATATCTATTGGTGGGTGCGGACAAGAGAAAGCTCAGAATGCCATCTATAAATTAGGTGGATTGGCGAGGTGGGTTCCAATCAAAGCTGTATATTTGTGCATTTGGTATAACATATAACTTTGAAATTATCTATTATTCTTTAATTTATCATTTATTCCTTTGTTGAATAGGTGGATAGTGTCAAAGGAGATTCATCCAGATTCCATTGAGAAGGCTCGATTTGAGTAAATTGAGGCGGTGTGTATGATTGAAGAAAGCTTTCCAAGAAGCATACTCACAACTCAACTGCACCTTCTAGTACATTTGGTGGATGAGGTGGCTATGTGTGGCATTGTTCATAGCCGGTGGATGTTCTTTCTTGAATGCTTCATGAAAACCTTGAAGGGATTTGTGAGGCAAAGGGCAAGGTCAGAAGGAAGCATGGTAGAGGGATGGTTGGTGCAAGAATCCCTCGTATACATCGTTGATTATTTGAAACAAATTGATCCATCTATGCCTACATTCATGCATAACAATGAGGATGAACGAATGGTGTCACATGTGCCACATGGAAAAGGACGAATTTGAAAGATCGAGGTGTCTATGCACAAAAATGTCATTACATTTTGTCTTCTTACACTTCTGTGATGGAAAAGTGGATTGAGAAATATTAAGATGCAAGAAAGATAAGGGGACAGAGGAGAGAAGAGCATTTAAGAGATCAACACAAAGGCACATAGCATACCCACCCAACCTAAAGGCTCTTCCAAAGGATTGCAATATTGAATGGCTTAGAGATGCCCTAGAGCAAGCAGAAAGGATGGGAGAGGATATTACAAGAGAAAAATGGGAGAATGCAAGGGGATGCGATTACCATGTAAGTAAAGATATTTTGCTAAGATATATAATGCTGAATACTAAATTGCTTACATATAATCTATATTAAAGTTTTTTTATTAGGTTGCAGTATAAAGTGCATAATGCAATGTGGTCAGAAGGTCAACAATTTTGCACTCAACGTGTGGACTCCAAGAGAATCACATATGATTGTGGTGTAATGGCAAGTTTTGACCAAGAAAGTCGAGCTAGTAGAAGAGATAATAATATTATAGCAGAGAAACTTGAATATTGTGGAACAATTCAAGACATCTTGGAGATTGGATTTAGAGCTATTCAAGACATCTTGGAGATTGGATTTAGAGCTTTCAAAGTGTTCATCTTTGATGTTAAGTGGTTCAAAGTGGTATATAGAGGTACTCAAGAAACCATCAAGAAGCATCCAGGTGGATTTTTTTCAATTGACTCAACTAAATCATGGCAAGATTCAAGAGACACATATGTTCTATCACAACATTGTGAACATGTTTACACTTGATTTTAAATTTTGATGAATCTATAGATAGAAGGAAGGAATTGTATATATTTTCTTGTAAATATTTTGTGGTTCTTTCTTTTAGGTTGTGTTTTATCCAGACCAAAGAGATCCTAATTGGTGGTATGTAATATAGGTCGCTCCTCGATCTAAACGTATATTTCAATATCAAGATGTTGAAGAAGAAATGCATGGTGGACAATCAATGGTGGAGGATGCAACTAATAATCAATATGATGACCATGAGGATAATACCTCTACATCTTCTTCAAGTAGTGGAATAGGACTTTGTATTGATATAGGAGCCATCAAAATGATGGATTTCGAGATAGACCAATTTGCATGCATGGATATATTTCAAGATGGATTTGATGATGGTACAAATTAAATATATATCATCATAACGCATGTATACATTGATCGGTTTGTATAACTATTTGATGATTTTGTTATTTTAGTTCAATAATATTTGGATGTTTGTCAAGATTTTTGGGTTATAATTTATTTAAAGTTTTCATTTTCACTCAGTTTCAACACTCTATTTTTTTTCCAACGTTGTTGAGTGGCGCTTATTAGTAGCATTTTTACAGCGCTGCTAAGTGATGGTTATAGTGGAATTTAATTAGCATCACTAAGCGATAATAATGGCATTAATAGCGGTGCTTATCTAGTGCTAATAACGATGCTTATAGCGATGTAATGTAAAATGCCACTAAAACACCATACATAAACGTTGCTAATAGGGCCTTCTCTTGTAGTGTAACTGGCCTCTATTGCTTATAAATTGCTTCATCTCATAATACATTGATGCATTACAACACTAAAAAGAACATCCTCCTACCTCACTAGCACATTCTCTTTGAGTAAAAAATGCCTTTAAGGACCTTTATGGGTGCCTATCCAAGTTTGAGATTTAGACACCATTGCTTTATCACTTGTTTGTACATGAGTTTGGTATGTCCATCCTTGACATTTGATGTAGATTACTCATGCTTTGGCATACAATTGGGTGTGGCAACCTTGTAAACCATAAAATGGGTTAACATCCCCCCCCTTCTTGGTGTCAATCACATCCTCGTGATTGGATTGAAGACATTGTCTAGGGGTAAATGTATGCTTGGTGTTGATAAGTAAATGTATTATTGTTATTACTATAAATAATTTTATTTTGGTAATTATAGGCAAGGTTACAATATTTACTGAGGTTAGCAGGGATTCTATAGCTATTATCAATGAAAGAAGAGAGCAAGAGGTCCAGAGGAGCATTGACAAAAAGCAAGGCCTATGAGCTAATCTTTTTGGTGTAATGTGTCCTTTTCCAGGTTGTCACAAGTGACATGCTTTACTTCCCATGTGCTTTTTTATCTATTAAGAACAGTTAGAATTGGTCAAACTTATATACCATAAGTACAAAAGGGTGAGTTCCTGTCCAAGTTTGAGATTTAGACACCATTGCTTTATCACTTGTTTGCACATGAGTTTGTAATGTCCATCCTTGACATTTGATGTAGATTACTAATGCTTTGGCATACAATTGGGTGTGGCAACCTTGTAAACCATAAAATGGGTTAACATCACCCCCCTTCTTGGTGTCAATCACATCATCACATGTGATCGGATTGAAGATGTTGTCTAGGGGTAAATGTATGCTTGGTGTTGATAAGTAAATGTATTATTATTAATTTTATTTTGGTAATCATAGACAAGGCTACAATATTTACTGAGGTGGTTAGCAGGGATTCTATGGGGCTATTAGCAATGAAAGAAGAGAGCAAGAGGTTCAGAGGATCATTGACAAGAAAGGTCTATGAACTAATCTTTTTGGTGTAATGTGTCCCTTTACAGGTTGCCAGAGGTGACATGCTTTACTTCCCATGTGCATTTTTATCTATTAAGAATAGTTAAGTTTGGTCAAACTGATATACCATAAAGTACAAAAGGGTGAGGGCTTAATTTCTTGAACACTTGGAGAGGATTGAAAGGATTTAGTCGACTTGCAAGGTTAGGGACCCATTTGTTGTAAAGAGTCAAACACTACTTGGAAGAGATCACTACTACAAGATCTTTAGCCTTCGACGGCCAATTTTGATGGTACTCGTATCATCGAAATCACAGCAGTCAAAATAATTATGTATGTTTTAGTCGAAAAAAAATCAAAATATGCGTCTAGGGTAATGTCGATATTGGCATTGAAAACATATTTTTTTAATTTTTTGTTTGGTGTTATATTTGAAAAAAGTTTGTCTTTTTAGTTCTCACTCTTGTCAAAAGAGAATATAATTCTTTGGATAATCATGGGGTGTGTTATAGTCCATCCCTATGGAGTGCAACATTGATTTTTCTCATGCATAGTCCAAAGGTATCTCATTATGTTCTAGTTCTAGAATTAGATCCTTCAATAACGTATATGATATAACACAATGATCAATAAAGGAGAAAGAGAAGACATTCATGCAAACATGTGAAACATAGAGAGGGGAAGGGACACATACCCCATAAATTTTAAAATGCTTGTATCATACCTCCCATATATTGATTTGCAAGTTCACTGAATATGGAGAGGCAAGTGCAAAAAATAGAAATACAGGCCCCACGATACAAGCTTATGTACCTCTTGCTTCTCTCAAGAAACATGCTCCACACATTATCTAATGTCATCTACTTCTTGGGTTGTTTTATGCTCCGAATCATGATCGTGTACTCCATGGATTGTGTCATGTAGGGAATCTATCATGTCGTCCATGTCATGCTCTAGAACTTGATCCAAGTCCGTCAAAGCTTGCTCGGGTTCTAATCTCATCAAGCTTGTCTTTGCCCTTGCTTGTTTTCACCACTCAGGTTGGATCTCCACGTGATCAATCGGTTCATTATTTTCTGGGCTCACATTAAGGCCACTAAGTAGATGTTGCAAGCACTCCACTAGAAATATGCCCCATTTTTTGGAATACTTGCAAATTATTCAACTTTGGGCAACTTGGTACTTGCCGAGCGACGACTACATAGGCATAGAATTTTCTCCTCTAAATTGATGAAATTTGAAATTTTTATAGCACTCGGGTTCCATGTATGTTGAATATGCATGGGAATGTGGGTTTAAATGAGGGGGAGTGTAATGAACTAGCAATGTTTGATCACTCAAGGCATGGAGTGATAACATGGGTATAGGAGCACCATCCATGAGCAAGGAGAAGAGCAAGATTGCCATGAAAGCTTGTTAGCTTGTAATTTGGATTAGTATGAGTTAATTGTGATTAGCAATTCACATTGGCCTATATACCATGGCCCCCTTTTCACACATACTTATTAGTGTCCACCCTACTTGGCCTTTGGCCCATAAGCCTATGTCCCTCACTTGCACTTGGCCCTTTGGCTCAATACAACTTATGCTTGGCCCTTGACCTCATATGTACAATTTGTGTCCACCGCTTCATTACAAACCATCCCCACCCAAATACGTTTCATCCTTGAAACAAGCACAAGGTAAAACCATAGTATGGATGGTTTGCATAAACATCAACATGAATGACTTCACACTTCTTTGACCTTTGAGGCCTCCAAAACTTCATGTAATTGGCTAAGAAGTGTATATGTCAATTGCATCCATTTGAACCTCTTTTATGCCTCATAATAGTAAATTGCAGCAAGCTATTTTTTACTGTTTTGACTCAAGAATACACCTCGGATGCATCAAGAAGGTGTTCCATCCCCTCCAACATAGAGGCAGCCTGCCATGTTGCTTCATCTTGAGGTAAAATTTTCCACTTAACAAGGTATTCACACAAAGTGCGGTTGTGCAACACCTCTCTTTCTCCCAAAAGCTCATCCAATACTTGCACCTCCAGCCCAACATATGCCTTGAAATGTGATACATGAAAGACATCATGTATTCTTGTAGTAGATGGAAGTAGCAATTAATAAGCCACTTCACCAACCCTTCTCAATACTTTGTATAGCCCTGTAAGCTTTGTGTTGGTAATACCTTTGAGAGATCCATGTCGAGTCTTAGGTATCCTCAAGAACACAAAATCCCCTTCTTTGAATTCCAATGGCCTTCGAGGTGCATCTTCATAATGCTTCGTCTTCTCTTGAGACTTCTTGATGTTCTCTTTGCATGTTTACAAAAGAGTTTGCATTCTTTCCACTTCCTCCCTTGCATGTGGATTTGCATGATGGTCTTGCTTGAATTCTACGATCGGTACATGCACCTTGTAACCATGCATAGCCTCAAAAGGGGACATTCCAATACTACTATGATAGGTACTATTGTAGGCAAACTCCGCCAAATGCAACCAATCGTCCCATGCATGTTGCGTTTCATAACAATAATACCTCACGTAAGTCTCAAGCCACTTATTGACCCTTTCGGTTTGACCATTAGTTTTCGGATGATAGGCCGTACTAGGAGTCAACTTAGTGCCCATGCTATCAAACAATGTACGCCAAAATTTTCTCGTAAACTTCACATCTCGATCACTCACTATTTGTTACGGAACACCTTGCAACTTGAACACATTTTCCATGAATATTAGTGTGCCACCATAGATGTTGAGTGTCTCACTTTTATTGGTACAAAATGGGTAGCTTTTGTCAATCGGTCAACTACCACATAGATGCTATCCTATCCCCTCTTGGTAGTAGAAGGTAAGCCAGTAATGAAATCCGAGTGAAATCCATAGAAATATGCATCCATTTACCTTTCGAAACAGATAAAGGTTGAAGCAAATCATCGGGCTTGTGTGTGGGATACTTGTTGAGTTGACAAGGCATACACTTAGCAACATACTCTTTGACTTCCTTCAATGAAAACTCTTCCTTATGGCATCATGGGTTTTGAAAAAACCTAAATGTCCGGCCATGGGAGTAGAATGTATCTCATCCATGACCTTTTCTTGAAGGATGAGTAGGGTACAAGATACACCCTTTCCTTATGATAGAGGAGACTAGTTTGTAATCGAAAATGGGGTAACTCATCACAAACACCATGCTGTAATTTTTGCTCTATTTGTGAAGCCTTATCATTAAGCATATATTCCTCTTGAATCTCCTCAATCCAATCATTATGCACTTCCGTGATGGCCGATAAAGAACATGCCCACATTCTAGAGAGTGAATCTACCACCACATTCTCCTTTCCCTTCATATATGTGATCTCAAAATTATATTGTTGAAGGGTAGCCAACCACCTTCTTTTCTTAGGTGAAAGATTTGATTGTGATAGGAAGAATTGAAGAACCCTATGGTCACTTCGCACATAAAACTTGCTTCAATAAAGATACTGATGCCATTTCTTGATTGCATGCAAAATAGCAATCATCTCTTGTTCATACACATGCATCTCCATTTCTTTGTTATCAAGTTTGCGGCTTTCATAAGCAATGACCCCATGGTCTTGATACAAAACTACACCAATGCCTGTTCCATATCCGCTCTCATTCTTTTCAGCTCATGCCATAAATGATAGAGACCTCTTTTGGTACAAAATGTCGTCGCTCATCCCCACTTTTCATTCTTATTTGGTGGTAATAGACCACAAGTCAATCTTGGTGAAGAACTTGGCACCCTTCAATTCATCTAAGAGATCATCAATTCTTGGGATTGGGTACCTATTCTTGATGGTAATTTTATTAACATCCCAAAATCTATGCACATTCAAAAAGTCCCATCCTTCTTCTTCACCAATAAAACGGGTGATGCAAATGGTGATTGATTTGGTTCCACCCAATCAATATCAACGAGCTCTTTAATCTCTTTTCCACTTCATCTTTCTTCACTTTTCATAATCTATATGGAGGTTTGTTGACTAGCCTTGCATTCGGCTCCAACTCAATTACATGATCTACCTCCCTCATCACAGTGGCAAGTACTTGGGCATATGAAACACAACTTTATACTCTTTAAGTAGATTCTTCATGTCCACATGTGTAGCTTTGCTCTCTTTTTCATTGTCCTTATCCTTACAAAGCTGCAAAACATACATATAGCCACTATTCTTCAATTCCCTCTTGAGTTGTGTGCGATTGATCAAGGTTAACTTTGAGGTGCCAAAACCATACAATGTAATGGTCTTCTTCCCATGCATAAACCTCAAAGAGCCTTGTTGCAAGTTCATAGAGAAGATTCCAAGAGTTGATAGTAGCCAATCACATCCCAAAACCATATCAATTGGTCCCATATCGAGCACCAACAATTCACATTTGCAAGAGTACTTTTTAGAGAGCATCAATTCTAAGTTTCTGCAAATCATTGTGCAATTCATGCTATCCCCATTTGCTACTTCAACTTTTCTCTTCATTGCCAATGCATCCGAGTACAACTTTAGATTTCCCAATGATTTATAGTTCACAAAACTATGTGCGCTACCGTTGTCTGCCAACACAAATGCATCTCTTCCCTTGACCTTAGCCTTGAATCTCAATGTATGTTCCCCTTTGCAACTAGCATAAGATTCATTGGATATGGAACAAAGAGAGGCATTGTGTTTATATACATTTGTAACACCCAAAGTATGAGGTAAGCCATTATCATAGTCATGAAAATCACCAAGAGAATCACCGGGGTCAACAGGAAACTCCCCATCTAGTTCTAAATAATAGTCAACATCCACAAACTCATATGGCTCCTCAAATGGCTCCAATTCTTTGTCATTAGTGAAATCCACCACTTCCGAATAAACCATATTAATCTTGATATTTCAGAATTTGCACTCCTTCCAATAGTCCTTGCTATACTTCCCACTACATTTGTAGCATAGATTTTTGTCCCTCATCTCATTAATGTGGTCTTGTTTCACAAATTTGGTCTTGGTAACCCCATCATTACTTGGCTTTGTACCCGCTTGTGAAGGCTTTTCAGAAGTATTCCCACTTTTGAAAGCACCTACATTTTATGGTTTACCACCACTACCATAGACGGTAGGAAATTAGGGTACATTGGGAGTGATAAGAGGTGGTTTTGTGAAAGCATTTGACCCATAATCCGACTGATGGTTCACCCATGTGTTTGCATACTTTTCTTCATATACCTCAGTCAGTCAAGATCATTACATCCTTGAGAGTTGTTGGTCTTTGTGCCTTCACATCCGTTGCAATCGCATTCTTTAAGCCCTTGATATACTTGACTATTTTAAACTCCTCACTAAATCCTTCAACATGAAGCATAAGTTTGAGAAACTTATATGTATACTCCTTCACACTCAATTATCTTTGTTGTAGATCGTTCCATTCACAAACCATTTTGTCCTGACTCCTTGTGCATCTTGGAAGTGAATGTGTCTCTCATATCTTCTTTGAAAAAGCATCCCAACTTGTGGCCTCATAACCTTGTGATTGGAGATGCCTCCACCATGCATGAGCATACCCTTCTAAGTGTAAAGTGGCAAAGTAAACCATAGCTTTTTCACTTTGAGGGTTTATCTCAAAATAAAGATCCAATTTGTTCACCCACTCCTCAAAGACATCATTATTAGTGCCTTCACACCCTTGAATTCATCTCCATTCCCATAATCTTTGAGAGGATGATCTTATCCTTCACACCCTTGAATTCATCTCCATTCCCATGACAATCACCATGCCTACGCATAGGTCCATCCACATAATGATTGTAATCCTCAAACTCACCAAAGAAATCTTCCTCAACATGAGGTCTTGAAGCACCACCTCGATGAGTATTCCCTTTGAATGGAATGTGACAATCACTCCTTTGGGAGGCTTGAACCTTCATTTGTAGATGCATGATCTTTGACTTTATCTTCATTAGGTGTGCATGGAAATATTGGGTTACGCATAGCACCATGAGTAGAATGAAAACTTGGGTGATAATTCTCTTTGTCTTCAACATAAGTTTGCAATCTTGCGAGATGGTCCACCCTTGTCTTCATTGTTGGTCTTCATGGAGGCTCCTCTTCTCTTGCACAAGTGTTTGCATCATGGTGCCCGTAATATCTTGCACAAGTGTTTGCGTCATGCTTCTCATCATCATCATAATTTGTGACATATCGTTTGTCATAGCGGGCATTGCATGTACATTTGCTCCCCCTAAATAATTTGATGTATTGGCCATATTTGCAAAACTTGGCCCAATTTACACATGATTTGTCCTATGTGCCGCATTTGTAATATTGTTGTCACCATGTAAATTCATACCCTCATCACCAATCTCCTCTACATGATCCTCATTCACCATTTCCCTATCTTCCCTTATCTCTTGAAGTTCCATTGCTTGCTTAGATGGATGCCCCCTTGGCATGATGGCTGAGAAAATGGAAAATGGCTAGTAGAAGGCTTGAATGATGTCATAATTTGATGATCTAAGGCTCTATGGATAGATCTTGTGGCATAGAATGCAAATATGCAAGAACAGAAGATTTTCAAATAGCCCTAATATTCTCTGTTTTAGGGTTTGGCAACACTGTTGAAAATAAGAATTATGCTATAGAGTACTAAAAAGTCATCGAATTTAGATGAAATTTGATGTGTGGGCTTGTGATGACAAGTAATAACTATGCCTAAGAGGGTTTGGTTGACCAAAGTCATGCAGATATCCTCTATTTTGACTTTTTGTTCAAAGTCAACCATATAGGTTTGACCCCCCAAACGACATCGGATTCTAGTGTACTATGGATTGTTGGGAAGCCCTAATGATGTACATTCAATGTCATTCATCCCAAATAGCTCCATGTTTCTGACTGGGTCCAAGTTTGAAATCCAATGAAAAATGGCAAGTTGGGGATCCAAATGATGTCGGAACGGAGAGGTTTAAGGCTTGTTGGGAAGGTATAAGGGAGTACTAAGAGCCTATATAATCACCCAAACTCTATCCCTAATGTAATTTTACTAAATTAGGATTTTGTGAATCTGCAAATTTTGCTTAAGAGCTCTTTTGGTACCCATTTGCCTTCCGCATATTCCACATGTCCACCCCTTTCTTTGGCATCCAAAAGAACCTTATGTGTGTCCTTAATTTCCCTCAATCTCAACCATGCATGTAATCTTTGCTTATGGATATTAGTATATGGTGTATAAGTGGTGTGACTAGTTTTATGTTTGCATGAACTTCCGACTAGGGGGCCTGGGAACTCTTTTCCCTGGTACCTGGGACAAAACCTAATTACCCCTGATAAGTATTAGCCACCCACAACCTTGTAGTTAGCTGGTGTTGCTGGTATGTCATTTAGAACAAACAGGTCGAGTTTGTCGACCCAATTGTCCAAAATTTTTGAATTTTGTAAGACACGACACCAAAAACGGAGGTTGAGGACTATTGGATGCAAAGGATAAAAGAAGATATCTTGTGGGTTAGTTAATATCAGATCCCCCTCAAAATGCCCATAATGATGGTTAGCATCGCGCTCGGTATTTTGTTTAATAAGGGTTAATTCTCCTAAACCTATATCTTCAGCTAAGTTAATGTCGTATTGTAAGTAATGAGAGTGTTAGTGTAGACAAAAACAAGGTAAGAGTTTGAGAAGGGGCCCGAGGAGTTACTGGCAATTGTCCCAATTCCAAGGCGCGCTCAAGGAGGTTACGTAAGTCATCTGTGGGCTCCGGTCTTTGACTCCTTTCCTGTGTGGATAGTTGGCAGGCCAGTTCTTGCATGCGCGGATATCAGCATTGCTAAGCTTTGTAGAAATGGCTGTTTCTCTGATCATCCGTTCAACATCCAGCGCTTTGAATCTTCTTGTTGCCACTTCTTGTGCTCTTCTGGCAGTAGCTTCTCTTTGATTGGCTTCAGTAATTTGAACTGCTTGTTGTGTTGCCAATCTTTGTGCATCCTGTAATTGCTTTTCTAGTTGTGATATTGTTTCTTGCCTTCTTTGCGTCGTTGTTTGGTTAGTGATGATTATTTCATTGAGAGCCTTTAGTTTTTTTGCATGTGCTTTGTTAACCTGATCTCGTTCCTATTGTAGTCCTTGTACTCTTTCTTGTTCTTGTTTGAGGTTGGTTGTGAGGAGCTCTATTTGTTGTTGAAGCATATCCTCAATATGCTTTGCGCTCTCCTGGTACTCCTCCATTTCCTTGGCATGCCTAGTTGTTAGGTTTTTTGGGTGAGCTATCTCCTTTTGTATCTGCTCCTTTGCTTGCTTCAGCCTTGCATTCAAGTCAGTATTCTCATTTATTTTTTGTACAATGGTTTGACTCAAAACCAAGTTGTTGCTCTCCAATGTGCTGTGTCTTGTTTCTTGTTGTTCTGTAGCTTGTAAACTCCTTATGATTACTTCTTTATAAGTTTCCTCTGCTGTCGCCAAGGTATCTTTCACACTTTGTGTTTGGGCATTGGCCTCTTCTAGCTGATTCCATAGGCTAGCGTTCCTCTTGTGCAGCATGTGTGTTGTCAACAAATGGCAATGCCATACCTTCTGTTCCTATTCCCAGTTGGTACTAGTGGCCACACTTATTTTTGTAAGGGGATCATTGAGGAGTGTGTCGAGGCCTTCCAAGGTATCCTAGAGGAATTGTTGAGAATCCATCTTCTTGAAAGAACCAAGATGCGACAGTGGCTCATCTTCATCCAATCTTCTTTGTTTGCTTGGCATGGACATCTCTGGGGAGTGTGGCTTGTTACTAGATTCTGCTGGCTTCTCTAAATCTTGTTGTGCAACTGATGCCTCCTCGTGTGCTGGTCCTTCCAAAGTATGATCTTTTAGTGTTTGTTCTCCAACTTCCTTTGTGTGTATCTCTGCTAGTTGTGAATCCTTTAGAGCGGGGAGAGGTCTTTGAATATTAGTTGTGCAGGGCTTGTTGGAGGGGAGAGCTGTTGGTGTTGTTCCTGCATAGTAGGGCTTTGTAGTTTTTCTTGGAGAGCCTCTTGGTATGTCTTGATCTCTGATGTCACAGCCACTTCCAATTGTTGAGATTCTGTGGTGACATCTACTAGTAGCCTTCTCATCCTTTTGTCAGTCTTCTTCTTTCGATCTTTCTTGATTGACTTTATGAGTTGTTTTGTCTCCATTAACACTACTTGTCCTTCATCCACCCTTCCACCAGTAGCTTCGGTAGGTTGACTGGGGATTAGGGCTAGCGAGACAGGTTTTCCTTTGGTTCATCTTTACTGGCCGTTGTGCCACATGGTTAAGTATTTGTGTTAACAGGTATGGGTTGCTGACCTTGGACTGATGTGCCTTGAGATGATTTTCCATTTCTTTGTGCATAAAAAAGGCCCAATCGTCCTCCTTTTCTTCATGTGCTTTGGCAATCCTGTTAAGGCTGACCCTGTTATACCTGTTAACAAACTGGTTTGATTTGCATCATCAAAGACATTGCCCTTCAAGCTTTCTCCGTGGCTTCATCCTTGATGTTCTCATACTCTGCCCCATTGGAGTTATAAGAATCTCTCTTTAGCATCTCCTTGATAGGCATTGTATCTATTGTGTGTCTATGGGCCTTGAGTGCCGCGCGAGGAGCTGTAAGGTGTCTTTGATAAGGTCTTCTGTTATGAGCAGCTCTTTTGTGGTACCATCTGCCTTTGTAATTTTTCCTCTCTTTGTCTGCTTGTCATATGTGTGGAGATATTCTGCGCAGAGGTCTGTGTCGATCCTTCTGGATAACACTGTAGCCATTCTACCGAGGTCGACTTTTTCCAGCTTATCCTTTACTTTTACATCTTCCAACAAATGGAGGCATTCCTTACTGTGGCACTACAGAGTGATTTTCCCATGTGGTGTAATGAATTGTCTTCTGAATTGAGCTCCCTGGAAGGACTGGGCGTAAGGGCCCAAGAAGTTGCTCCTCAGCTTGGTGGCACTCTGGGACCCTGTGGCACTGCTGGCTTATGTTGGAGGTGGTTGCTCTCAGGACTCAGATTCTAACATAGACATCTGTACAACCATATATTGTCAGTCAAATGAATGGTGGAAGCCACCCCCCTTTTTTTTGGTTAATTAGTGTTAGTATGTTAGTGAAAGGTTCGTGAGGGGCTTCCCATATAGTAAAATGTGTGAATTTGAAGGCATGAAAGGTTTTCGTGAAGTTGCAGACTCGAGGATGTGAAGTTCTCTCGTGAAGTTGCAGACTTAGGAACGTGAAGTTCTCCCATGAAGGTCTTCTGTGAAGTTCCCCCATGAAGGTCTCCCTTGAAGTTCTGGGACCTGAAGGTGTAAGATCCCTGTCCCCACCGTGTAACAAATTCAGGGGTGCTAGCAGTGGAAGTAGCACTTCTTGCGCGGGGCAAGGTCCCGCACTCGAGGCCTCGCCCATGGATATCCGGACAAGAGACTAATCCATCGGTTTTTCCAAAACCGAACCCGGAAAAACTTCCTTTGCTCGGAAAGCACGGGCGATTCCACCAGGATAACTTTTCCCCAACGTAGTCAAAAACCTTAACTAACTGAGCTCATTTGACCGAACCCGTAAGTCCCATAGTCAGATCAGGGAAAAAGACTGTACTTGGATCATAGAGACCAACGCTTTTTTCCTCATTGAGAGGCACAGCCGTTGATTCTTTTCCATAGAACAATTTTTGTCCGGAATTTACTTCATCTATCGAACTAAACAGAATTTGAGTCTCGATTTACGGATCCATCAGTCCAGCCTAACCCCATCCAGTCCCATGGGTTAGCCAACCGCCCACTGTAGTGATGGGATCCAATTAGGACTTTATGCATAAAATCAATTTTTTTGAAAATAACTCTTTTGAAATAAAAATGGATTTCTTTACGCATCTTTCTATGCATAAAATCAAGTTGATGAGAATAACACTTTTGGATTAAAATAAATTCTTTATGCATCTTTCCATGCAAAAATCCAATTTAGTAGGAATTACACTTTTGGAATAAAAGAATTTCTCTTATGCATCTAGTTTATGCATAAAAATCATTTATGATGAAAATCACACTTTTAATATAAAAAAATATCTTTTATGCATATGTTTATGCACACAAATCATTTATGATGAAAATCACTCTTTTAATATAAAAGAATTTCTTTTATGCATCCATTTATGCATAAAAACCATTTATGATGAAAATCACACTTTTAATATAAAAAATATCTTTTACGCATATGTTTATGCACACAAATCATTTATGATGAAAATCACTCTTTTAATATAAAAGAATTTCTTTTGTGCTGCATAAAAACCATTTATGATGAAAATCACACTTTTAATATAAAAATATCTTTTATGCATATGTTTATGCATACAAATCATTTATGATGAAAATCACTCTTTTAATATAAAATAATTTCTTTTATGCATCCATTTATGCATAAAAATCACACTTTTAATATAAAAAATATCTTTTATGCATACAAATTATTTATGATGAAAATCACTCTTCTAATATAAAAGAATTTCTTTTATGGATCCATTTATTCATAAAAATCATTTATGATGAAAATAACACTTTTATAATCAAAATAACAATTCCAATATGTTCCTTTTATGCATAGAATTTTATTCTAAAGAAAGTAACACTTTTTTAATAAAATATTTTAGTATGCATTTTTCTATACCTAGGATGAAAAATAACACTTTAAGAATACATATACGATGGGAATTACTCTTTTTGAATAAAAAAAGTAAAACTTATTTTACACAATTTTAGAAAATTTTACCATAACCTCCTTTGTATGGCTGACCATTTTTTAATTTTTAACTCTCTAAAATTAATTAGAATTTCACCAAGAGTATTTAAATCATTCTAATGTAAATATTTTCTACTTATTTAAGAGAAACATTATGAAAAACTTGATTTTATCCAATAATCATTCATCTAGGATAAAGAATGGTTGGATTTACTAAAGAAGAAAGGGGAATGCCTTTTTTCAATGAGGCATAACATCATAATCATTTTAAAGAAGACAAAAATCATAAAAAACCATAAAATGAAATAGAAAAGAGAAGAATCTCCAACTTACAAGGAGAATTTGAGAGCTTTCCTTTGGCTTGATGGTTTGAGGGATCTACTCTTGTTTGAAACAAGAGTGGCCACCAATCTTTTTTAACTATTAACCTTGTCCTTAGTCAACTCTTCATCTTATGTGAGTGTTTACTCATTTTTGGGGGATTTTCCTTTTATTCTTCCATTTATCTCCTCCCTACATTTGGATGAATCTTATTGGACCATAGGAACCTTAATTTAAAATTTTGAAAAAAATTTGACCCCTAGGATAAGGCCTCTTGAACAGATTATGCTCTCCATATCTTGTAAGAATGTAGGGTGATTGATCATTAGCTCTATGTCCTTCTTGGTATAGAGCTGGTCCTCAACTTCTACAGCCAAGTTGGCTTTGTTACCCTCTTCTTCTGTGGTTGTAACCCCTTCCTCCATTCTAGATTCCTCATTGATGGATTCTAGGTTCGGAATATCCCATCGCCTCTACTTGTAGCAATTTTAGATTCCTTTCCTCGTGATTGGAGATGGTTAACATTATCTGTCTCCTTTCTCTAAGCTCTTGTCCTATGAGTATCAAGCTCTTGTTTTCTTAAGCTCAATTCTCAGAGTTGTCATTCCACCTCACTTCGTTGGAAGTCCAATTCCATTTCTTCGGTGGTGGGAAAGAATATTTGACCCGTCCTAACTGCACTTTCCATATCTCGTCTAATTCGAGGGGTGCCAGTATTTGACAGCCTAGAATTCAACGTCTGGAATAGCTCTTCTTGTCTTGGACCGAGTCCTACGCTAGTTGACGAACCCATGCCCGCAGATTGTGCTTCTTCATCACTCATGACTGGTTTGGAGACCAAAAAATCCCCGGGCTATATCAATGATCCCAATGGATGTAGTTAGAGAGTGTGGTTTGTCACCTTCCCCAAACCCAGTGTATCGCAGCCCTTCTTCCATGGATTCCTCACTACTGGTTTCTGCGGTAGTCAGGTTTCTCAAGACACTTAAGTGTGTGCTTGCAGACTGTCCCGATACCACACTTCTTTGATATAGAAAGTTCTTAGATAATTTGATGCATTATCGTCAGGCGTAAGATTGTCTCCGTTGAGTTTTCCAGATCTTAAGTGTATGTATGTATGATTTGATAAAATAGTATCCAACCCAAATTGATTCATGTGGGGTCTGTGCCCCCTCCGCGGTGCCATGCCGGCGTTGGCCTCTCGTGCGGGGCGGGGATCCACACTCGGGGCCTTGCTCGCGGATATCCAGGACGAGAGGCTAGCTCGGGCGGTCCCTCCGAGACCGGCGGGCCCGGAAGACTCCCCTCGCCCGAAAGGCACGGGCGATTCCGCCATGGGAAAAATCTTCTAACGGGGGAATTACTCTAACGAGTCAAAGTCTTAACTAGTTAAACTGATCTGATCGAACCTGAAGTCACATAGTCATATCAAAAAGAGACTTGCACTTGGTCCATGGAATCACCACTTTTTTCCTCATTTAAGAGGCACAGCCGGTGATCCCCTCCCACATAACAAGGTCTTCTCAGGATTTAAACTAATTAACGTGACTAATTGTATCTAGTTGTTTCTCAGGAATCCTCTGATCTAGCCTAACCCCATCCAGTCCATGGGTTAGCCAACCATGCCGACAACTGTATTGGTGGGATTCCTTTATAAATATTTGGTTGTGTTTTTGCCCGGGTACCGAGGAAAAGAGTTGCCAGGTCCCCTAGCCGGCGATTCATGCAAAAATTAAGATAGGCATACCTTACGTACATACCCAATATGAAATTACCATTTATAACAGATTCGACTGGCTTTAAAACAATCCTTCAAAAGAAATCATGATATTTTTTATCATCATTTTCTAAAATTTTGATTCCGTTATAGTACAACAATATTCTCTGGACTCCTCGTTGAAGACCAGCTGGCCAACCAACGAGATCCAGTATATCAAAATTTGGTTAACAAAAATCTATCCTTTTAGTCCATTCGAAATCTTCCTCGACGTACACATGGGTGTCCTAGCAACTGCGAGCCCGTGCATCGCCTGGTCAAAACTCTCTAAGATCCTCCTTAGGTGTCCTAGCACTTCACTCAGGGATGGCTTCGTCGGTCCTTGCCCATCATACCACCGGAAGCGAACCATTTTAACCGTACCGAGGCTGGTCAAGACCTCAGCAGGCTTTGCCGCAAGCGACGTCCCTTGACGACTCCCCGCCCCAGCTGTTCCAACAACGAACCTCCTCTTAGAAAAACATAAGCCAAATGCTTCCTCCAGCATTCTGGCATAAAACAATCCTTTGAATAAAAAAAAATAGAGGTTCCAATGCAAGTAAAATTCCAATTTGAGATTGGTTCCAAAAACCCTTTTTCCATAATTCCAAGTTTCATAATGAGGATCCTTGATCTCTCATCAGGGTAATCTACCCATCATTCAGTCTGATTGTCCAACTAGATTCTTGGTGAGTTCGGTCAAGAAAAACTAGTTTAGTTCCGGTAGTCTATGCTTTGATTAGAAACCAAAATTGGTCACGAAGTTTTTTCTTGATTCAGATCGAGAGATGGATAAGTAAGTTTACTGTCCGTCCCTCTCGTAGTCTAACCAAATTCATTCGGTTTAGTTCTACAAGGATTCCCTTCGGATAAACATCTAGTTTTGGGTAAATATCCATTTAGTGATTTTACCAATTAAAATATCCAA
This sequence comes from Cibotium barometz, assembly GCF_041138505.1. Classification (NCBI taxonomy): domain Eukaryota; kingdom Viridiplantae; phylum Streptophyta; class Polypodiopsida; order Cyatheales; family Cibotiaceae; genus Cibotium; species Cibotium barometz. The sequence goes on along the minus strand of NC_141090.1, from coordinate 38,027,332 downwards.
AGATATTCCTTGTATCACATAAATTCTCAACCTTAATTCATTAGGTAGAGTTATGGTGGAAATTCATCTTTTGACACTAAAATTTAATTCAAATCCATCTTTTCTTTAATTATCATAAAAATTCTTCCTTTTAACTAAATATCATACTTATTTTTTTTTAAATAAACTTGAAATCCCTCTTTTTTCTCATTTTAATGAGTGCAATCCAATTATCATGGAAATTTCTCTTTTACCATAAATTAAATGGATTTAAAATTCTTCCTAAAAATTACATAAAAATATCCATTAATTCCATTAAGCTAAGAATTCCACTTTTCTCATTTAAATATTTCAATTCCAATATAGTGGGAATTCCTCTTTCATCATTTAAACTTATCTATGCAAAAAGATAAATTTAACTAAATTTTCTCTTAAAATTTAATTAAAAATATCCATTATTTTCTTTACACTAGGGATTACACTTTCCTCATTTAAATATTTGAATACCAATATGGTGGAAATTCTCTTTCATCATTTAAACTTATCTATGCAAAAAGATAAATTTAACTAAATTTTCTCTTAAAATTTAAATAAAAATCTCCATTAATTCCTTTACACTAGGGAGATTACAATTTCCTCATTTAAATATTTGAATTCCAATATGGTGGGAATTCCTCTTTCCTTATTTAAATTTATCTATGCAAAAAGATAAATTTAACTAAAATCCTTCTTTAATTTTTAAATAAATTATACATTATTTTAGCATCCCAATTGTTCTCTTATTTCATTGGAATACATGGATTTCCATTGTCATGGGGATTACTCTTTTAACATAAAAATGGATTACTAGAAATTCCTCTTTTTTCTAATTAACTATTTATGCATAAACATAAAAATCAACTTTCCCATGATTATAATGAGAATCATTCAACTAGTCTAGGATGATTAATCCTAGAATATGGTAGGAAGTCCTTGTTTCATATTATGAATGAAAATGATTTATGTGTTAATTTTTCAAAAATTTTACCATAGCTCCGCTGCTATTACTGATAATTCTCAATAATTTTAAAAACATAAAGTTTAGTAATATCATGTGATAGAATAACCATTAATTGGATCAATATCCAATTATGGACTTGATTTCTAATTTTTCCATGAATTAAATACCATAAAAGCATTAAAAAGCCATTTATTTGGCCTCAATTTGACAAGCATAGAAATTACTTTTAGATTAGAGAATTGCTTCATGAGAAGCTTCATTTGAATATAGAGTAGGTCATAGGAATGACCATTCTTTGGGGGAGAGAGAGAAATCCTTAAAAAAAACATTATAATTTAAGCATAAATGGAAATTTATGTGTTTTATCACTACAATTCATTAAAGAACTTCAATTGTATTAAAAAGCCATTTAATTGAATGCTTCTCAAGCTTGAGAGGGGTTGAGAAGAGAGAAACATTTGGAGATTAAAAAAAAGAGAGACCATAAACCACACTTTACTTCCTAGATTGCTTGATTCTTTAATCATAGTAGAGGCTCCCAACCAATCAATTGGTTGGGTATGTTAATGAAGACTCCAAGGAAGATTGAAGAGAGAGAGAAGCTCCAATCTCTTCAATTTGTAGAGGATTTCTAGAGGATAATAGAAAATAAGCTTATCTTAGAGTAATACCGACATAGTTTAGTTCACAGATGAGAATACAAAAGAATGAGGGTCTATTTATAGGTGAGGGAGGCCACCAACTAAGTTCTAGAATTTTCTAGCTTCAGTTTGGCTGAAATTGGACATAATTTGGACTAGTTTGGCTCCCTTTTTGATTTGGTTTGATCCAGGAGAGAGGAGAGATAAAAATATCCTATTATTTTTTAGTTTAAAACTCATCCACACATGTGAAATAGGCGCCTCCTTGAAGCTCCCCCTTTTCCTTACCAATGTGTCAAAAATGAATGATTGCTCCAAAATATCTCATTTTTTCTTAATACTTCATAATTTTGAACTAATAAATCTAGTACTCAATCAACTCTTCATCTTATGTGGGCATTTACTCATTTTTGGGTATTTTCTTTTATTATTTAGATTTATCTTATCCCAACACTTGGATTAATCTTATTGGTCCATAGGAACCTTAATCCAAAATTTTCAGAAAATCTTGACCCTTAGGCTAAGGTCTTCTAAATCATTTTTAATTAATTCCAATTGCACCTTGGAAAATCTATTTTGATTTTTTGTTTCAGGGAAACATTTTTTTGATATTTGTAGAATTTATTTATCCAAAAATATCCCAATATTGATTTACCACTCTCTACAAATTTTTATCTCACTAGGCCAAACAAGGAAAAATAATATTTTCTTGTATTCAGAAACATAGAACGATAACAAGGGATTGAAGTAGAGGCTTACTTGTTATTCAAGCTGAGGAGGAATCTTACATCCTCTCCCACTTGAAAAACGCAAGATGTCCTCATCTCGCAAAGTGGGGGTAATCCTTCGCCAACTCTTCTTCTTTCTCTCAGGTGGCGTCTTCCTAGAGGGTTCCACTTTACTAAGAATTCTCTAAGGACTCTGCTCCTAAGAATCTTCTCCCGAACGTCAAGGATTTCCTCAGGTTGGAGTATCATCTGGCCTTGAGTCGGAGAGATTAATTGTTCATCAAGCATGTGACTCGGGCTAGGTACATACTTCTTAAGCAAACTAACATGGAATACATCATGTACCTTGAGATGGGGAGGTAGAAGAAGTTTGTAGGCTAGATCGCCCACTTTCTTTATGACAACATATGGCCCACAGTATCTGGGAAGAGCTTCTTGATAAGGAACTTCTTTTTGGTCATACTCAAATGAAGACCATATCTGACTCTTCAAACTCTCTCTCTGACTTCTTTTTATCTACATAATGCTTTTGTCTGTCTTGGACTGCCTTTATATCTTTACGGATTGATTGCATCTGTTGGTCCATGTCATCAAGCATTTGTCTGGACATTTCGACTCTGATCAATGGGTCAGACCAAGTCAACGGTGTAAGGCAATCTTGTCCATACAAAGCTTTGAAAGGACTCATCCCAATGCTCCGAGATAAGAAGCATTGTAAGAAAATTTGACCAGATGTAAATGACTTAACCACTTCTTGGGTTCCCTGCCACCGCAGCATGACCAAAGGATATCTTCTATTACCTGATTCACCCTTTCCGTCTGGCCATCTGTTTCGGGGTGATAGGCCACAGCTGAGATCCAAGAAAGTTCCTATTGCTTCAAAGAACGCAGTCCAGAATTTTGATGTGAATTTGGGATCTCTGTCACTTACTATCCTCCTGGGTAAACCATGCAATCTAAAGATCTCCTTAAGAAAAACTCTGGCAACATCCACTGCAGAGTATGTTTCTTTCACTGGAATCAGATGGGCAAATGGATTTGTAACCTGATTGCCCTAAAGGTAATCCAGTGACAAAGTTGATACTGATGCATTCCCACTTCATCTGTGGAATGTCTAGAGGCTGCAGTTTTCTTGGCATCTTGACTCTCTCTGCCTTGACTCTTTGGCACATCAAGAATTTCCGCACATGATCAAGTACATCCTTTTTGAATCCTGGCCACCCAGAAGAAGCTTTTCTTCACAGACATATAGGTTTTTTATAAATGCTGGATGTCCAGCTATCAAGCTATCATGGGCTTCTCTCAGAATTCTTCCCTTTATTCCCTCATCACTCGGGATACATAGCCGATTATTATAATACATGCATCCTTCATCCAGTTTGTATCCAAGAACTCAACTCATTTCCTGAGGAGTCTTGCTTTCTTGCATCAGAAGGGTACCAATAGGGGCAAAGAATTTGTCCTGCAAGATTTTCTCCTTTGCTTCATTGATCAATGGATTTGACACCACTGTTATTGCAAGAAGCAAGGAGGCTTTTCTGCTAGCACATCTGCAACCACATTTTCTTTCCTCGATCGATACTTTATTTCAAAATCAAATTCCTGCAGGGTTTGCATCCATCTCCTTTGACGCATGTTGAGATCCCTTTGGGTGAAGATCCACTTCAGACTTTGATGATCTATTCAAAGTGAACCTTTGTCCCAAAAGGTAATGTCTCCACAACTTCAGAGCATACATACACCTTGATCTGTCATCATCAAGGTGAACCTTTGTCCCAAAAGATAATGTCTCCACAACTTCAGAGCATACACTACACTGAGAGTAACTCCAAGTCATGGACATCATAATTCCTCTCATGTGTTCTGAGTTTTTTGGATTCATAGGCCACTGCATGACCTTCTTGCATCAGAGCACCGCCTCAGGCAAACCCACTAGCATCAATAAATACCTCAAAGGGTTTGGTAAATTCTGGCAATTTAAGGACATGGTTGGTTACTAAGGCTGTCTTTAGCTTGTCAAAAAGGCACTCTGACACAAGGCAGTCCACTAAAAAAGTGTACTCTTCTTGAGAAGGTTAGTTAAGGGGATGCTATCTGAGCATACCTAGGTATAAAGATCCTATACCATCCAGTTAACCCTAGGAATCCTCTGACTTCCTTTATTGACTTGGGTTCTGGCCATTCTACGAGGACTGCTTGGATCTTTGCGGGGTCAGGAGAAATCCCATCCTTTGACACTATGAATCCTGTGACTTCCTTTATTGACTTGGGTTCTGGCCATTCTACGACTGCTTGGATCTTTGCGGGGTCAGGAGAAATCCCATCCTTTGACACTATGAATCCCAAGTATTCCACCTGGTCAACAGAGAAAGAACATTTTCTCTTCTTTGGAAAGAGTTGGTGTTTCCTTAGGATGTCCAGGACCTTGTGCACATGATCTTCATGGTCTGCAGCATTCTTTGAGTATACCAAGATATCATCAAATAAGACAAGAACAAAATCATCCAAGTATTCTCTGAGAATATCTTGCATAAGATGTCGCCAGGGCCTTAGTCAATCCAAACAGCTTGACAGTGAACTCATAATGCCCATAGCGAGTATTGAATGCTGTCTTTGGGATGTCCTGCTCCTTGATTTTGATCTGGTAGTACCCGGATTTGAGATCTATCTTTGTGAACATTTGGGTCCCACTTAACCGATCCTTCAGAAGTTCATCAATCCTAGGAATAGGATGCTTATTCTTAATTGTTAATTGATTCAGTCCTCTATGAGTCTTAACGTTCCATCTTTCTTCTTTTGAAAGAGAACGGGTGCACCCCAAGGTGAGACACTGGGTCTGACGAATCCCTGTTCTAACAGTTGTCTTAACTGTTCCTTAAGTTCTATGGCTTTTTGTATGCACGCCAGGCTACTGGTTGAGCTCCAGGGGTTAATTCGATCTCATCATGATCTACTTCACGAGATGGAGGCATCTCAATCAGCTCTTCAGGAAACACATTTGCATACTCACTTAACCACTCTGGTTCTTTAGCCTTGCATTTTATGTCTCTACTAGATTCATTTTAACGACATACATAGCTTGCTTCTTTCTGAGTCCTTTTAATAATTTGGAAGCCTTGACTAATTGTAGCACTAGGGATCTGGAAATTCTAATTCCTTGAACTTTATTCTCGTGAAGGTCAAGGAAAGAGATGGTTCCTTTGTGACAGTGAATGTTAGCCTGATTCTTTTGGAGCCAATCCATTCCAAGGATTCCATCATATATTCCCAGGGGTAGGACTCTGAACTGGCACTCTGTTACGTTCCCATCTAGGCTAAACTGAATAAGGTCAGTCTCAAGGTGAGTGAAAAGAATCTTCCCACTTGCTAATTCCACTTGCATAGGTTTCCCTTATTTTTGATTTAGGACTAATTTACGCAGACATCCTAGGGAAATAAAAGAATGAGTACTGCGTGAATCAATCAAAAGCTTGAATTGCTTACCCTGGTACTCTACTGGAGTCTGGAGGACTGAGAATTGACGGTTATTCCCCTGATGCTCTATTGTTGTGCATACATTTGTCCTTTCTCTTCCTCTACTTCCTCAGCTATGGTGATTGCTCTGGCTGTTGCAGTCTGAGGTGGAACTCTCTCTCTTTGGTTATTCCAATTCTGGGAGGGAGTTTGGAGACTGTTTTGCATGGAGGCTGCAGGAGGCTGAGCTGGCACTCTTCTTGGGTTACCTTGATTTTGGCGCAGGGAACCCTGATTGGAATGATATGAAGGAGTCGATCTCTGAACTCTGGGACCCTGGCTTCCTTGGCCCACCAAAGGAGATGGGCAATCCTTGAGCTGGTGCCCAAATCCCTAACATCCGAAGCATTTGTTCTTGCTTCGAAGCTCTTCCCTTTACATTCTGGAGAGAGCCGGAGTTCCTGAAACAATGTACTTCGGGGGAAAGGTCTTCCTTCATTTCTGAAGCTTGCCGTCTCCACATTTTGGTTAGGACCTTGGTGCCTCTTTGGAGGCAAAAAGTTGGAAGAACTTCCCGGTGTCTGAAATCTTTTCAAGGATGAGGGAGCTGGCTTTGGTGGGACTTTCACAACGATGAAGGCTTTGGCAAAGTCCTTCGCCATTCTGACAGCTTCTGCCATGGACACTGGCTTGGCATTCTTGACCAGTGTGTCCAAGGGTTCGTTCATTCCTCCCCGAATGAACCTAGCCATGAGTTGCTCTCTTCACCTAGAGGTGGTGAATATTTGAGTAGAAGAGCGAAGGCCTGGTGATATTCCTCGATGGTTTTGTTCCCCTACTTTAGCTCTAAGAATTTGTTCATTTTGGTTTCCAAAAATCCAAGGGGACAGAATCTCTTCCTCAAATAGGTTTTAAGGTCGTTCCAGGACTAAGTATTCCTATCTAGACGGTTGGTGTCACAATGGTTCCTCCATGCTACCCTGGCTGTTTCCACTATTTTTAGCCTGGCGACGCAAGAGCCATTTTGCTTCGCTCATTGTAGCCTGACGTCAAAATATTCTTCCATAGTTTCCACCCATTTCTCCACAGCCTCGCCCAGGTTCTCCCCTTCTCCTTTGAAGGGTCCTACCTGAGTGAGCCTTGCGAACGTCGGGGTCAAGCTCATCATCTTCAGAGAGAGGGTCTGGCTGACGGCCACGGTTTCCTCGTCTCATGATTCTGTCAAAAATGATATATTATTAAATTTTTATTTTGATATCATCCATGAGATCCTAAGACTTAAGGTATTCGAAAAATAATTTCTTAAACAAGATAAATGATCTTATTGGAGATCTATGACATATGTCCGGTAATAGATTTTTCTTTATCAATTTGTCCATAAACAATCACTTATACAACAGGGAATTTTTCTCCATACAACATTTCTTTCTTTATATAAAAGTTGCAATATGTACATAGAACAGCTCAGCTCCTGAAATCAAAATCTTCTCGTCAGGAGACACATAAGACGGCGGTACTGGGCCATAGCCCTGATACAAACGTTCTCTTACTGCCAAGGGAGCTATTATCTTCTCCTTATTAGGAATAAAGCGACTAAGGAGTCTGTAAATTTGGCATGAAAGTCTGAAATTTCGAGGCATTGAATGATATAGAATGACACCATGTACCACTTTCAGCTTCATTATAGAATCATGGCCAATGAGAGGTTCTACCTCAGCATTGCACGACGCTAGTCACAAGAGGTGTGGACATACTGCCTTACAAACCACTTATGCTGTCGTCTCTCCGTTGGGTCAGGAAAATATAAATCCTCGAAATGGCGAGCGAGTTTGACTCGGCTTGTTCGAGTTGCAGAGCAGAAGAGATGAGATGCTCGAAGGCAAACGCAGTCATGTCTTGTGACTTGGTGAGGTCGGGAACACCACATAAGTACGGAACTTCCATCTAAAAAAATAATTTCTTTGATTAAAAATTCTTTATTAATGAGTCTTGCGGAATGAAAATACATTATGAAAAATGTTTTTTTTGAGTATTTTATTATCAATTTCTGATAGGAATTTGTTTGTCCTTATTAGCTTTCAACAAGGCTCTGATACCATCTGTGGAGTCCCTGCCCCCTCCGCGGGGCGGTGCCGTGCCGGCGTGGTGGAAGTGGCGTCGACCTTCCACACAGGGCAGGGATCCACACTCGGGGCCTCGCCCGCAGATGTCCGGGGCGAGAGGCTAGCTCGGGCGGTCCCTCCGAGACCGGGCTCGGAAGACTCCCCTCGCCCGGAGTTAAACTGATCTGATCGAAACCTGAAGTCACATAGAGACTTGCACTTGGTCCATGGAATCACCACTTTTTTCCTCATTTACGAGGCACAACCGCTCATCCCCTCCCAGAACAAGGTCTTCTCAGGATTTAAACTAATTAATGTAACTAATCGTATCTAGTTGTTTCTCAAGAATCCTCCGATCTAGCCTAGCCAACCACCCGCCGACCACTGTATTAGTGGGATTCCTTTATAAATATTTGGTTGTGTTTTTGCTCGAGTACTGAGGAAAAGAGTTCCCAGGCCCCCTAGCCGGCGATTCATGCAAAAATTAAGGTAGGCATACCACGTACACACCCAATATGAAATTACCATTTATAACAGATTTGACTGGCTTTAAAACAATCCTTCAATAGAAATCATAATATTTTTGATCATCATTTTCTAAAAGTTTGAGTCCATTGTATTACAATAATATTCTCTGGACTCTCCATTGAAGACCAGCTGGCCAACCAACGAGATCCAATATCAAAATTTGGTTCCCAAAAATCTTTCCTTTTAGTCCATCCAAAATCTTCCTTGACGTACGCATGGGTGTCCTAGCAACCGCGAGCCCGTGCATCGCCTGGTCAGAACCCTCTAGGATCATCCTTAGGTGTCCAAGCACTTCACTCAGGGACCGCTTCGTCGGTCCTCACCCATCGTACCGGAGTTGTACCATTTTAACCATACCGAGGCTGGTCAAGACCTCGGTAGGCTTTGCCGCGAGCGACGTCCCTTGATGACTCCTTGCCAGCTGTTCCAAAACGAACCTCCTCTTAGAAAAACAGAAGCCAAATGCTTCCTCCAGCATTCTGGCATAAAATAGTCCTTTGAATAAAAAAAATAGAGGTTCCAATGCAAGTAAAATTCTAATTTGAGATTGGCTCCAAAAACCCTTTTTCCATAATTCCCAGTTTCATAATGAGGATCCTTGATCTCTTATCAGGGTAATATACTCATCATTCAGTCTGATTGTCCAACTAGATTCTTGGTGAGTTCTGTCAAGAAAAACTAGTTTAGTTTCGGTAGTCTATTCTTTGATTAGAAATTGGAATTGGTCACAAAGTTTTTTCTTGAATCAGATCGAGAGATGGATAAGTAGGTTTACTATCCGTCCCTCTCGTAGTCTAACCAAATCCATTTGGTTTAGTTCTACAAGGATTCCCTTCACATAAACATCTAGTTTTGGGTAAATATAGATTTATTGTTTTTACCAATTAAAATATCCAAAGATATTTCTTCTATCACATAATTTCTCAACCTTAATTCATTAGGTAGAATTATGGTGGAAATTCATCTTTTAACACTAAAATTTAATTCAAATCCATATTTTCTTAATTATCATAAAAATTCTTCTTTTTAACTAAATATCATACCTATTATTTTTTGAATAAACTTGAAATCCCTCTTTTTCTCATTTTAATGAGTGCAATCCAATTATCATGGGAATTCCTCTTTTACCATAAATTAAATCTATTTAAAATTCTTCTTAAAAATTATATAAAAATATCCATTAATTCCATTAAGCTAAGAATTCCACTTTCCTCATTTAAATATTTCAATTCCAATATAGTGGGAATTCCTCTTTCATCATTTAAACTTATCTATGCAAAAAGATAAATTTAACTAAATTTTCTTTTAAAATTTAATTTAAAATATCCATTAATTCCTTTACACTAGGGATTACACTTTCCTCATTTAAATATTTGAATTCCAATATGGTGGAAATTCTCTTTCATCATTTAAACTTATCTATGCAAAAAGATAAATTTAACTAAATTTTCTCTTAAAATTTAAATAAAAATCTTCATTAATTCCTTTACACTAAGGATTACAATTTCCTCATTTAAATATTTGAATTCCAATATGGTGGGAATTCCTCTTTCCTCATTTAAATTTATCTATGCAAAAAGATAAATTTAACTAAAATCTTTCTTTAATTTTTAAATAAATTATACATTATTTTAGCATCCCAATTGTTCTCTTATTTCATTGGAATACATGGATTTCCATTGTCATGGGGATTACTCTTTTAACATAAAAATGGATTACTAGAAATTCGTCTTTTTCCTAATTAACTATTTATGCATAAACATAAAAATCAACTTTTCCATGCTTATAATGAGAATCATTCAATTAGTCTAGGATGATTAATCCTATAATATGGTAGGAAGTCCTCTTTTCATATTATGAATGAAAATGATTTATGTGTTAATTTTTCAAAAATTTTACCATAGCTCCGCTGCTATTACTGATAATTCTCAATAATTTTAAAAACATAAAGTTTAGTAATATCATGTGATAGAATAAGCATTAATTGGATCAATATCTAATTATGGACTTGATTTCTAATTTTTCCATGAATTAAATACCATAAAAGCATTAAAAAGCTATTTATTTGGCCTCAATTTGACAAGCATAGAAATTACTTTTAGATTAGAGAATTGCTTCATGAGAAGCTTCATTTGAATATAGAATGGGTCATAGGAATGACCATTCTTTGGGAGAGAGAGAGAAATGCTTTAAAAAAATATTATAATTTAAGCATAAATGGAAATTAATGTATTTTATCACTACAATTCATTAAAGAACTTCAATTGTATTAAAAAGCCGTTCAATTGAATGCTTCTCAAGCTTGAGAGGGGTTGAGAAGAGAGAAACATTTGGAGATTTAAAAAAAAAGACCATAAACCACACTTTACCTCCTAGATTGCTTGATTCTTTAATCAAAGTAGAGGCCCCCAACCAATCAATTGCTGTGGTATGTTGATGAAGACTCCAAGGAAGATTGAAGAGAGAGAGAAGCTCCAATCTCTTCAATTTGTAGTGGATTTTTAGAGGATAATAGAAAATAAGCTTATCTTAGAGTAATACCGGTATAGTTTAGTTCACAGATGAGAATACAAAAGAATGAGGGTCTATTTATAGGTGAGGGAGGCCACCAACTAAGTTCTAGAATTTTCTAGCTTCAGTTTGGCTGAAATTGGACATAATTTGGACTAGTTTGGCTCCCTTTTTGATTTGGTTTGATCCAGGAGAGAGGAGAGATAAAAATATCCTATTATTTTTGAGTTTAAAACTCATCCACACATGTGAAATAGGTGCCTCCTTGAAGGTCCCCCTTTTCCTTACCAATGTGTCAAAAATAAATGATTACTCTAAAATATCTCATTTTTTTTATTAATACTTCATAATTTTGAACTAATAACTCTAGTACTCAGTCAACTCTTCATCTTATGTGGGCATTTACTCATTTTTGGGTATTTTCTTTTATTCTTTGGATTTTTCTTATACCAACACTTGGATTAATCTTATTGTTCCATAGGAACCTTAATCCAAAATTTTCAAAAAATCTTGACCCTTAGGCTAAGGTCTTCTAAATCATTTTTAATTAATTCCAATTGCACCTTGGAAAATCTATTTTGATTTTTTGTTTCAGGGAAACATTTTTTTGATATTTGTAGAATTTATTTATCTAAAAATATCCCAATATTGATTTACCACTCTCTAGAAATTTTTATCTCACTAGGCCAAACAAGGAAAAATAATATTTTCTTGTATTCAGAAACATAGAACGATTACAAGAGATTGAAGTAGAGGCTTATTTGTTATTCAGACTGAGGAAGAATCTTACAATTCAATTCCTAGTTCTATCGCTCTCTGTTCAGGGGGCATAAATTAGCAGAGAATATTTCACGTCATGAAATAGCAGGACTTAGCTCACATCATGAAAATATGGTTCACGTCATGAAACTGCAGAACAAATGGTTCACGTCGTGAAACAAAAAGTGTTTCACGCCGTGCAAGTCTACTGTCTACTGTACTTTCACGTGATCCAATCTTTCTCCTTAAGGTTAAATTCCTTCTTTATCCAAACCTCATAGCCTTAGTTTTATCAATTCATTGATTTTGGTCTTCTCGTGAAACAGACAGTGTTTCACGCGGTGAACTACTTCAAAAGTGTTTCACGTTGTGAAAATCTAATGCACTTTCACGTGATCCATTTTTGGCGGACTGAATCGTGTCAGAGGTGTCAGGATAAGGGTTTTTATTTTTGGAGTGTAATCCCATGATTTTCGGCTAAAATCCCAACGTTGATTTTGTAAGCGACTCGCGGTGTGAAATTGCATGAAAATGGTTCATGTCGTAAACAACTTCCTGCACTTTCACGTGAAGTTTTTTGCGTCAGCAATTTGTAGTCTTGGGCACATAATACTTATCCAATTGATGAAAATTAGATTGTGCCAATGCTAGGGAATGAAATGCAAGTTCCTAGCTCAATCAATAGTCCCTTATGTTTTTTTATTTTGTTGAATTTTTGAAAAAAAGAAGAAACTTCAACACACAACTTGCTTCTTCACGTTGGTGTTTTTTTGTGGTGCTAACATCAAACTTATCAAGAATAACCAATGAATCCTTTCCTAAACTACTTTCCCACAACATTCACACAGCATCAAAGCTATAAAAAAAATTTCTCAACCACACACACCTTATCCTTCCATTTTCCACACAATGCATTACCCAAATGCAAAGGCAACAATGAATACTATGCGATGGGAGCTGAAACTCAAAGAGTATGGAAGAAACAAAGGTGTTTCCCCAGCAGCGGCGCCAAAAATGTTATGCTAAACCATACCTCCAAGAGGGAACTCTACACATTTACCTAATGGATGAGCAATGAAACACAACCATCGTGGGGTATTACCCCAATGCTTCGAGCTCGTGTCTCTTGAAGCCTCCAAGCTCGCATGTATGCTCCAAACACCAAGCTCCACCTTCTCACTCTGTCACACCGTGGAGTTGTTCACACCATCACATTGACTGGCCTTCCTACTCTCTAGTCCAACGCACTAAATACTCACTAAAACAGTGAATGCGTCCTAAATAACAACCACACACAGTCTAAATCCTAGAAGCACACACCAAAAAGACATCTTTTTGTATGAAATAATTTACAATGTTTTATTTACACACACCCACACAGACACAAAAATGGAAAAGAACAAACTACTACAACCCAACAGATCATCAAGACACAACTTCACCATTCTAAACTGAATAAAGAAATTTAATGTCAAAATGGTTTTGTGTAAATTGTTTCCAAGAATTTAATGAAAAAGAACTGATATTTCCAACACTTCCACATTTCAGTCAATCTGCAACAGCATCACTGCATTCAACATTTGGCTAATCTTCACTTCACTCCACTCTTCACTCTCTCTCTTTCACACTTCAAAACTCTTTCTTTCTTTCTTCTCTCTCTCTACTCACTATTCTCGTGAACTCTCTTCTTCTTTTTCTTTCTTTCTCTTCCTCCTCCTGAAACACAAACACAAGAATAATGCACACAATCTAATACATTCTCTCACACTCTCATGCTTTTACTTTTAAGTATGCACCATGTCAAAGTGATCAAATCTCTTTCTCTCTCTTTCCTATTTTGCATGTACACACATAGCGTAGCCATATTGCCCTCTCTCTTCTTTCCTTCTTCTTCTACCCACACACAATGTCTCCTCTACTTGCTTTGGTTCCCCACCTTCTCTCTCCTCATTTTAGCTTGAGAGCATGGAGACCTCCCACATGCACACAGGTTTCTTTGGCTAAGGTCCGCCATTATGGTACCTTGTCCATGTGTAGGCCATCCCGCCCTAAGACCACTCGGCCTCGGCCCGCACTTAAAGCCTATGCCCGACTCATTCTGTTCAGCTCTAGGCGGCTTTCTACATGTGTCGGCCAACTCCATGAGAATCACAGTTTGGCTCTGTCCATAAAGCCCATGGTAGCCTCACCATGCTAAGCATATGGTCGGCCAACTCCATGCCGACCTCTGTGCGCAATCCATCCCCTTGGCCAACTCGTGAGAGGAGCTGTGTGCTTGCTTCATGTCCCTCGACCACCATGCATGACCAACACGCCAACTCCATGCACCACGGGCCATCTCTTTGCCTTAGCGCTCAAGGCCCACATGGTTGCCTCCACGCACAGCCAATTGTCAACCAGCCCGTAAGGCGCACACGCCTTGGGTCGAGCCCATCAGGCCAAACGCAAGGTTCCAAGCCCATGCGCAAGGCGCTTGGCTCTTGGCCGTTTATGAGGTATGGCGCCTGGCAAGCCATTGCTCTCTAGCGTTTGTGAATGCACACGAGTGTCACCCTCAGGCGGCCAGCCTATCCGTTGGCTTGGCCTTAGCCTCATGACCACGACGCTCTTCCTATCTAGTAGGCGGCCCGCTCCAGCTACCCCATGTCTGTTCTCCAAGCACGCCTGAGCATTGCAAAGTTGGCCAGCCCCATCCATTGGGCTTGGCCAATGCCCTATGTTTTTGGCGTTCATAGGTCTTTGTCGGCTCTATGAGGCGCCCCACCTCACGACCTTCAACCCTAGGCCTGAAGCCCTTTAGCGCACTGCTGCTTTACGAGGTGCATGACACTCATCTAGTCGGCCACCACACTTCAGCGCTTAGCGCTCTCATGTAGCCGACTCCTCGTTGTGATGTGCAAGAGGCCAACACTCCAACTCCCAAATGATGGGCTCGGCCCCTTTCATGTTGCACTAGCAACTAGGCGCAAGGCCATGGCGCCTTCTGTGCATCGGCCTGACTCATGCGCACAAGGCACGGTGCCTTCATTGGCCCGGCCTTTGTGATGCACTGGAAGCCTAGGCGCAAGGCCAAGCACCGGCCTGCCTTACGTGCTCAAGGCACAGGCGCTCATGCGCCTGCCATCTCTGGCCATGGCAGTCGTCGTCGACCACATAGGCCTCTGCCTCCTTCTGCCTGCACCTACACAAGCCCTCCTATGCCTGTAGCCTATACCTCTCTCTCTATTTTTACGCCTCTCTCTCTCTCTTTATGTACAGAGTTCACACACACACATTAACAACAAACAAATAAGCAGGCTTACCTCCTCCTCCTCCTCCTGTTCTTCACGTTAGCCAGAGAAAGAAACGCTCCCTCTCTCTTTCTCTTATATGCTCTCAAGAGGTTGGCGGGTACCAACGGGTGCTAAAACTACCCACCCTTCCATTTTCTACACCAATGGACAACATCGACAATGTGCATTCCCATGCAATGTGCATACACCAATGGACAACATCGACAATCATGATGCATGCAAATACCATGACATTCCACACACATATGCTTTCAAATACCATGGAAATGCATCCAAAATGACCATAATTGACCCTATTTAAACCCTAAAAATTGCTAAAAATGGCTTCGATCCAAGGGTCATCATTCCCCCCACACTGAAATGTGAGCGTCCTCGTCGCGAAGACAGCAGCAACTTCACTTTACAGCTTCCCCCACACTTAACTTCTTCACCATCACTGCCTAGCATCACATCTCCACTTCATCACTCTGAAACAACCACCAACCATAAACTAGAATTACACCGTACCAAACAAACAAACAAAAACAAAAAACAAACTTGTAACACTTTCACATCAACACACATAAATGAGTGAATGAAAATCCAAGTTGCAAACACCACTACAAGACTTTTATAACACTAACCACCAATAAATAAACCAAAAGGTTTATTAAGCAAACATCAAATCCCAAGAACTAGTAAAAATTAGCAACTACCACAACATCCTCACTATGTCTATAATATTTCCACTTTAACAAATAGGAAACAACCCATCCATAACTACAAAACTCTACGAAAACTACCTTCCACTCACTTCCATATTTCATAAAGACAATAGTAGCACAACTAACCATGGAAGTCATTGCCTGATTGTAATTCCCTTATATCAGAACCATGCCTTTCTCATTTCATTTTTTTGCTTGATTTATTTATTTTTATTTATTTATTTTTTTTACCAAATGCACACCACAATGGCTTCTCAGACCTTGCCACCCGGCTAGGTTGACTCCAAGAACCTACCAAGCTCACATGACGATGGCTATCCCAAAACAGCCCAAGGCATCGGTTTAGAGTACTGACAACCCTGCCAGCATGACTCTCCTCACCTACCAAGAACCATTAAGGCGATAGACCACATATACCACATACATACATTTGAATTTTTAATTTTCTTCCTTCCTTTTTTTTTCTTCTCTTTTTTTCCTTTTTTTTCATCATTTTTCAAAGGCAATGATTTGAAAACCCTCCCCAGGCTCATCATGAAAATCGAGACTATTATGGTCATTATAACCCAGGAATAAGGGAGAAAAGTTCCTTCCACTAGAGTTCTTAAGCACTTCCAAGCTGTTACCTACCATTAAAGAGAAAAAATATAGTCAATGCAGCACATGCCTAGTTAAGATGAATGTGGTAAATGACCAATTTCTACTACAGAGCTCAGCAAGAAACTCATAGAATTAGTATCCTTGACTGATAAACCCCAAATCTTTCCAAAAGAAAGAATCATATAAGTCAAGTACCAAGCAATTGCAACTGGATTAACACAACTCACAATCCCCATTATTACACACACCATGCAAGTGATACCAAAAAGTAACCAAATATATTGGAGAAAATACACCTATGGAACACTGCATATCCTCTGAGTAGCAAAAATTGCATGTCCAGAAACAATCTTCAATACTATGATATCATTGTTTCCAAATTACTCCCCCATCTCCTTGCACCTAGCAATGCAAAAATACAAAGAAAATACCATATTTGCACATACTAACCATTCAAACAATTAGCTTACAACTTCCAAGAAACATAATGTACCTAAAATTGAAAACAAACAAACACCAAAAACCAATCCACATGCAAACCAAAACAAACAACAAAAACACATAACAAATCACACAAACAAAACAATTGTTTCTTTTTAAAGTTTTTTTTTTTTTGAAATAAATAACAAGAAAAACAAAACTAATTGACATCATGGGACTCAGAAAAAACGGTGCGAAAACTCACAGGCACATTCACTACACCAAAAGGCAAAAGTTGAGGTGTCACCCCATGGCCCTCTGTCTCGTTCAAAAGTACAGCTCTCGAAACAAAACTACTCTCTCTAGGTAGAAGTATCCGATATACAAGCCATGAGGAAGGCCAAAGCCCAAACCCTCATCCTTATCCTCCTCATCAAGATAGTCTACCACAACATCTTCAGGATGAAAAGAATCATCCGAAGAATCATCGGACGCATCGGTTAAGGTGTCCACACCTGAACCAAAAATCTCTGGCGCAATAACGGCCAAAGATTGGGCCATGCGACCAAAGTCGCTCTCAGCAATTGGAAGAGATTCCCCGGCAGCCAACCATCGAAACAACCACTCCAACTCATCAACCCAATCAGGGTCTACAACTAATGCTAAAATACCATCCCACCCAAACCAAACCACATAAGGATGAAGAAAATAAAACAAAGCATTGAGAGAAAACTCCATACCACCTGTATGAAAGAAGATCGAATCGATCGCACCAAAACCTGATAAACCCACCAATCCCATCAAAACAATGCAAAATAATAAAGAGCAAAACTCATGTGAAAAATATACAATGAACCAACTTGACCCACATAATTACCAACTTAAACAAAATAATGTTTCACCCTAAGACCATTAACACGAAAAGGAGCTATTACAGCATCAGGGTCTTGGACAATCAAAGAACCATTATTAAAGGCCTCTAACACCTTGAAAGGGCCTAACCACCTCATTTGTAATTTGCCAAGAAACTTATAATATCGATTGTCATAGACTAAAACCTGATCATTCTTTTGAAACTCCCTCACCTTAATGTGACGATCGTGCCAAGCCTTTCGTCTATGCTGCATCGCCTCAACATTTTGCAGAGCCGTTAAACGTATCTCATCCAACCTCACCAAGGCCAGTAATCGAGCCTCTAAAGGTTCCTTCTCACCTAGTCCAGATTCCAAGGCAACGCGTAATGTGGGTATTTCCTTCTCTATTGGGAAAATTGCTTCTGTACCATACACTAGAGTGAAAGGTGTATTTTGAGTCGTAACCTTAAATGTGGTACGGTATGCCCACAAAGCCTCAAACAATCGCTCATCCCAATCGCGTCGATTTTTCGATACTGTCTTGGTTAAAATCGTTCCCAGTATTCGATTGGTCACCTCCACTTGACCATTAGCTCAAGGATAATACGGAGTGGATTTTCGATGCTTGATTTTGTAAAGTTTCGTTAATTCCGTAATGGTCTCATTTAAAAAATGAGAACCACGATCACTCACCAACTCCAACGGACAACCAAAACGAGTAATGATATTTTCATATAAAAATTTGGCGACATCCAATGCCCTATCCGTTTTCAAAGGTTTAGCTTCAACCCACTTGGTCACATAATCCGTGCACACAAGAATGTATCGATTGGATCGATAAAACGAGTGGGTGGATCAATCGGACCCACAAAATCAATTCCCCATTTCTCAAAAGGTTTTAAAGCCAAGATTGGATTTAAAGGGGTCGCAAATTGTGGTGTGGGTCGACCAACCCGTTGACACTTATCACAACGTTTACAATGCTCAAAAGAGTCTTTATAAACAGTTGGCCACCAATACCCTGCTAGCAATACTTTGCGAGCGGTTAATTCCCCCGCAAAATGACCTCCACATGGCTCATCATGAAGTGCACGTAAGATAGAAGGTATCTCATCCTCTCGCACACAACGACGATACACCCCCTCCCTAGGAAAATAACGATACAAATAACCACCAAAGAGGGTGTAGTGGCGAGATTGCAATAAAATTTTCTTTTTTTCATACTTGTTGGCGCCTCCTGGATAATGAGCAGTGCTCAAGAAATTTGCAATATCCGCAAACCAAGGAAGTGTACAATCGGTCAAAAATAATGCCGCATCAAGCAATTCATCATCCACTCCCTCCTCAATGTCCTCAGTCAAAAGCCGAGAAAGATGATCCGCTAATACATGAGATTTTCTAGGACGAGTAACCACCTCAAAATCAAACTCTTGAAAAAGTAACATCCATCGAATTACTCGCCCCGCAAGATCTGTCTTGTTCAAAAGGTATCTTAGTGCTTGATGATCCACATAAATTGTAAAGAACTTGCCCAATAAATAATGTCGATATTTATTCACGACGGCAAATACCATGGATAAACATTCCTTCTCCGTTGTAGTGTAATTTCTCTCTGTCTCTGTCAAATTGCGACTCGCATAATAAATCGGATGGTCTACCTTCTTATCGTCTGCTTGACAAAGAACTGCTCCTACAGCTGTGTGTGAAGCGTCTGCATGAATATGAAAAGGTTTAGACCAATCTAGGGGTATCAAAACTGGTGCTTTTATCAATCGATCTTTGATCGTATCAAAAGCCTCCTGACAATCTTGTGACCATTCAAAGGGTACATCCTTCCGAAGAAGAGTGGTTAAAGGGTTTACCACCGAAGCAAAATTCAATATGAATCGGCGATAATAATTAGCATGTCCCAAAAACCCTCGTAATTGCTTCATGGTTGTAGGAGCAGGCAGATCACGTATCTTATTGATTTTACTATCATCCACAGTAATGCCCTCAGATGAAATCACGTGACCTAACAAGATTCCTTTCTCAATGCCAAAAACACATTTCTCCGGATTCAAGGAAATACCGGTTTGCTGACAACGATCAAAGACCTTAGCCAACTTCTCAGGCATATCCTCCTCATCCCCTTGAACTGAAAAATCGTCCAAAAAGATTTCCATCCACTTTTGTAAAAACTCTTGAAATGAAGCCATCATCACCTGGAGCATTACATAATCCAAATGGCATCACTCGATAAGCATAAGTTCCCCATTCTGTTGTAAAAGTGGTTTTTGGTTGATCATCTGGGTGGATTTGTATTTGATTATAACCACTAAAACCATCTAAGAAGGAATACAATTTATGCCCTGCTACTCGGTCTAGAACTTGATCAGTGAAAGGCAATGGAAAGTGATCCTTCTTAGTCTTATCATTTAGCTTTCGATAATCCACACAAATTCTAATCTTACGATTTTTCTTTGGAACAATTACAATTGGGGAAACCCACTCACTGTATGCCACAGGATAAATGAAACCCGCATCTAACAGCTTTGTTATTTCTGCTTTCACAAGCTCTACATAGACAGGGTTTGTGCGCCTTTGACGTTGGCATACCGGCCTAGCGTTTGGCTCTAAATCAATGTAATGCTGGCATATCTCAGGTTTCACTCCCTGCAAGTCTTTATAGGACCAAGCAAAGACATGTTTGTATGTTTGTAGAACCTCTCTCAATCTAGTTAAGGTTCGTTCTTGCAATTGACTCCCCAATGTAAAGCATTTTCCCTCTTCAACTTCCCAGCGCTGAGTAATTTCTAATGCATCTGAAACAAAGGCTGATCGTCGACGCGATCTAGCTTGTATAGGTGGATGGTCTCTCACTTTGAAACAAACATTTTCTAGAAACTTTTGCTTGGTGTTACACTCCTCCTCCTCTTCGTGCGAAGAATGAGCGCTTACAAGACTTTCATGGGTATAAGGTATCACCATTAAAGGGTCTATTTCCTCTTCATCATTGATAGGCTCCTCAATTTGGACCATAAAAGCATCCCTCACTACCTCAATCATCTTGAAATTAGTCCAATCATTGAACTCTCCTCCATCACCTCCTATTGTTTCATTGTATTGTGCTTTCAAGAACTCTCTGGAAAATGACTTATTTTTCCTTCTACTCATCTTTTGCAACAACGAGCCATCCTCACTCTTGTTATCTTTTTGCTTATATCTCTCACATTCTCTGAGCAACTTTTGAGTATACCTCGCATTATATTTGAGTTCCTGTCGACAACGACCAATCTCACGATCTTTTTCTCGAAGTAAGGCTTCCCAAGAAGTTACTTCTTCATGACGGCACTCTTCAAGTTGCAAGGTCAAATCTTGCAAATGTCTAATTTTTATCTCAGCTCGTCCCTTATCTTCCTCTAGCAGCTTCACCTTCCTTAATAATGCGTCCATCGACTCACTAGAAAAAACTCGTTCTAGCTCTAACTGCTCTTGCAATTTCTCAATAAGGGCATATAGCTCTTGGTGCCTTGCTTTATCCCCATCGTCTGCTCTCCTCTGCTTGATTGTATCCATGCAAAAGCAATCCACTACACACTCCTCTGGTGATGACAACCAATCGGTAATGTCATTGTCAGAGTCATTCTCCGAAGAAAAATGCACTCGATATTCTCCCATACCGGCATCCAAAGCAAAGTTAGAGCACTCTCTCTTTTGCATTATAGGCTCATCCGTATCAACCATTTGCATTTGATACCCATTTTGAAGAAAACGAGCATACTTATCTTTATTTAATGCAAAGCGTTCTTGGACTACTTCCTCACCAATGGATGTATCACTTCCATATCCCGTCATTTCTTCGGTTGTAGAAGGTGGCTTAGTGAACTCCCTCAAGAATTCTTTAGACACAACCCTCAATTGAACTCTATCCGTGCGTGGACCTATGGCTATTATCCCTTTATGCCACTTTTGAACACATCGAGCTTGTACTAACCAAGGTCGTCCTACCAAGATTGGAAACGCTGCACCATAGGAATGCGGTCGCACTACTAGATAGGTAACGCAAAACTCCAATCCAGCTATTATAGTCTTTACTCCTTGAAGCAGACCTAATGGTTTCACTCGACGTTGATCTGCTACTCGCAACATGATATTTGTGGGCTCTAAACCCTTTAGGCCCAACTCTTCCATTGTGTGTTCAGTCATGAGATTCACCGCAGCTCCTCCATCTAGCTGTACCCCCATGACCTGATGATGTCCAATTTCTATCGTAATAGTCGGAGCCTCAGAATCCATAAACATATCAATTACTTGCACTCCTGTTTCCAAAGGTTCTTTAGGAGTCACTTCTTTTCTCACCCGCGAACGTCGACGTGCAAGTCGTTGATACATCTGCTTTCGACATATTGGAGAGATCTCCGCTAATGTAGGTAGACTAATAGACACCTCACACCGTTCCAATATATCCCATAAATCAAATTGAGGTTTTGGATCAACTTTAGCACCTATCCCGACCTTCTTAGCACGTGGTACTTTTAATCTATCAGGGAAAGGTGTTACACCAAGTTGGAAGTGAGGGCCTTTTCCTACGCGTGCTATGGGAGGTTGATCAGAGGATTGCTCATCCGACACTGGCTCTTGACTCTCTGCAACTTCCTCTAAAGATGCCTCCTTAAGCATGCTTACTTTTCCTCCTTCTAATTGGGTTGATTTCAGCAAGCTTTCCGCAGTCCTTTGCACTTTCCCCTGGGATCTAGTGACAACTCCCACCATTGGATGATTATGAGAAAATGTCACCTTTCTAGATTTTCTGTCTGGCGATTCTTTCCTAGCACCTACTATAGGGACTACTTCCACTAAATTTGCTGAAGTACTTGGACCCTCATCTACAATTTGCTTCCCTTTGTCCCCTATTAATTTTGCATTACTTTTAGGGCAATCTTTCTCCTCGTGTCCCTCCTCACTGCATTGCTTGCATAAAGGAACATAATCTTGGTGTGCCCTTGCATTCGGGCAATATGCAGCAATGTGGCCTTCTTGGTGGCAGTTCCAACAAATCACTGTTCCTTGGGTAATTGTATTAGGACTTCCATATCCTTGATAACCCCGACCAAAATATGGCCGATATGGTGACCCTGGCCTTTGTCCCCTCATTCCACCTTGCCCTCGCCCTCGTGGAAATGGAGGTCTGGCTTGCGCGGGTAATCCTTGCTGCAATTGTTGCTTATAGGGTTCTGGGATTCCTCTTTGCATGAAAGGTCGAGGTGGAGGTCCAATTTCATAAGTAATATTATTCTTATCCATGCAATTAAAATTAGTGTTCATCCCCTGCGCTTGCCTTCTCTCATGTGCTTGCTTAATGAAGCAATTTTCCTCTGTATGATTGTTTTTCAAGCAATAAGTACAAAACAAGATTCATGGTTGATCAGGTACGACTCGAGATATAGTAGGACACTCTGTAGCCAAGTGGCCATAGCCATGACATTTCCCACACCATATATTCGATCGGGGTGGACTTTGCGCACTGGTTGCATAGTAGGCAGCTGTGGCTCTATAGCCATAACGTCCCTTACTGGAGCTCACACAGCACTTAAGATCTCCTCTTTAAATTTTCCCAACACACTTGTCATAATGTCCCCCACCCTTGCCTCGCTCACTAAAGGTGGTGGTGGTGTTCCGGTCTGAAGCATATATGCTGGTGCAGTCATATATGGGTTTGGAGGCATGTATGATGCTGGATTTGTATTAACAACCACTTGTGGTTGTGAGGGACCGGCAATTGTTGAGACCTCCTGGGGTCTCATAGAGCTAACCATAGGTGATGTCCCCATAGGGCCATAAAGTAATTCCCTCCGTTTTGTTGCTGTCCCAGCTGTACCTCTTCCCAGTTTCTAGCTTCTTGTTTGGCCGTGTTCAAATCAACAGGCCGACGAAGCCCAACATACTTCTGAGCCTCTGGATCCCTTAGACCATCAATCAAACGACGCTTTTGTGTGTCATCATTAGGGGCTGCTACTCCCATCTTCCTCACAATGGTCTCCATGCGTTGTATGTAATGGTCAATGCTCTCGTTCACTCCTTGCAACAAGTAGTCTAATTGATGGGCCAATCTATCTTGAAAACCTTGCCTTCTAAATTTGGCCAAAAAAGATGTTGATAGATTTTGGTACGTGGCCTTGGAGGCTGCATCCAAGTTGCCATACCAACTTGCTGCTTCGTCTTTAAAAGTTGCCGGAAAGATATGCAGCTTTTGATCTTGATCAATTATCTCGTTAGCAACACATGTCACCTCAAACTTTTGTAAATGCGCATCAGGATCCTCGTCCCCCAAAGTCCCGCAAATTGCACAAAGTCGGCTAATCGGATTGTTGCTCTTTGTGCTGGAACAGCCATTTGGAAAAATGGTAATACCTCAAAAGTTGGATTGTCCCAAAAATTTAAAGCTCTAGGTCTTACCCTAGGTAATCGCGGATAGCTTCTAAGTCCTCTAGGCACACTACCGCTAGTGCCTGCAATAGTCTCTCTTTCTTCTCTTAATGGGCTATCAACTTGTACAGGTCGATTGCTGACTCCTAAATCCCTTATTGTTTGGTCATCACACGAAAGATCTTCCCCGCTTAGACTAGAAGGAACGCTAACCTGAAATTGACCGCTATCCAAGGATCTTCCTTGTGTCACGTTCGCTTCTTGCTCTCTCAACAATAGGTTCACTAACTCTAATTGCGTAGCGAGACGGATTTCAGCTCGTTCAGCCCTCCTTTTCCTCCTTTCTTCCCTTGCTTGTCTTGGGTCAATTGTTCGACCCTGAGTAGACTCACTCATGCACTTCTTACTTCCTGAGGTTCTTCGTGATTCTCTGGATTATCTAGCTTGATGGACCTTAAGATTGCCTTGATAAACCACTTCCACCAGATTGGTGCATGGAACAAACCAAAGGGCTCTATGGATCTAAGATAATCCTTGCAGTATGTGGCCTTGATCTTATGTATCACATCACTGGGAAACCGTGGGTAATATTCTTGAATGAATATGTCCTCCCACTCTTGTCGTTCTTCTTCGTACGGAACCCAGTTAGCAAAACTCTCCAAAAAATCACATGTTTTTACCAATGCCTCTCTCTCATTTGACTCCTCGCGGCCACTCCTAAGTCCTTCTGGACCTAGGAGTCGTGCCGTTTTTTTTTTTGAACTCCTAAACCCTGGTTCTCACATACAAAATATATGCGTCGAGATATCCCGTAGCTACTAACTAGCTAGTGATCTCCCGGGCGAACGCACCAAAAAATGACTGGCCTTCCTACTCTCTAGTCCAACGCACTAAATACTTACTAAAACAGTGAATGCGTCCTAAATAACAACCACACACAGCCTAAATCCTAGAAGCACACACCGAAAAGACATCTTTTTGTATGAAATAATTTACAATGTTTTATTTACACACACCCACACAGACACACAAATGGAAAAGAACAAACTACTACAACCCAACAGATCATCAAGACACAACTTCACCATTCTAAACTAAATAAAGAAATTTAATGTCAAAATGGTTTTGTGTAAATTATTTCCAAGAATTTAATGAAAAAGAACCGATATTTCCAACACTTCCACGTTTCAGTCAATCTACAACAGCATCACTGCATTCAACATTTGGCTAATCTTCACTTCACTCCACTCTTCACTCTCTCTCTTTCACACTTCAAAACTCTTTCTTTCTTTCTTCTCTCTCTCTACTCACTATTCTCGTGAACTGTCTTCTTCTTTTTCTTTCTTTCTCTTCCTCCTCCTGAAACACAAACACAAGAATAATGAACACAATCTAATACATTCTCTCACACTCTCATGCTTTTACTTTTAAGTATGCACCATGTCAAAGTGATCAAATCTCTTTCTCTCTCTTTCCTATTTTGCATGTACACACATAGCGCAGCCATATTGTCCTCTCTCTTCTTTCCTTATTCTTCTACCCACACACAATGTCTCCTCTACTTGCTATGGTTCCCCACCTTCTCTCTCCTCATTTTAGCTTGAGAGCATGGATACCTCCCACATGCACACACACGTTTCTTTGGCTAAGGTCCGCCATTATGGTACCTTGTCCATGTGTACGCCATCCTGCCCTAAGACCACTCGGCCTCGGCCCGCACTTAAAGCCTATGCCCGACTCATTCTGTTCAGCTCTAGGCGGCTTTCTACATGTGTCGGCCAACTCCATGAGAATCACAGTTTGGCTCTGTCCATAAAGCCCATGGTAGCCTCACCATGCTAAGCATATGGTCGGCCAACTCCATGCCGACCTCTGTGCCCAATCCATCCCCTTGGCCAACTCGTGAGGAGTTGTGTGCTTGCTTCATGTCCCTCGACCACCATGCATGACCAACACGCCAACTCCATGCACCACGGGCCATCTCTTTGCCTTAGCGCTCAAGGCCCACATGGCTGCCTCCACGCACAGCCAATTGTCAACCAGCCCGTAAGGCGCACACGCCTTGGGTCGATCCCATCAGGCCAAATGCAAGGTTCCAAGCCCATGCACAAGGCGCTTGGCCCTTGGCCGTTTATGAGGTATGGCGCCTGGCAAGCCATTGCTCTCTAGCATTTGTGAATGCACACGAGTGTCACCCTCAGGCGGCCAGCCTATCCGTTGGCTTGGCC
Source organism: Cibotium barometz (assembly GCF_041138505.1). NCBI lineage: Eukaryota > Viridiplantae > Streptophyta > Polypodiopsida > Cyatheales > Cibotiaceae > Cibotium > Cibotium barometz. The sequence goes on along the minus strand of NC_141090.1, from coordinate 38,001,124 downwards.
TTAGCCTCATGACCACGACGCTCTTCCTATCTAGTAGGCGGCCCGCTCCAGCTACCCCATGTCTGTTCTCCAAGCACGCCTGAGCATTGCAAAGTTGGCTAGCCCCATCCATTGGGCTTGGCCAATGCCCTATGTTTTTGGCGTTCATAGGTCTTTGTCGGCTCTATGAGGCGCCCCACCTCACGACCTTCAACCCTAGGCCTGAAGCCCTTTAGCGCACTGCTGCTTTACGAGGTGCATGACACTCATCTAGTCGGCCACCACACTTCAGCGCTTAGCGCTCTCATGTAGCCGACTCCTCGTTGTGATGCGCAAGAGGCCAACACTCCAACTCCCAAATGATGGGCTCGGCCCCTTTCATGTTGCACTAGCAGCTAGGCGCAAGGCCATGGCGCCTTCTGTGGCACCTTCTTCTGTGCATCGGCCTGACTCATGCACACAAGGCACGGTGCCTTCATTGGCCCGGCCTTTGTGATGCGCTGGCAACCTAGGCGCAAGGCCAAGAAGCGGCCTGCCTTACGTGCTCAAGGCACGGGCACTCTCATGCACCTGCCATCTCTGGCCATGGCAATCGTCGACCACATAGGCCTCCGCCTCCTTCTGCCTGCACCTACGCAAGCCCTCCTATGCCTGTAGCCTATACCTCTCTCTCTCTATGCTTACGCCTCTCTCTCTCTCTTTATGTACAGAGTTCACACACACACATTAACAACAAACAAATAAGCATCCTCCTGTTCTTCACGTTAGCCAGAGAAAGAAACGCTCCCTCTCTCTTTCTCTTATATGCTCTCAAGAGGTTGGCGGGTACCAACGGGTGCTAAAACTACCCACCCTTCCATTTTCATTTGTAACCACATTAAGGTCTCCAAACTTGCGTTCCCACCTAACCATCCTCAAAGCTTGAGCTCGAAACTCATCATACTAACCCTCGTTCTCTCCCCCTCGATCTCTCTCTTCTCTCTACCCACTTACATACAACCTCCTCTTTATGTACAAAACAATGTTAATCATCACCATTGCCATGCAATGTGCATACACCAATGGACAACATCGACAATCATGATGCATGCAAATACCATGACATTCCACACACATATGCTTTCAAATACCATGGAAATGCATCCAAAATGACCATAATTGACCCTATTTAAACCTTAAAAATTGCTAAAAATGGCTTCGATCCAGGGGTCATCACACATAGGCCAATCACACTCTCTCATACAAACATAAACACACAAGCATGAGAGAGGCACAATGCTAGAATGCTCTCACTTCTCACTCTCTCACAAGTACAAAGGAAGAGCTCTCAATAGCACAAAGGGGATTGTATCCTTTCATTATGAGAAAATACCTTATATATAATTGGCCCTTATTCACACTTGGGCACCCAAAACTTACTAACTAGGCCTTGGGCCAATGTCTCATAATGTACAACCTTTATAGTACCTTTACATAACACTTATTAATGTCCTCAATTGAGGATCATGGTGTTAATCCAAATGGGATTAATAGCATGGACATAATGATGTCCCATGATTATTCCATGCAAAACCTAAACTCTGAATAGTTGTGCCCTTGCATAATCATGCACATAACCATCTTTAATTATGTGTGTGTGTGTAGATCATGGATCACACACCAGACGACACACCCACATATAGTCTCAACATCTCCACCATGCCTACTCCACAGGCAATGCCCCCCCCCCTCCCAAGTCAGTTTTACAATTTTATCTCCCAAATGAGCCCCGAGGAAAGGGATATGGCTCATGCTTACTTTGGGCTATGGCTCAAGCTTACTTTGGGGGAAGGGTTGGCACTTCTGCACAAAACCATCACATCCCACCCCCACACAAGCCGTGTGTTGACGGACACTCCACGGGGCAAGTCACACAAACCCTACCTACAGCTCTCTCTCAACTAATTTGAGTCATAGAAGATGGGATCGCTCATTGGGTTGACGTGGTGGTAGCTCCACAAATGCTTCTACCCCTCCACATGAGTGCTCACCCATTTGCCAGTTTGTGAGGGGCCACCATGCTCACACTGATCCCGCCGCTTCGACACAAACCGCTCTACCCCCAATCCGGCTCATTCTCCCAATACCAAGTAGTGGAGGGACATGTGGTCCTCAATGATGTTGGCAATGAGACAAAGACTCGAGTCCATGAATTATGCCATATAGTCTTTGCCCATGACTTTATGAGTACATGGCATAAACTTGATCAACCAAAGAAGGACCACACCATTAATCAAATTAGGAGTGAGTTTAGGAGAGCACCACGAAGTGAAGAGATCCATCCTAGATGGATTAAAAATCACATGGTGAATGTATTGAAGCACTGGCATAGTGGTGTTACAGGCATGGTAAAGATAGGGGGAGAAAAGCCTTGGTATTGTATTCAAGAGATTAGGGATGAGGAGTGCATCCTAGATGGATAAAAAATCACATGGTGAAGATAGGGGGAGAAAAGCCCTGGTATTGTATTCAAGAGATTAGGGATGAGGAGTGCAGGAAGCATAACACAAATCCCTACAGGGGGAGAAAAGCCCCGGTATTGTATTCAAGAGATTAGGGATGAGGAGTGCAGGAAGCATAACGCAAATCGCTACAAGTATAAGTAGTAGGAGGGGGCTGCAACCAAGCAGATCGAGAGCACAGGGAGATCCCATCTTGGGAGCGATGGGTTGGGATGCTTTCCACACGTACTTTATAAGTGTTAATAGTACACTCACTCACTTTTGTTGGCATAATGTGCATTTCATAATTGTCAAGTATTCATGCTTCATGCTTCCAGCAAAGAGTGGTCGGTTGTGTAGAGAATCAGAGGAAAGGTACTCCTTAAAGCACGGCACATATGCCCTCCTCAAGCAACTTGAGCGAGAAGGCATCAACGTCCAACTAGAAAGATGTAGGCAATATATGGTAAGCCTACACTTTGCACACCCATCAAATAGTTTTATATCACTTGCTAATTTATGAGTTTTTGTGTTATGAATATTTATTGCAAGAACCAATGCCAAACCCTGAGTCCACCGATGATTAGGTTTGGCCTTGTTCGTAAGGCACTATGTACTGGAGCAATGCCTTTAAGTACTTTTTTATCGACTCCATGTGTGAGTATATATTGTAAACATAAATAAAAGATGCTATGTAACTTCTTCTATAAAAAAATTTTGAGTTATAAAAGTAATAGAAATCCATGTTTTGTAAAATTTGAGTTGTAAGTTCAATGCCAGCATAGTAGTAATTTCTTCTAAGTAATAAAAATACATGTTTTGTGAAATTTGAGTTGTAAGTACTCTTCAATGCTAGCATAGTGGTGCATTCATGTGCACGACTACACCTAGATGTATGTCTCAATAAAAGCATTGAAAAAAATCATCAAAAAATAAAAAAATCTTTCGATACTACTTACAGCAATGCTTGTTTTGGAAAATCTTTCAACGCTTAATTCAGTGGGTATTTTGATGCTACAATACCAATGCTTTTTTCGACGTGAAATTCGATGCTTTGGAGATTTTTTACATGCTCATTTCTATCAAAAAAAGCATCGCAAATAGGCCTGCTTGTAATAGTGGATCATTGGTGGCTACCTGTGTGGCGAGGCTAAACTTTAAGGAATTCTAGGCATTGAGTCGTACAATGGGTCGTCACGCACACACCCACCATGGTCTCCCATCTAGAGACATAGTCGAAAGGTGTCGATGATGAGGTTTCCCAATGGGTGAGTAAAAGTGTATTCACTAAGCAGTTGCTTTCTTTAATTATAGTAGACAAGGACAATTGGCCAGTTCAAGGCTATTCTTTTTACGAACGAACCACAGGCATGATTTTGAGAATCACCATAGTGAAAGTTTTATGAAATTACAAAAGAAAGGTTCGTAGGACCAAAAATATGATGAGAAAATAATGTGGCCATGTGGTTGCATATTGAGTGAGTTTTAGCCTCCGTGATTTTATAGGTGTTCGAAATCATGGACTTGATTGCTAAAGAATGATGATGATGAAAAGCCTGTGTTTACACCATATGATGATTGGTATGCATTTAGAATAAGGGGAAACACATCTTAGAGATGGTTTTGATTGAATTGAGATAGCCAAATCAGTGTTTATGTGGACATAGGAATCATGGGCATGATTTTTAGAAGAATCACAATGATAATATTGCATGTATACCGAGGGGAGATGACTTTAGTAGTCCACACATGATGAGAGAATGCCAAAATACTATGAATTTGTGCATTTGGAAGAAGATTGCTCAACGTGATTTTCTAATCATGATGTATTATTAGAAATCATGGACATGATTCATGGTAATATCACAACAATAAGCATTAATGCAACACAACCATTAAATGTAGAATATGCCTATGGAGTTCAGTTGGCAAGCCTTGATCATGATTTGAATGCATTTGGACATGTCCTTGCAACTGTGATTTTGCAAGTGAAGCAATCTCACAGGTGTGATTCTTGAGGAATTACGATAATGAAAACTTATTGAAATATTAATGAATCCTTTAGAAGTGACGTGATTAAATGTAGAATTTCGGTAGTTAGTGTTGTAAAAGTTTCTTCATTCAGAAGATGTGTTAAGTATGCATAGCATCTTTATGATGGTAAATGACCAATTCTTATGACTTCCTGGAGGCATGATTGGGGATCACGGTCGTGATTGGCATGATTGGGGATCACGGTCGTGATTGGCATGATTGTAAAATCACGGGATTGTTGATGTAGAGGTTCATGCATACTCCTTCATGCTCTGCATATGGGTCATTGTTCATACTATTCCTTGGCTTTATATTCAGCTTTGGAATGCATGATTGTGGAATCATGGGCATGATTCCAGAGATAATCACATTGAATCATGGGCATGATTCCAGAGATAATCACATTGAATAGGTTTTTGAAGAATTGGTCTTATATATCTTCTTTGTCCATTCTAAGGTGAACCCATTAGTAATCACCACTTTACTTGTCTACATAATGAGTTTTATTTAACGTGATTTTTAGAATCACACGCATGATTTTTAAAGAATCACAATGGTGAAAACTCTTAGAATCATTGTTTGTCCTTTGTCATTTAACCCTTGAAGTATTTGATTGCTAGGAGTTGGACACCCATGAGTCCAATATGACCATTTATGTTGATCTTTCTTCTTGGCAACATCCATTTATTGATGAAGTCTTTGACCTTTACACTCAATGATGATTCACTAGATTTTGTTTATGGGAGGATCTTATGGCATTCTAACTTGCAAGTAGTGGTTCTTGTGGCTCCTTGACATTTGTTTTACGGTTATGTGAGAAACATTAGGTTCTTATGTCTGCCTCCATTTTTAGGAGAGTAGGTTCTTGTGTGCCACCCCACTGAGCTTCTGCTATGTCAGCTACTGCTTTGCTTATGCATGCTTATTCAAAGAGTGGGTTCATGTAAATGATCCGTGCAATTACATCCCTTAATTGGATGAAGTGATAGGCAAGTCATCCTAGTGTAGGCAAGTGAAGCCCTCCATGGGGTGGGTTTGTGGTTGCTTTGGTTTCTAAACCATAGAAGTCTTTTACACATATTTGGGTAGCTAAAATTGATGAGGAAGATTAACTATGTATGATTCGCCTTTTTGGGATCCAGACTTAGATTGCACCTTTATGATGATAACCTTGGGCTTGTAGTATTACCTTTAGAATCCACACTTCCTTTACTAGAATTTTCTTGTGTAATTGCTTTGAATGCCATGTTTGAGGCTACTTTATTTTGTTCTTCCTGGCAGGCCTTTGAATGTGTCTTTGGGAATGTATCAGTTTGATAAGGTTAGCTAAACAGGATTGCTACCCTCATAGAATCCTTATGCTTGAAGCAAGCACTTTTTCACCTTATTCTTGAAGCAAACACTTTTTCACCCACTTTTGGCACTTTGGAAATATCTTGATGGTCTTCTTGGTGATGGGGACGATGAGATTTCCTTGCCAAAATTAAAGCTTTTGTACCTATTTTGATATGATTTGGTGAGGTTTTAGTTATGGGTTGTGACAACATTTATGATGAGGCTGGGGTCTTCAACAGAGGAGGGGTTGTTAATGTTGAGGCTAGGTCTTGAATTTTATCAGATCTAGTTGTAAATTTGATCTCTTTTATTATTATATACTTAGGGACTTTAGTAAAAGGGCTTATCATTTTGATGAGTTCACGATAATATCTTTTCCTTTATTGGTTGCAGTGATAACCTTGGTTGTGATGGATCAAGGGTTATGGAGTTGGAAAGAGAGGAATTATTGATGATGATGATGTTATTTGAGGATGTTTCCTTTTAGTAAAAGTTTCATCCTTGGTTTCTTTGTTGTTAGACATGGGTTTGGCCATTAGTGCCACCAAATTGTTTATAAGAGTGGCTACTATAGACAAGGTTTTATGGTCAAGATCTTGCTTCTTCCTTGGTGACAATTGTAGAATAGGTTCTTGAGACACAACATAGCTATATCCTTAGAGGCTTTTCCTTCAAAAGGTGTGGCCCTTAACTCCAAGCCTGGGAAAAATAAAATGGTTGCAATTTGAGGACTCAAAATATGTAGATTTAGGACTGGTTCCTTATTTAGGAATATGGTTGATTTAGGAATATGTAGATTTAGGACTGGTTCCTTATTTAGGAATATGGTTGATTTAGAGAGTCCATCACAAAGGATCTTTGATAGAGAGGGTGGTTCTTTTCTTAGTAGAAGGGGCTCTTGATGTAGAAGCTAATTGTCTCTTTCAGACAAGCTCATAAAGAGCATTGAGTGTTATTTCATCCTCGTCATAGAATGGCACCACCATTTCTTTGTTAGAAATATTCATGGCACATGTTTGGCTGACAAAGTTTGGTATAGCTTGCACACCAAGTTAACCCAATCCCTTCCTAGGATAAAATCTACTTCCAGCGCATAGTCTAGCACATAAATCTAACATTTCAAGGGGCTAGACTCCACACCATAAACTATGCATTCAAAAGATCCTAGACATGGTATGCCTTGAGTGTTAGTCCAAGAAATCCATTCATGAGCCTTCAAGCTTGGCTCACCTATACACAAAGCTATAGCTCATATGTCATGAGATTGTTTTACCTCTATAAGAATAGATTTGAGAATGGATGGTTTTTACTTCCAAGCTCGTTTCAAAGCCAATTTCTATTCTAATAATCCATTGAAATGGTTCAAGTTCTAGAGTCACAGGTTCTAAATCTTCCATTTATTGAGCTTCTAGATATTTTGACTTTGGTAAGATGAGTTCAAAATCTACAGTCTCACTTTCAACAAGCAAGGGTTCCTCTAAGCATAAGGTCAATGTGAAGGATGTTCCAAAGGTTTCCAAGAGGATAGTTTGCTTGCTCTCATTAATAGAGTACCAGCAGGTGTGTTGACCAAAAAATCACCACCAAGGACAATCTCCTCTAACTCATCAAGGGTAACTTGAAATTCACATTTGATGTTATCATCCTCAGTGAGAATTGTGTGTATAAGATAGCCCCAAAATTTGAGGTCTTGGCCTTTAGCATCTAACACATTCATTTTCCTAGGAGTGAGCATGGGTTGGCCTAAAGATGTCCAAATTCTCCCTAAAATAGTATTGTGAGTAGCATTAAGGCTAATCATTGCTTATTTTCATTGAAGAGTGAAAGCAAGGTAAGGTGGACCACTTACACAGGTTTTTTGTATTTTAAAAATCACCTTGGAAATGGTCCTCCTTACCTTGCTTTAAGAGTTATTAGAGTGTTTCTAGTGCTTTGAAGGTATAAGAGATCCTAAAAGCGGATTACCTTATATGTGGATATGTAGTCTAAGTACCTTATGTTAATCCCAAAAGAAATGTCACGGATAAATTTTGGGTCCACCTTACCTTGCTTTCATCCTACATGTTTCTTCCCACGAGGAAATCTACCAAATGATGATTGGATCCTCAAGAGGTAGCATAGATGTTTTGCTGCATAATTCCCATTCACTTTCAGATTCATTCATTTAATTTAATCTTTAGCTCTTAGCTCATATTCTCCTACGGAACTTTCAAGCCTTCAATTATTCATAAATGTGGAAGAATTTTAAGGCAATTTCCATGGTCCATAGCACTAAATGTGTACAAAGACGCATTCAGTTATCTACCCCTTCCCATTGGTATGTTGACATTTATGTCCCATTTATATGGATACTTTTGGTTTCATTTGTTTCCATCTTATCACTCTGTAATAAGATTATCATTGCATGGATACTTTTGGTTTCATTTATTTCCAGATTACTACTACAATAAGCCAATGATATCATTCTACCTCCATAAAACACATTCAGTCTCTAGTTAGCTTCTCTCAGAGATTGAGTTTCATTTAGCGAATTTGGCTCATTTTGAAAGGGAAATTGATAATTGTTAGGTTAGTTTCATTCTCTTTCTTGAGCATTTGGGAAGTCAATGGGAGGAGGGACTTGGTTTACCATTTGTCCACCATTCAACCAGTCTACTACCATTTGTCCACCATTCAACTAGTCTCACCATGCTCTCCCATGTTTTATGCTTGAAATTATCAATTGGAGTCAATTCTTCTTCATTTGGTTGGAAGAGTGCATGTGCTTCTAATCCCTTGTTTTCCCATGTGGTGGCATAGGACAAAGTTTTGTTTTAGGTTTTTGTTAATGTCCCTCCATGTAGCACTTGCATCCTAGTCTCTTTGTGTGCTAGTAAAAAAGAAACATGTTTTTTAGTATCAACATCAATGCAGTAGGCAACAGCCTACAGGTTAGCACAAAGTGTACACAGTGAAGTTTTATAAAGTTTGAAGCTCAACCATGGCAATTAGGTGTTCAAACAATAAAAGTGTGATGTAGAGCAACTAGTACTTGTAGTTGAAAGGCCTAGCTCATATGCACCCCCCAGGAAAAATGAGCTGGATAGTACGAGAAAAATCTGCACAAACCTAAAAATACAGAGAACTAGTGGAAACAATGAGCTCAAATCATTATCTTGAGCCAACTTTGACTCCAACTCAGCTTATAGTATGTGGGAAGAACTGGACAAAAAGGGCATTCAAAGTACTGCATTACTTCTTGTGTGATAGATGAAATATTATGCCATATCTAGGATACAAGCAATCCCAGGGTTGCATGGGATACATTTATGAAGTTGTATGATACAACTACTCAACCAAAGAAGATGCAGTTAAAGAAAAAGATACATAGTATGACACAAAACAACGAGAACATAAATGATTATGTGCAGGAGATTAAAGGATGTGCAAATGCACTTACATCTATTGGTGCCCCTATGGAAGATGATGATTTGGTTTCCATTACATTAAATGGTCTAGGCAAAGACTACAAGAAGGCATTTGAAACCTCTATCAAGGTTAGAGGTGGTGATACCCTAGATTTTGATGAGTTGGTCTCATTGCTTATTGTGGAGGGAATCAAACTTGGTTTGGGTACTTCATCTAGTACCAGTGGGCATGCAAGGGACCAAGAATTTTACACTCAAAGAGGTGATAGAGGTAAGGGGAGGTCTAGCTCGAGAGAATGTATAGGTGGATGTGGTTGGCATGATAGATCACCACAACAACAACAACAAGATTCACAACCATCATTTGGTGCACATGGTGGTAGAGGTTTTTACCCTCATGCTAGAGGGAGATCTATATCTCATTGTAGTTTCCTACTAGGAAACTAAGGGTAAACAATTTATTACTCAAGGATGAACTATTTATTAGACAAACTGAAGACGCAATTGAGAGACTCAAGAGGAGAGGCACTATACAAGAATCATGGAAGATTTTTTCCAATGCAATGCAGGATATAATTAGTGGGGTTGGGAAATTGAGAGTTGAGGAAAAAAGATAGGAAAGAAGGAGATGGGGTGATCTTGTAGAAACTCTATAGAAAAAGACGGAGATTGGGAAATTTACTGATGAGGAGGCTACTTGGTATTTCAAATGTCAAGCTGGGTTGAGGCGTGAAGATGAGAAATGTAGTAGCAGGGAGGAAATTAGAAACAAGTGGAAAACCTTTAATAACAAAAGGAAGTTAAATGGGTATCTATTTAAGTTGACTGAGGGGAAATTTACTGATGAGGAGGCTACTTGGTATTTCAAATGTCAAGCTGGGTTGAGGAGTGAAGATGAGAAATGTAGTAGCAGGGAGGAAATTAGAAACAAGTGGAAAACCTTTAATAACAAAAGGAAGTCAAATGGGTATCTATTTAAGTTGACTGAGGGGAAGAGGGGTAAGGAGATTATGGGTATCTATTTAAGTTGACTGAGGGGAAGAGGGGTAAGGAGATTATGGGGAGGGTTTTAGATGAAAATGATTAAGAGATAGAGGGGATTAGGTTAATAGCCAAAAAAATGGGTAGAGTTTTTGAGTTAGTAACCCTCAGTCTCAAAGAGGATTACTCAAAAATGAAGCCAAATTTCTACAACAAATTAGCAATAGATTGGATAGGGCTAGATGGATGGAGAGAAATATTAAGATAGAGGAATGTTGGGATGCCCTTTTAAAGATGGGAAGAGAGAAATCACCTAGGTGGGATGGTTTATCTGTAGAATCCTTCATTGCCTTCTGAGCATCCTTAAAGGAATTTGTTTTGAAAATCTGTAGGACAAGCAATTTGGATAAGGACTTGAAGGAAAGGTTGGTGAAAATCATTCCCAAACAAAATGTTTGTGATAGATTTAATCACTAGAGGGTAACTGTTATATACAAAATTATGGCCAAAACCATTGCCATCAGGTTCACTCCTGCACTTCAAGTCATCACATCTAAGAAACAACATGGCTTTATCAAGGGAAGGTATATATATGACAATATATATGCTGTTATGTTGGGGATATATTTGCCTAGTGTTAGATTTAGGAAAAATTCATTAGCAGAGGATTGTAAGGCCTGGAAGAGACTTTGTATGGAGAAATGCTGGCTCTAACAAAAAGGCCTTAGACTGGCTTTCCTGGGATAGACTTAGCCTTCCTAGATGTGAAGGATGCCTTGGCATTCTTCATCTCTACCTCTCACATAGTTGCCAGGTTGGCACTTCTTTTACCCAAGTGCCTTTAGTAGAAGGAGATTTGGACAAGGATACTAAAAGAGTTAGTGGATTGTTCAGCTATTTATTTTGAAGATAATTGCCAAGGCCTAGGATGGAAAGAAAAAATACCACTGCTTCCAAGAGGGGAGCTTCCTATGCTCTACATTTGCTTCTTTGCGGCTTCCTTCTGCTCTATAGGGTATTCATTTTGCAAAATGCTTTGCACCAAATGGAAAGAGGTTTTGGAATTAATGGTTTGGGATGGGTCTGGTAGGGCCTCAGAGACCCTTTGTCCGCATGCACCTATGGATGTATTATATAGAGCGTACACGTCACTCATATACAAATGCATTGTATATAATTCACTCACCTGTAGATACCTGCCTTGATGTAGATGATGACACGCTTTTTGTTGGTTTTGGGGATGCTATTCACAGCAGCTTGGATGGTTTTGAAGTTGCTGGATCCATCCAGCTTGGCCACAACTATTTTGGTAGGTCGAATAAACAAATCTCTCTCCCGCGACTGGGGGCCGAGGATATAAATTTTTAGCCGTCTCTTAAGCGATGCATATCAGTATGCAAACGCCGCTAAAATAGTCGTTTTAGATCTTCGCTTAAACGATGGCTCCAAAAACGTCGTATAGGCGACGAGTTTTTTTTTAAAACATCGCTTACACGACATATTCATCATCGTATCAGTGACACTAGATAATTTAAACCCCCTCGCTAGACCCCCCAATGGCTTGTAGTGAAAACCTTAGAAATCAGCTTGTAGCAAAAAGGCATTCTAAAGGAGAAGCCACAAATCAGCTCATACCATAGGTAAATAATCTGTAAGATCATATGGCAGCGGAGTGGGGGATGACTCTAGTGAAGAACTGGCACGAAGACGTATCAGAGTATTTTCCTTGAAGTATGACATTTTAGTGACCTCACTTTAGAAACATGTAGGTGTGTCATCATGTAGAGTGAAGAAAGTAAATTAGAAGAATGGCACTTTGAAGCCTTTGAAGAAGGAATCTGGGAACAATTCTCAAGCAAAATTGAAGATGTTTATGGGGGCAATAGAAAAAATCTATACAAACGTAGAACATTTCTCAGCATCCAATGGTTCATGGATGATGTGGAATTGAAGATGTTTATGGCAATAGAAGAAATCTATACAAACGTAGAACATTTCTCAACATCCAATGGTTCATGGACGACAGTGTCCAACATATGACCAATTAAAAGGGCTGGTATACCTCCTTCAAGCCTATGGGGGAGTCTATCATGGTAGCAGTCGAGAATGATACCAAATGCATAACCATAGGCTCAGATACTATTTCTTTTATTTCTAATAATGGTGATATTAAGAAGTTGTCTGATGTCCTTTAGATGTCAAAACATCAAGAGTAATCTATTGTTGATTGGCCACCATAGTTGATGATCTTGACTTGAAGGTTCTAAGACTCGTGTGCAGTCACCACATATGGCAACAAAAATGTTATTCATAAAGGAATAGGTGTAATAACTTCTATGAGCATCAGTAGATGCCAGCAAAATGGTCATTGGGAGAGAAATATGGCATAACAACTTGTACGAGCTATCCGCTTTTATAGCCCAAGCTGATGTTGGGACAAGCAAGCTATTGCATGAGAGATTTGGGCACCTGAGCTTTGGATTCCTCAAAGAGATTCAAAGGGCTAGGATTGTGGAAAATCTACTAGCATTTTTAGATATGTGAGATGTGTGTGAAGCTTATATGATGGGCAAGTAGCATCAACACACAAAGGCTCCTCTAGAACTTGTACATGCAGATTTTTGTGGTAAAATGATAGCCACTACATTGGGTGATTTTTCCTAGATCTTGTCATTGATTGATGACTTTAGTAGGAAGATTCGATATATTTTCTTTAGGATAAGGCTAATGCATGTAGAAAATTCAAAATATGGCATAACTTGGTAGAAAATGATATAGGAAAGAGGTTGAGTAAGTTCACATAGATCCAAGAGGAGAATTCACATTAAGTGAATCTAATGCCTACAAGGAGCACGTGATCAAGAAGGATTAGATAGATACTGCTTATAGAGCACAAGAATTAAAGAATTGTGAAGATGCTATGATGTATGCTCAAAGGCAAAGGAATGCATAATTCTTTTTGGGCCAACGCATTAACACTACAGTGCATATATTTAACAAGAGTTACACAAAGACAGTAAAGAGTATGACACATCAAGAAGTGTCTTTTGGTAAGAAGCCTTTAGTTGCATATTTCAAGACATTTGGGTGTGACTATTTTGTGCATGTTCCAGGCTCACCTAGAACCAAGTGAGATTTTAAAAGTAGGAAGTGTATCCTCTTAGGATACAGTATGGAGTCAAAGGGTTACCACCTGTGACTATATGGCCCAGGGGCAAAGAAGATAAAATTTGTTAGCTACCATGAATGTGGTGCTTGAGGAATAGCCATTGTTGGGTGTGGAGGAGAAGGCTTCATCCACACTATCCTTCAACAAAGAAATATCCCATCAGACATAGCCACGATTGACAACTCCACAAGAGGTGGATTCATTAGATGATAAAGAAGAGAAGCTTGAAACACCATAGAACAAGGGGCCATATCCTAAATGGGTGAAGTAGCTCTTGGATGGGATAGGTCTACTGGCAATCATAGAAGAGCCAACAGCAATAGTTTACATATCCAAGAGATTAGAGGAGCAGAAGAGGGCCTTTTATCACATTGTTAATATGGCCTTGAAGACAATAAAATTATAGTAGCCAGCCATCTTGGACGAAAAATGCATTTAAAGTATGACTCAGCTTTGAGAAACCACACTTGAAATCTTGTTAATTATTTTATAAAATAGAAGATATTGGAAGTGTGGGTTTGGAAGGCTAAGTATAAGTTTTATGGTACATTACAAGGCAAGGCTCATGGGGGAAAAGGGTTTTGCACAAGTCAAAGGATTCAACTTTCAAGAGATATTTACCCCCATAGCTAGATTGACCACTATTTGTACAGTACTAGCCTTGGTTACTCTTTTGTTAACTCTATTTTGGGCTTAACAAAGGCACTCCCTCTACTGCACATGGGAGTAGCCAAATAAGTGTTATGTAAGTGGCATTCAAAAAGCTGTATATATTATGAGACAAGCTCGCAAATAACCAAGCTTAGTAGAGTAAGGTCAAGTTTAGGTGCCGAAGTGTGAATAAGGGCCAGTTGTCTATAAGTGAATTTCTCATAATACAAAAACACAATCCCTCTTTGTTCCAATTGAGTTGTTCTTATCTACTTGCTCTTGACTTGTTGAAAGAAAGAGAGAGTTGAGAGTAGAGTACGTGTGATTATTCATACATGTCCCTCTTGCTCATTGTCTGAGAGTGAGTAAAAGTGGGAGAAGTGAGTCCTTTGCATGGAGGTGGAGTATCTTCTTCTTAGTGGTGACAACAACAAGGAGGAAAGAATAGGAGCTTTGGTCTAGCAACCATTGGTGGAGCTTGGAGGTTATGAATCTTGGGCCACCAGACATAAGAAGGTAAGTCCGGGTTGTTGCAAGATCAGGGTATCCAGTTTTATCTAGTTTATGCTGGACTGGGACATAGCTTGGAGAGCAAATTTTGGGGGCAAGGTACTTAAAATTAGATCAAGCAAATAATAGAAAATACGCTTGTCCTTAAATTAACCTAATATAACTTAAATTAATATAAATTAGTCTAATTAATCAAAATTAATCAAAAATATGATGAAATGATAAACAAATGATCTTTCCATACTTAGAGTGATCCAATTTATTTTTCCATAGGTGCACCATTACAAGTACACTAGTCCCTATAGGTTTTAGATGATTCACATCAAAAATGTAATTTTACTAATTAGATTATTAATATTTGCAGGCCTTTTGATAGTCTGGAAGAATTTTGAAAAAGAGATCATTAAAAATCCAACCATTGGATTTGCAATTTTTACTAACCACCACATTCTACTAATGTCTCAGTATCTACCCACTCTTTTGATGTACAAGATTGAGGATTTTAAGTGGTAGCTATTGTGGGTACAAAAAGAGGCGTATATTATAACACTTTAGAGACCTTGAAATATTTAAAGAAAATAGATAAATATCTTAAAATATTCTCGAAAAATCAAGTTAAGCTCCATATTATGTGAAGATCTAAGGTACAAAGTGGGAATCTCATATGAGTTTATATGTAAAAGATATTAGCATTTTATGGAATCAGTTCAAATTTGGGACAGGGTGTATACATTGACTTTGTACCTAAGAAAATGAGAACTTTTAACCATCTAATGCTTAATCAAATTATGTAACTATATTTCCAACTTTGAATATGATGTTCCAACAAAAGAACTTGAAATGAAATTCCTTCATTTACTAGGAGAGATTAGCCACTAAAGGTAAACAAATGCCTGTTTTTTTACTGTTTATAGGGTGCCTGAGTGGACAAAACTGGGCACCCTGATCTTGCAACCACCCGTCCCCTACGATGGTTTTTGTTTATTCCACATTTGATGTAGAGTTCTGGTTAGCACAACAATAACTATTTTCAATTTTGTTAAAGTTTTTTTATGGGTCATGTGTGGATAAGTCTCTAATAGAGTGATGGAATGGGTATGGTTTTATGTTATTTTTTGTGGTGAAGGGAGTGGTGTATGAATATTTAGAAAACCCATAGTAGGAAGGCATACCCATTATCTTAATTTCAATTTTTTTGGTTTTTTAGCACACTACTTTTTCACGTGAAAAATAGTGTGTGAACTTTTGTTCTTTTCTTAAAAAATCAAAAACATATTGTTGTTTGAGTTATTCCAAGAGCTTGATTATCTTAGCCATATTGGGAATTCTCAAAGTACACTTTTGCATAAGAAATTTTGAGATTTGGACCATCAAAATCAGAAATCTTAGTATATTCTTGAGATTTCAACCATCAAAATAAGAAATCTTAGTATATTCTTGGTTTTCCATGTTGGTGAGTTTCTCATGTTTGTGAAAAACTAGAGATTTTCACGTCAACAAAAAGTCTCAAAAAGCACAATGTAAATTGTGGGATTGTTTATCCAAAGATAGAAAAACTTATCTTGAACATCTTATCCTCTTATCTAAAAAAGATTCTAGCTGCATGAAAAACCATAGTTTTTCACAATCGTGAAAAATTTGTGCAGGTATGGTGCTCAACCGCTAGCACAAGTGCCAATAGCTAGACCAACTCTAGCTCTATTAGCACCATCAACCCCCCAACATGGTAATATAGGAACTACACCTTTGCCAAGATAAGAATACACATAAAGAATTTAAAGGGCACCCCCCGCCAATGTGCCATTACTGCCACCACAACCACCATCAACCCCCCAACATGGTAATATAGGAACTACACCTTTGCCAAGATAAGAATACACATAAAGAATTTAAAGGGCACCCCCCGCCAATGTGCCATTACTGCCACCACAACCACCTTCACCAAAGATTACACCGATCAATCCAGTTTGATCAAAGAACCATTCTCGGTCTGAATTTAATCATGATTGTTAAGCCTTAGGGTTAACACCCAGACTGACATTGAGCTTCATTGATGACTCTAGGTGCATGTGCACATGATTTACTCACATTGTATTATTCATTTGATGCACATATTATATGTTTTATATCTTAGGTATAAGGATGATTGGGTTTAACCACACCTCATTGGTTGTAATCTATGAAATCTCACCCATGCTTGACATGTGGCATTATATTTTCTATATAATGAAGGCATGGGTGAAGGGAGAGCTCATTCCCCTCCACCTGAGAGTTGAAATCTACTCGTGTCTTCTCCTTGAGTGAGAGTGTGGGCTTGCTCTTGTGTAAGGTCTCCTCTTGTTCCCCTTTCCCTCTTGTTAGTTCCTATGTGAGAGAGAGTGTGTGTTGCAAGGGTGGAAGATCCCTTGGCCCTTCTTCTTGCCATATAGTTAGTGAGAAGGTGTGAGGTTGTGTTTCAAGAGGGAGGTTTGTGTACTTTAGGGTTTGCATCTTGCTTGGAGGAGGATGGGGAGAGTGCTACCCTCTTCTCTTGGGTTCATTGCATGTGGGATGGTGAGAGCATTCTGGGTGTGATAACCCTTAACCTTATCATTGTGTTTGGGATTGTTCATGGTGTTGGAGAGAGAGATGTGTTAAGGGATTTGTATAGATATGCTTTCCTCATTCCTTTGTTTGTTCTATTCATTAGAGTGTGAGGTAGTGTAGGCTTACTAGCAACCCACCCTCTCTCTTCATCCCTCATCCTCGTCGAGAGCTTGTGTGAGAGGCAAGCATTTGGGGCCTAGCCTCCACAATATCTTCCATCGGCATGCAAACACCAGGAGCACAAAAAAGCTACACATTGGTTCCGTTTCCAGGACCAGTTTGTAAGGAGGTAGTAACACACTCAACGGGACCAAAGAAAGGATAAGTGGCTTGGGGGCAAGACTTCTACAACATGCTAATGACAAATCTGGTATCTCAATTCAATTTTTAGATTCATGATTATATCTCTTTGGCACGACTTTTAAAAGAAAATTTATGAGCCTTTGAGAATCTTTAAATAATTAACTAAGGCTTTTGAAAGCCTTAGAGAAAACTTAAAACACCCACTATAGAGCTGCCCACTCCCTAAACGGGCCTCTGCCTCAGTAAACCTAGATATGTACACAACCCTTGGCTCCACACTTTGCTGCCACTAGCACCATTTTCTTCTTGCCAACACCTCAGCCATGCCCAAGTAACCGTTGTCTGTGAGCTGTGTAGCCCTTGTGCACCCAGCATCGGCTAGCCAGGGCCACAAGGCAAGAAGCACATGGTAGGTAGCACTATTGTGGCCGGCCAAAAGAGTGTAGAAATAAGGAAAGAAAAGCGTAAAGCAAGAAGCAAGAAGCACATGCTAGCAGCACAAGAAGCAAAAAAAAAAATACCCAATTGATCACACGCCCTCTAACAGCCATAGAAGAAGCACCAAGTAGAACCAAAAATGTTCCAGAAATTGGAGCTTTGCCTCAAAATAGCATCGTTGACCTGGAAGATAAGCTCACGGCACTTGTGGACCGACTGCTCAGTAACAAACTATTAGAAAATATGTGATCTAGCATCCTTAGTGTGATTTCCTTAGTGATACCTTAGAGTGTCTTGTTCTAAGGTTAGAAGGCTCGTTTACTAGAGTAATTGAGTGTAGGTCTAGTAGATACTTTCCTATGATTGAGGCATCACCTTTTAGGGGAGTTTGGTGAGAAATCTAAGGGAGGTGGAGAGGTTCATGGGCCCTAGGCTCCTCCTTATCCTAAGCCTATATAAACATGGTATCCTACTCACACTTTAGAGCTAACTAGAGAGCTAACTGGAGAGTGTGATGCCCATGCTTTGTGTACTTTCTTAGTGATCAATATACAAAGTGGTGCTTTGTGGAAATACTCTCCTCTTTTCATTTTCCATTAGCTTGTGTTTATGTGATATTTGTGGTGACTTTGAGTACACTCTATTGCTCATTGGTTACATTTCATTATTATCTAAGTGGTAGCATGTGTTGCTCCAGTGGTGTGAGTTTGTTTGCCTATGTGATAATCTTTTCCATTGCTTGATTCATTCAATCATTAATCTCACACCATGTCTTTTAACATGGTATCAAAGCTCCTATGTGATAATCTTTTCCATTGCTTGATTCATTCAATCATTAATCTCACACCATGTCTTTTAACACGGTATCAAAGCTCCTTTCCATGGGAATGTAATCCTTCATATGTCGGTAGTAGGATACATCTTTGTGATTGTGGGTGTATGTGTGATTTACTCACAAGCATTCTCTAGTATCATCAAGTAGTATCTTTGTGAGAAAATTATTGTTGCATTTATTGCATTTGGGGTTGATTAATCACTTCATTGGATGGCACATTGGATGGCACATTGGAGTAGAGAAGAAGGTATCAAATCTGTCCACACATGTGTGCAAGTCTCTATCTGAGCACAACATTCTACGTGAATCTTACTTTGTGATCAAACTCTAATCATTAACTTAACTATTCCTCTCATCCTCTTAGTGTTCAAACCCTAATCATTAACCTAACTATTCCTCTCATCCTCTTAGTGTTCAAACCCTAATCATTAACCTAACTATTCCTCTCATCCTCTTAGTGAGTGGCACATTGAGAGACTAAGGGAGGGACCATCACTTAGTGGGACACACCATTGTGGGTGTGAATAAGCATTAGAACAAGGGAAACTCTATGTGAGAGAAACCTTGTATGAGAACATAGCATTGGAGAAGATAGCATTGTGATGAAGAGAGTTGATTGCATCAATATTGAAGCATTGAAGTAGAGCCTAGAGATCTCTTCAAAGTCATCATCAACATTGAATGATAGCCCCCATTGATGGTTGAAAACATCAACCCAAGAAGATATCAAATCTATTTTTTTCTATGTGAAAAATAGAGTGAAAAGAGCCACTAATTGTAGGCTTAAAATCTCACCTAAGTGTTTGTGAATTGCAACCATTATATTGGGTCTTTAGTAGCCCACCTCAAGGCATCATTCTCTGCACATTGAGCTTGCAAAAAATGTATGACAACAGGCAGCTACAATCAAAAGATCAGGCAGGGGACATTGAACTCTTGTGTGCTGAGAAGAGAAGGAAAGTTGGAGGCCTTCAATAGCCTCACAATGCAGCAAAGCATATGCATTCGTGGGGGCTTGAGTAGTCCCAATCATGGCAAATCAGCTCATCAAAAACACTGCCTACAATTGGCAGCCTTGAGCATATACTATTGCAATTTCAACAATAAGGTCAAATAAAGCTCTCTACAGAGAAACCTAGGTGTAATAATTAATCAAATTAGTCATTAATTAGTGGTTAATCAAAACAATTGGCCATAACATCCTCTGACGCAGCTCTGGGCACAACAGCTTAGCGTAAAACAACTCACACCTACTGATGAACCCACGACCTCTTTTGGCTGATTTTGAGCTACCAATTGACCCTTTTACATAATAGTAATGACAGACAATAACCTTTGAACACATTTGCCCATATATCTATGACATTTGTGAGGTTTTATGTGCATAGTGCATGTACAAGGTATGTGCCCCATACAACATTTCGAATGAGGTGTTTGCCATATTTTTAACACCCCTCCTCAAAACATTGAATTCACCCAATGATACAGTTGGTCATGCTGACTCCTCATCATGAGCCTAATTAACTACCCAATGCTCAATGATAACATGCATGAGTGTGGTCTAGTGAGACTGCTGACAATGCCATGCAAGGTTATGCCAATGTGAACTCAGAGGCTATGGTCATGTGTACAAAAGAGGTATGGGATGACTTTAGAAGAGTGTGACAATGACATGGCTACATGTATGAGTGAAGAGGAAACTCGTGTGTATAGGGCAGTGCCTTACAATAGCACTTTAGAATAAATGTTCAGAAAAGGTCATAGATAGGGCCTCATGATGGCGGCCCTTGTCTTTATCCTTGTTTCCCTCTTGGCCTTCATTTAGCTACATCTCTTCCATGAGATAGGCTCGTTGCATCTTCTTCTTACCAAAACAGTTCTTCTCTTAATGGCCAGGCTTGTGTGACAAAAGTCACAAACAAGAGTGTTGTTATAGCCCTTGTGAGAGTTTCCTTTGTATTTGCCTTTCTTGTTAGATCCTGCATAAAGATCACGTTCAGTATAGGCAAAGTAGATGATGAAGACTCCATTTTCTTGGTCTTTAGTTTTATCTCTTCCCCAAGAAGAGAAGCTTCAATGTCCACAAGCTTTGAGGTAGGCATGTTAGTCAAGGTTGTGACTACATGATCATATTCTTCAGGTAAAGACTTGAGTAATACACCAATGGAGATGTCTTCATCCATCTTGAGATCTATCCCTGCAAGTTGGTGTTAGGAGACCTTTCATGTAGTTCAAGTGTGAGGTGGCTAGAGATGTGTCAGGCTTCATGTCTAGCTTAAAAAATTCAATGAGCAAGCCAAACTTTGAACTTTTAAAGTGAGAACCAAATAGAGTTATGAGTTGGTCCCAAACTTCCTTGGAAGTTTCACATCCATCCACATGATGAATATATGTATCATCAAGCTCCAATGTGATGATGGCACGAGCTTTGTCGTCTCGAACTTCCCATGCAGGTGCTTCAGCAACATTCCTTGGTTTCTTCTCCTTCCCATTGACAATGTTGAAGAGCCCCTTCTTCATGACTATTAGTTTGATGCGGGTTTGCCATGTGTGAAACCCATGATCTTTGAAGCGCATAGACGGTGAATCTTTGGTGGCTATTTGGATTTGGGATGAAGGGGGTCTTACCTCTGGTGTTTGAGGCAGTGTCTACCCTTTTATAAGAGAGATCAAAGGCAAAGATTGGTGCTAAATCAAGTGATTAACATATGCTTTCCAAAATAATAAAAACAGTGAGTGAATAGAGTGATTTGTGGGAAGAAAAGGAGGCACCAAATGACAAAATTGACATCACCATTGGATTCAGCACGTCGAAAAACCCCCAAGACTAAGAGGGCTCACAAAAAACCTCAATATTCAAGCGGAGATCTAGGTTTTGCTCAGAAATATTGTCACCTACAAAAAAGAGGATTTTAGGCTGCTGACGGCAAATTTTGCTGAACCCCTTGAGCTGGAGCTGTGCCTTGAGTTGCTAAAGCATTCCCTAAAAGGGATTGGGAAATGGGGAAAGGAATGGAGAGATATTGAAGCACTAAACAGAGGGCTATTTTCAGCTATGCAGAAAATCACTAAAAAGTGATTAAAAACTTGATTGATGCTAATCCTATGCTATTATTAATGCAAGATAAAAAACAGTAAGGTGAAACCATCAACCTAAGCTTTGATACCAAGTTGAAATTTGCTATGGAGGATCAAATATGGTGATTAAACACATGATTGAATGGAAATGATGCTAAGCACAAGTATTAAACACTAATAAAAAATTATTACCTTATAGCATAATTGGAGGCGAAGAAGCTTGATCAATTCCATTAGATGTGAGCCTCTTATATAGGCTAGAGTACATGATATTAAGTTGCAATTAGGTGTTAAACCTTGATCTAAATCATCTCCACCTTCCCTCCTTTATTCATGGACCTAAAAGTGACTTGCCTTCCTAGATTCAAGCTGATTGATCTAATCACACCTACTGATGAACCCACGACCTCTTTTGGCTGATTTTGAGCTACCAATTGACCCTTTTACATAATAGTCATAACAAAAAATAACCTTTAAACACATTTGCCCATATATCTATGACATTTGTGTGGTTTTATGTGCATAGTGCATGTACAAGGTATGTGCCCCATACAACATTTCTAATGAGGTGTTTGCCATATTTTTAACAACATATTTTTAACATCAAGGCTATATAACAAACACAAAAAGTCTAAAAGATTCAGATTTGGGGGACAACCTAGGCAGCGAACCCTTGACTCAACATAAAAATAGAATTTAGAAATGAAGGGAAAATCTACTTTCGATGACCAATATGCTGATGAAGATCTTCTTGATATAGCTCATAATGTCAATGTATCTCGAGATCTTCTTTGTGTCAATGTAGATCTTGATGTTGATATAGCCATTGGTATTCTTCATCCTTGATTTCATTGTGTAATGAAATCTTTGTAGGCAAAGATGGATGTTATTCTTAATGTTCATAAAGCCTGATGATAATGCATATCCCTTTCAGGTAATAATGCATTAAATCTTCTTAAGGGGGTCTTAGGGACTTATCAAAGGCCAACATATTGCCCTTTTACAATTGATTTATGAGCATGATAGAAGATTTACATGAAGCATATAAGCTCAAAAATCCCATTGTCCCAAATAATGCTAATACAAATTTATACCCAATTTTGAATTAACAAATTGACCACTCAAATCAAGGGAAAAATCTGATTTGATACTTTATAGAGATTTAGAAACACTTGAATGTGAGATATGAACCATTAATGGCCCTAAAAACCTCATATGATTAGCACTAGTCAAGGTATTAGTGAAAGCAATTTTCTATATTTGAGCATAAAATACTCTGATTTGGAGAGCACCATTGGAGGGGCAAATCAAGGGGCTTTTTCAATATAAACCTATGGCAAGTTGTAGCAAGTCCTCAATGGTATGGTTGAACCCTCAATGGTCCATGAACACAAGGATTCGTGCTAATTAATCACACTGATTAGAGGCAATTTACTATTTGTAGTGTAGAAGAAGGGGAACTTGGGGCTTTCAATCAAGGCACCAAATGATGGGGATTTTGTAAATTAGGCACAAATCCAATAATATAACTTCAATTGATGAGTTTTAAACTCATTCATACATGATTAATAACATTTAATCAAGATTAATCTTATCATTACCAAAAGTGCTTCTCTTTGAATATCCAGGCTGGAGGCAACTTCTGTAAATATTGTTTTCATGAAGCTGATCATACAAGCATGTTTCCCATCCTCAAAAACCCCTAGGCTAGCTAGGAGTCGTGCCAATTTGAAGAGATTAAGCTGCCATTGTGTTTTTCCCCAAAATAGCTACGTTTTTCTAATTGCCTATTGAACGGCTGATGTGCGTGCGAATCCCATCGATTGGGGTGGCTATGAGCTATGCCTAGGAGTGGTTTCCCAGTTTGAAGTTTGGGAATGGTTGGCTATAGCTCTTGATTTGAAGCCTCCAATGAGTAGTAGTGAATGGAGAAGATGAAGTTTTGAAAAGATGAGATTATAGCTTAATTAGTAATAAGCATAAGTGGTAATGAGATTAACTATGAGCTAATAGAGATAAGGGTAAGTTGGATCTAGGTTTTGATACCATGTTGGCAATCACATAATCAACCATGGAGCTATGGAGGATGAAAGGAAGAAGAAGAGAGAGCAAGCAAGAAAGAGTCAGTTGGGCATAACACAAGGTGATTGTATTTTGAATGGGATGACAGAGGAATGAACCACCAAGTACAATACCCTTTTATAGGCATCAAACCCTATCTTTTGACTCTAACTAAGAGGTTTTTCCCACCTATAATGTCCAAGTTGTCTATAAACCTAATGACCAGATGCCTATATCCCCAATGTCACATGGTATTTTGGTGTATTTCTATGGATGACAACCTAGAAGTGGAAATTAATCCCTCAACCCAATAAGAGGTGGTAAACAATTTGATTTTGAAGCTCACCACTCAAGAACTTTACACCGATTTGATGGGGAGAGAAATTTGGGATAAAAAAGGAGCTAAACATAAAAAACTTTGAAAGCTATTCCATGTGAGGGCATAAAACTAATGCTTCTATATTGCAATGATTTTAAGCAAGGCCATGAAACCACACTTTGTTCTAAATTTTGTGCAACTGAACCAAATCAATCACAAACATAAGTCATGCAGCATCCTTGTTTGATTAGTACATCATCTTTAGCTCAGGGAAATTTGGCACAAATGATTCAACTCAAGACACAAAATCTTCAAACATTGAATTCACATAGAAAATCTGGTTCGCTTGGCCCAAAATGAGACCAATCAAGGGGTAGAAATTGTTAAGGATGTGATATGACCACCACTCCAGTGCTTTTACTGACCACACAAAATGGTAGATTGCCCCGTTTGTAACACCCCATCTCTAGCAGCCAGTTGTTGCCAACACTTTGAAACCCCTATGTCATAAATGTGCATTACACCACTTGTTTAAAGAATATCTAAAACTAAACACTAAAATATCAAACACAATAGAATCAGCACCACTTCGCATTATTAGTGTACATAATAGACAGTTAATCATCATACCATTAAATGAGTTAACATGCATGCAAGGCAAGGTGTAAACCAAAATAAAATCTGCCAAACGCTGAAACTTTAAAATCAATTGATGAAAACAGTAACACATCATACTAACAAGAATCAAAAGAGCTGAAGGATAAGTCCCAAAAATCAAAACCAAAACTAAATGGAGACAAACAAGCCTCAAACTAACCAAAATCTCAATCAAAGAGAAAAGGGATGTGGAACCTCAAAAACCAAACAAAACCAAGGACAACCAAAAGGTGGAGGTCAAAACAAGCTCAAATGAGGATAGGAAAATCAAAACAATCATTAGGAGAAATATGGACTCTCCATTTTGCCCCTTAAGGGCTTTCTCTCTCTTCCATGAATCAAGGAAAAGTGGTGAAAAAATGCTATAATATTGCCATTCTCTTTCCTCTTTTAGAATCAAGGAGATCTCTTTATATTGTTTTTATAAGAGATTCACCTATTGTTTTATTGTATTATTATCCCATGTCCAAAGTTAGGACCACCTGTATTCAAAATTCTCAAATCTGAAATAATAATATTCTATTTGATCTAAAACTTGAAGCATCTAAGATGTGACACTCTTAAATACCCACACGACTTTTTAACTTCTAAATCCTTCAAAATAGATTGTATTTACGTATTT
This sequence comes from Cibotium barometz, assembly GCF_041138505.1. Classification (NCBI taxonomy): domain Eukaryota; kingdom Viridiplantae; phylum Streptophyta; class Polypodiopsida; order Cyatheales; family Cibotiaceae; genus Cibotium; species Cibotium barometz. Next base: position 37,975,679 of record NC_141090.1, on the reverse strand, counting down.
CAAAATGAGAGAAGTTAAAAAATGGCATAACATGATGTAGACATCACTTTTTTGAATTTCTTTTTACCCACGCCTACCTCTATGCTCTAAGAGTGTGTCTATTACTTTTTGTCATTTTTCATTAAGTATACAGGGGTTTATGAATTTTTTCTTCATTTAGAGACTTCTCTAAGTTTTTAGAATAAGAAAAATAGGGTTTTCAGTGTAGGAAAATTTTAGTATGCTTTGATGAGAAATGGCTTTAGGTTTTTCACTTTCCCTTCTTTGTACAGAGAAAATTCAAATCTATGTTTATTTTCTTTAGTAGATATGCTCAAAAGCTTTCTTTCCCTCCTAAACCACATTGATATGCTCAAAAGCTTTCTTTCCCTCCTAAACCACATTAATGACTTTAGATCTTCTCAATCATGGGGTTTCTTCTCTTCTGTAATAGAGAAATTGAAGGGTATGTTGATTATTTGGTGCCATTTAGTTCGAACCATATATTCATCTTTCCCTTCAATCATCTTTATGTTCATTAATCTCTACAAAAAAATCAAAGAACAAGAGAGCAATGGAGGTATGTCCATCTTGTTGTCTGTTATGTTGTTTTGTTATGGTTTAATTTTGTCTAAGTTATTATGTTTTATTTCCTTTTTTGACCATCATTATTCTGAATGTGATTTAGTCATGTGTGAAATTGAAGATAACATTTGAGTTTAATAATGTTATTTCTATGTTATTTGGATTGTTCATTAGTGATTTTCTAAGTGAAACAAGTGGGTGAAATATAATTGTTGATTAATAGTTATGATTTAGTTTTGGGATATATTGAAGTCTATTTGTTATGTTCAATAATGTTATTTCTCATTTAAGCTATGTTATTTATTAATTTTTTGAGTTATGCAAATGTATAAAGGCTAATTTGGGATCGATGGTTATGTTTAATGATGTTTTCTATCCTATTCTAACCATCTTATTATTCTAAATGTCATTTAGTCATGTGTGACAATGAAGTCAATAGTTGAGTTTCATGATCTTATTTCTATGTTATTCGGTTGAAATAAGTGTGTTATTTTGATTAAAAGTTATGATTTAGTTCTAGGTTATATTGAAGCTATATCTAGTTAACGTTGTGTTCAATAATGTTATTTCTAGTTAAAGTTGTGTTATTTGTTAAAGTTTTAAGTTATACAAATGTCTAAAAGCTATTTTTTTATTAATAGTTGTGTTTTGTCCAAAGCTAATTTTTGGTTAATAACTATGTTTTGTCCAAATGCTAATTTTAGGATGTAGGCTGGAGTAGGAAGAGAAACATTCACTTCCAATTGGAGCCCAAGTATGCACCACTATACAAGAGAATGACAACAAGTCAAAGGAACGATGTCAAAACTCTGTTAGTGGGACAAGGGTGAAGGAAGAGTCAGATGTTAAATACACAATGTGCATCACCAACGACCTGCAATTCAAGTCACTAAGAAACAGTTGGCAGATGGTGTCCATGTGGCATAGTGATGTAGATTCCAAGAAACTTTCTTTGGTTGCAAATTAAGAAAGAATACAAGTAAAAGAAAGAGCAACATAGAGAAAAGTAGATGGCCATGACAGCACTCGTGGTTTTTATATTACAAAAATTCCAGTGTGCTAGGAATGAAGTCTTGAAAGAAGACTATCATTAATCATTAATTGAACTTGTTGACACTACATTGCAAGCTACAAAAAGGAAACCTTGGGGATTGTTCAAGAGGAGGTAGACACGTTAGGGATACACATGTGTAACTTGGAGGAGATGACAATGTCTCTTATATTGAACCTGGCTTGAGGCTTGTGAAGCTAAGTCTGTTAGCACATCCCGCACATTCTTCAAAGGACATTATAGTCCACATTGACAGGTTTGAATGTGCATCACTAGAGTCCATGAATTTAAGACTTTTGATTTATAGTTTAGTTCTTTAATGGTAATCATACTCCATTTGTGTTGTGCATCATTTTTAGGTGTTGTTTTTGCATTTGAACAAGATTGTTTAGATGTACTACTTACTCCTTCTTTGCACACATACCACATGTTTTAGAAGGAAAGTGATTCGATGCTATGGGTAAGGACTTTGGTAGATTCTCAAGTGCACATATGTGTTTACAAACTACTTTTTCAAACTTCTAGACTAGTAAGGTATTGACCATGTTTAGTTTTTAGTTGTTTGAAGTGCTAGTATAAGTGTTAGCTATTAGTGGTACATAGTACTTGGATAGGCTACCTTGCATGTGTTTGATTTCATTTCTAGCACTCTGATGTACTTCCTACATATGCTAAATAGGGAGTATATCATCCAATATATTAACTTGTGATGTTTAGTACTCCCAAAGCTAGAACTACATTAACATAGTGCTCTTCACGCTCTTAAAGTAGTCAAATGCACTAGACAAACATCATTCAATATGACCAAAGTCTTTTATTATGCTAAAGAACTAACCTTGTCCTTGAACTTCATTGATGCATTTGGTACTTTCAAAGTATTAACATGAACTAAATAGCATAGTGAATTTTACATAATGCCACATTCAATACTCTCAAAGTATTGATATGTACTAAACATCACATTAAATGTATTTGTTTCAACAGGTTTGCATAGTACTCTCAAAGTATTGTTGAGTATACTAAAAAATACATCATTACATAATTAAGGTTTAAAAGGTATTTAATTAGTAATGCCAAATTTGCAGAATTAGTAATAGTTTTTTTAGCACTATCATAGTAATTTTTAGTACTACCTTAAAGTGTAATGTAAATCCAACATTGTATGTAGTAGATTACTTGAATACTATTTAGTACTTTGATAGTATTTTTTAGTCTTATCAAAGTACTTAAAGTGTATGATAGTATTTTTTAGTCTTATCAAAGTACTTAAAGTGTGTATGATACAGCCAACATTATATGTACTAGATACAACCAACATTGTATGTACTAGATATAGCCAGCATTGTATGTACTAGATTACATGAATACTATTTAGTACTTTGATAGTACTTTTAGTACTATCAAAGTACTTAAAGTGTACTATATAGCCAACATTGTGTCAACTAGATTACATTGACACTAATTAGTACTTTGAAAGTACTATACTAAGTAGCATCTCCTAAACATGTTTGCTTTTGTTTTCTCTCTATGTTCAAAGTTGATTATTTTAGCTTGTACATACTCTACAAGTGTAGTGACTCCACACTCTACCTCACAGAAAGCAAAGGCTACGCTAGGGAAAAGACAATCAATGGTGGATAGTGTAAATGAGTGACCATCATTGCATCTAGAAATAACTCCTGCAAAGGTGGGTTGTGGAATCAAGACCTCAAGGAGGAAAACATTATGTTGAGGGTGAATATGATGAGGATGTGGTCATACAAAAAGTGAGTAAGCAACAATAAGTCAGTAAGAGAAAGGGTGCAGAGACAAGTAGCCCAGTTTGCAATTCTCCAAGACAGGCTGGAAAAAATACAATAGCTGGTAAGGATTCTTGCACATAATAGTGTTAATGTATCATGCTATTATGAGGTGTTGGGGTAATTTATAGGTGGGTTTTCTATTCATAATTGTAATTTAGTCTATGCTACAACAGATTGTAGTACAAAAGTACAAAGAAGAGTATCCAATGAAAGCATAGGGGAACCAGTGGAAAAGAAGACTTCAACCGTCCGATCTTTGCTGTACAAGCCGTAAAAAAAGTCAAAGGCAACCAAAGAGGCTAATAGGGGAACACCTACCAAGGGTATTGGGGAAGGACTTTCAGCACAAGTATGTGTTATTTTTGTGACTAGGTTATATTGAATCTAATTGTTCTAATACTGTGGTTATTACAACTAGTGATCTTGTGTGCTTGCTTATTCTAGATTTAATTCGTGTTTTGAAGCACCTCATGGAAAAAAGGTAGTGGAGACCAAGGTAGCATTAGTAGATATCTTAGAAAATATATCAAATGAAGATTTTGTTGACCACAAGAGGAGGAAGCATTGGCTGAGCTTGATGAAGACATGACTATTGATGTGGATGTTGTTATGGATAATATCACAAACCAAGCTACCAAGGAGGGTGCAACCAATGCTGTAACTAGAGATTGTAATGGAAAAGTCAAGTGGTAGGCCAAAGCATCATTGGAGAAGCTTCAAATGGTGTTAATGAAGCAAGGCAAGAATCTTTTAGTACATTGTGGAAGAGAGCCATTATGCAAGGTGTTTTGAAACAAAATATTAAGGCATCTCTAACCAATAATGGAACTACTATATTTTGAAACAAAATATTGAGGCATCTATAACCAGTAATGGAACTACTATAGTCGGCAAAGTGGAGATGATGTGTGCTACTTTTGACAAGGAACCAAAGGAGAACGAGGAGGAGATGCCAGGAGAGTCAAGTGGGCTTGTAGACAAGGAGCCAAAGGACAACAACAAGGAGATGCCAAGAGAGTCAAGTGGATTGAAGACAAGCAAGATGGCGACAACAAGAAGGAGATTCCAAGAGAGTCAAGTGGGCTTGAAGACAAGCAAGACAAGGATAACGTGCCTCTCCAATTCATGTTTCGTGGTGTGGCCTTTAAGTCAACAAAGTTACCTATTTTTTCTACATCAAAGACACATGTTTGTAGCATTCCAAACCAAATAACACCCAAAAAGAAACCACCCAATACCTCTAGTAAAGACTAGGTCTCATTCACTACATGTTTTGTAAAGTCTGCGGGCATGTCCACTACCCATGTGGGTTCATGAAAAGTGTCATGAGGGTGCTTCCTAGTCTATAACTCATTTGCCACTTCAATCAAGCTGCATTTTTTCTCATCATGGTGCACTAATAAAAAACATCCTTTTATAATTTTTTGCTCTGTGTTTTGTATAAATGGTCTTTTTATTGGTCAATCACCAAACATGGTAATGCCAAAAAAGTTGCTGATTTTGGATGTAAAGTGTTGGTACAATGGAGCACTAGATTGTTATAGAGGGCATGTCTATAAATGTGGAAGGCATGCGGTGTCTTTTAGTTCTTGTGCAAAGTTAGACCCACAAGAGGAATGAGAGAGGAAGTGGAGCATAGCCATCCCAAGATAAGAGCCTCTCTCATAGCCAAGCTAATTTTCATGCTCGATGATACAAGAAATCCCTATAGCCATTTGGTTACTTTTAAGCAAGTCTATGTGCAGTACAAATGTCGAAATTAGCAATGTCAAATTGTTGGGGGTGAGAGATGAGTTGGTTGAATTGAGAGATGGTTAGCTCGCACACCTAAGTTTACATTAAGTTAGGGTGTTAAAATGTGCAATGTAAACTAAAACTTGGGTTATTTGGTTGAGTGTGTGAACACTCCCTAGAGGTGCAAGATAGCGTGGAAAGATACAAATGCCACATAAGATATTGTGTGAGAGCCACATAAAAGAATGTGAAAAAGGGGTTGCCACATGTCATAATCATGTGTAAAGGAGATTGTGTCAATGGATGTCTATATTAGAAGCCTTTTATTGTATGGTTCAACATATGCAATAGAGTTGTGTTGAGTGTGCTACTCTCTCTCTAGGTATGGCTTTCTTGGTGTGTTTCGACACATTTAAGTTTATGCTTAATCTATTTTGTCTACCACCATGATCAATCCCATATTAGGATTGTTAACATGGTATCAGAGCTAGGGTGAACTCTTGATCATGGTGTTCATTATGTACATTAGATTGGGTGTTTTTTATTAAGCATACTTTATGTTTACGTCATTTTGATTAAGGAAAAATTTTATGAACACTCATTGTATCTATTTAATTTACATTTAAGAGAGTATGAAGCTACCAATTAAAGTTACATATGGAGATTTTGCAATGTGGAGTGCCACCATGGAGTTAGTTGTAGAAATTTAACAAGGATGGCATTTTGGAGAATGCCTTGTCATCAATAGTGATGCAATCAAGAAGATAATCAACTAGTGAAGGTTGTATTTTGGTAAATTTGCCTCAATTTTTTGGTGTTGAGCATAGGAGGATGCTCATGTTAGAAGGGTTGATGTTAATATGGATTCATTCCATATTAACTCTTTGCAATTGGGAAAAAAATGTGACGGTGGAAGCTTTTGTCCAATGGGGGACAAGAGTATGTGGGCTATTTGTAGCTCATTTTAGAGCTTGTTAACAAGGTCATTGCTTATGTTTTGCTCATAGAAGAGCGTCACTCATGGTTTTTATCACAATGGTTTATGCACCTCAGATTTTTACGGGAAATCCATGAAGAAAGCACCCTTGAAGATGCATGCAATGAATGGAAAGCATGCATACTATGGAGCTCATAAGAAAGCTCGAGAAGACCGGAGAGCGGGATTTCTAAAGGAAGAAAAATTATACTCCATATATATATATTTTTTTTAAAGGAAGAATTTCTATGGATATGTTTGTTGGTTTCATTGCTAATCTACAGGTACATCTTCTCCCCTACTTTGCTAACTCCACTCTAGGATTGCATAGTCGTAGGCGGAGGGAGTAGTAAGCCCAGGAGTCGGCCCAGGGTAATCCCCTCCTATGCCACTGGAAACTGGATTTCCACCCCGTGAGGGTGGACATGTGATTATGATGTTGCCTAGTTCTGTAGGCCCACGCTAGTGCGGTGAATTAGCCTACCTCATGAGTAGATGTCCCTGAGAAGCAGGAGGGTTTGATACAAGCGGGAGGACCTAAGGGGGTAATAGGCTGGATTGGCCCTCGCCGTCGATGAAGATAGAGTATGGTCCATGAGGTATGCCTGGCTGGTTTAGGCTGGAAGATCAAATTCTAGATCATCGGTGGATTGATATTTGTTTAGATATGTCTAGGACGTGGATATGGAAGCTTGGATTTGGCTATTGACCCAGTTTCAAGGTCTCTTTTGTGAGCATTTTGCTATAAGAACTGTTTGATGTAAATATTGTTCTCAAATGCTGTTTTAAGGAACATTGTGGAATGTTTTTAATTAAAGAACGTGTTTTTATATGTTTCACAGTGTGGTAGGACCTAATTAGATAACAAAAATGATTGGGTATGTGGGTGGATGGATTCCCCGATGGCGCCATCCTATGGATGGGGTGGACCCGATGAGTTGGGTAGCTTTCCAACATAATTATTATTTACGATCCATAATATAGAATAGTACCAGAACAAGTTCTGTTTTAGAAGAACGAGCCAGTGGCTATGCCTTATAAAGAAAAGAGGAAAAAGACTTTGGCTTCCACGAACCAAGTGCGGACTTGTTTCATCCTCAATCATGTACATTAAGTGCCATTTGATCGGAGGAATAGATTTCTATTAGAATAATTATGTTTCCCCTGCAAGATAGAGTTAGGACCCTCCGTTTGCTCGTATCCTCGTATTTCTAAGAGATCGAGGTGTTGTCAAACAATCGAAGACAAGGGGACTTAGCTACCTATCAAAAACGACTCCCTTGACCCAGCTAGGGTGGGGACCTTACAATTATCCTCCAAGATTAACCAGGTTATGATTCAAGATAATCTTAAGTTTTGGATACTGCAAATTTCAGTAATGAATTCCAACAGGTTTTTAGTAGCAAAAATTCTAAGTGTTAAAATTAAGTGAAAATTCATGATTAGTTTTCAATTAGTTAGTATGCTCAAAGGAAGCCTTTAAGTGTGTATATGGACATGCAAATCAAAATTTGATAAAAAAAGTAAAATGTGACCTATTTTTGGAGTCGACTTTCACATATAGTTGATTTTGGTGATTCCATCTGCGCTCCATTGTAGACCATATATATTCTGGTAATTTTAAGTACCCACATGACTAGTTTTTGATAACTCTATGCGAAGTTATACCTATTGCAAGTTGCAGCCTTAACAATAGATCTAACAGGCTTGCCAAATCTACAAACAGCACTTCCACAACTTTTGGAGAGTATACATGGATTCCCAATCAACCAAGACATCTTAAAATATATCAAGAAAGTACACAAACTCTCTTTTTATTATTTTGCTTCGAATTCTTTTGATATTAAATAAATAAATCGATAGCCCATATACGAGAGAATCTGAATCGATATATGATATGCTTAACGATGAGTGACTCTTGACCTTCTTAATTATACATGATCACCTTGGTCCATGCGACTCATAGAACAAACACTTTTAGAGGTAAAGAATTAGAAAATAGAATATATGACTAGTTTGTGACGAGATTTTAGATATAACCTTCATTAGGGGCTATTTTGCGAAAAGTTTATCTTTCTGTATATTTAGAATCATATGTTGAGGTAAACACAATAGTTTTAGAGGACAAGAAACTCAACAAGAGTCTGAGACTCTAGAAAGCCAAATCCTTTTTAGTTCTAAGTTATTTGAGTGCAAAGTGGGGGCACTTGGCTATTTTTGACAGTTTTATACTGAAAACACAACTTTGGCCATTTTGAATATTATTGTAAGGTCCCCACCTTACCTAGGTCAAAGGAATCCTTTTGATAGGTAGCTAAGTCCCCTTGTCTTCGATTAACGACACCTCAATCTCTTGGAAATATGAGGATACGAGCAAATGGAGGGACCTAACTTTATCTCGTAGGGAAAACGTAATTATTCTAATAGAAATCTATTCCTCTAATCAAATGGCACTTAATGTACATGATTGAGGATGAAACAAGTCTGCACTTGGTTCATGGAAGCCAAGCCTTTTTACTATTTTCTTTATAAGGCACAGCAGCCACTGGCTCATTCTTCTAAATCAAAACTTGTTCGGGCACTATTCTATTACAGATCATAAATAATAATTATGCTGGAAAGCTACCTGACTCATCGGGTCCACCCACCCATAGAAAGGCGCCATCAGGGCATCCATCCACCCACACACCCAATTATTTTTGTTATCTAATTAGGTCCTACCACACTGTGAAACATATAAAAACACATTCTTTAATTAAAAACGTTCCACAATGTTCCTTAAAACAGCCTTTGAGAATAATATTTACATCAAACAGTTCTTATAGCAAAATGCTTACAAAAGAGACCTTGAAACCGGGTCAATAGCCAAATGTAGGCTTCCATATCCATGTCCATAAACATATCCAAACAAATACTAATCCACCGATGATCTAGAATTCGGTCTTCCAGCCTAAACCAGCTAGCCATACCTCACGGACCATACTCTGTTATTATCGACTAGTCGGTGAGGGCCAACGGCCTTTCACTCTTTCGAAGGACTATGGTAAAATAGCCTTCTCTTGCAGGGCTACGGCATACTATTCTTCTTCTTTTTTAAAAACTATGGAGTATAATTCTCTTCCTCCAAAAGACCATAGCAAACTACCCTTCTCTTCCAAGAGATTGGATAAGAGTGAAGGGATATATACATCTCAAGGTCTAGAATCACCTTGAGGCTACTTATTGCCTTCTTAAAGTTTCCTTGTATATAGAGGCTCTTATAGAACCAGAAAATTATTTCATCCATAACTCTCTAATAAAAACTCAGAATATAGTCATATAACCAGTCAAAAAGTGTAGGTAGAATAGGCAAAAACATTTGTATAAAGCTGTAAACATGCCATCTTTAGAAACGCATTGCTTTTTTATATTTTTAGTATGCATGGCCTCTAAATATATAAAAGTATCTAAATATGACCTCTTATTCAAAATTTTATTTTTGAAGATATTTATCTCCTAATAAATATGACCTCTTATTCAAAATTTTATTTTTGAAGATATTTATCTCCTAATAGATCTATTCTTGTCTTCTTATGTCTTTTCAAATTCTGGAGCTAATATTTTTACTCTATCACTTTCTTAATATTTCTAACCTTGTAGTCTCTCTCTCTCTCTCTCTCTCTCTCTCTCTCTCTCTCTCTCTCTCTCTCTCTCTCTCTCTCTCTCTGTGTGTGCACTCTCTTTCTTCTTGAAATCTATATTAAAAGAGAATCATTATATGGCTTGGGAGGGATCTTACAGGAAATGCCCAAGGTCAAGGTGCACCATGGGAGCTAAGTTAAGAAGAAGCACATGCTTTGAGAAGAAGACCACGTGTGTGGGTCCAAAGTTGCAGCATGCAAGAAAGTGCAATTGACAAAAAGTCATTGAAGATGACAACGAGGAAACAACGAGGAAAGGGACTTGGTACAAGAAAGTGACATAGTGAACTACTAACTCTCCATATCATAAACGTGCCAAACAATATCAAGAGTTCTAATCTCCATTCATAGACAGAGCTCTCTAAGCCTATCAACTTAACACAACTGCAAGACTATGCCTCTAGACTAAACTTCCACTCTTAAGCTTGTATGATTACAACTATGAATTTCACACTCTCACTCAAACACTCCTTCTTTTGCACTACTATTCTTGTCCTCATACATATATGGACTTAATTGGGCCCCCCAAGACAACCCTCAAGATATTTACAAAGAGAAAGATTGTTATCCCTCAATAAGAGCTCTTGATCATGATGGATAAATCATGACATCATGGCATCATCAAGATAGTTACAAAGAGAAATAATGTTACCCCTCGACAAGAGCTCTTGATCATGATGGATGCATCACAGCATCCTTGGTGACTCCACTATCATTAGTGCTAAATTGGTAGACCATTGGCAGTGAACCATTAGAGCTAGTTCATCTACTAAACAAGGTCGTTGGTTGTGATTGTGCAAATTAATATGAGTGTTGTGAAGGGATTTGACACCATCTATGCACACATAGAACACGGATCGTCGATAAAAGAGCCCAATCAAATTATTGGTGAGTTGATGACATGGAAAATGTGTCAAATGCATTTGAATGCATGAATTAGGATGTGCAAGTACACTATGTGGGGTCCATTGGCTATTGGTAACAAGGTAAAGCTTTACCCTAGGTGTATAGTGCATGCGTGATGTGTTGTGATGATGCAAGTGCCATGTGAAGTGACACCTTAGGATTCTTTAATTCCATTGCGATAATCATGTGGTGTGAGAAGGGATTGAACATGGAGCTCTCGTGCGATGGGTCATACACTAGGCCAAGTAGAGAAAGGTTTCCCTTTCATCAACTCACTAGTGCCCCCCATCCTAAGATGTACTTGAGAGGTGCTCGAAGTGGATGTTTCTCTCAAACAGTTTTGCATGAGTGGTACATATCTCTATCACTCCTCCAACTCAGACATGGGCATGACCCTTATGCCTACCACATCTCAGTGCACATAGGAGACTTGACTTGACATTTATTCTTGCCCTAGTCACCATAAGAAACTTGACTTTGAGCATGTAAAGGACACCATGTGTTGTGCTTAGGATTTTCACTTGGGCTCAGTATGGACTTTCATAACTTGACTCTAGACTCTTATGCCATAACACATTTTGGCCTCCACATTGATCTAACACTATGGTGGGTTGCACACTTGTCTTTCCTTTTTGCTTCATGTTTCTATTGGGAAAGCAACAAGGACTTCTTCTATACCTTGATTTGATGTGTAGTTTGACAGCAACCCCTTTATCAATAAGGCTTTATCCCGTGTAAGAAATGAAGACTTGAGGGCCTTGTGGCTTCATAAGAATGAGGTTTTCTTGCCAAAATTCTCTTTTGCTCCTACTCTTAGTGTGGAAGTAGGGATTGTTGGGATAATCTCCTTTAAGCTAGAGGTTGACGAGAGTTCTTGGATTTGCTTCTGGAGTTATTCCCTTTCTTCCTCGGTCTCCATGGCTCCTCTACCTTGGCCTTACCTTTATTTTTAGGAACCCAAACCTACTTTGGTGCAGCTTGTTGGTGTATCTTCCTTGAGCATGATGATGATTTTTTATGCCCTTTGGTTCTCATACTTTGTTTGTTACATCCTTGAGCTAGCTTTATCTTTAGCACCTGAATTCATCTCTATTCTTTGGTAATATCTTTGGGCTTTTAATGGTCAACCCAACCTTGTGTGGTTGGATCACCCTTCGGTTTGCAACGACTTCTCCCTTTCTTTAGGAACCATATCAGGCTAGTCACATGCCATCCATTGTAGTCTTAGTATAATGGCTTTTGGATCCATACCTACTTTAGCATGTTGACCTTGGTCTTTGGAGAAATGAGGAGTACATTGTTAGGGTTAGTAAGGCTTTTAGTACCCAAACTTGTCGTATTTTACCTTTGGGGATTCTTTGTGAAGTGGAGGTAGCAAGGATTAGGGTATCTTTGGTAGTTCTTTGGTTTATAATTCCTATTTAAGCTCAGGCTTCACATCCTTAGGTTTAGCTTTTAGCTTACTGGCCTTGGCTATGATAAGATTGGGAAGAAGGGAAGTTTTGATGAGGCTTGGAGCTTGAGGGCAATCAAACTTATCATCTCGATAAGACCTGTGCTAATAAAATAAGCAAATTTTGGATCTATGAGAAAATTTATATGGGTTCCCCTTCTTTTACTCAAGTTTGATAGTAGACCTTGCCACCCACTTGATGCAGTCATGTTTGGTAATCCAATGATTTCTTCTAGCATTCCTACAATCATGACAAAGAAATAACCTTCCACTGGATAAGATTTTATGTGGAAATCAAGCTTTACAAATCCTTCACATTCATTATATAGTCTTGAAATAGTTTGCACTAATGCCTTACTTACGAATTAGTTCTCGAGTCAAGAGCTTACCTTGGCCTTTCTGAAGCATGTGTTGTTGGGTCTTGCCTTTGAGCTGCAAATGTAACTTCCTATTGTGGGTGTACTAGCTTGTCTCTATCACATCGTCCTCACTCCATTGTCACACTGGAATGCCCCTTGCCAAAGGGGTGAAGGTAGAGCTCTCAATACCATGGAGGCAAGGAAAGATCCATGTTTGTGATGGTTCTCTCTCATGAAAAGCAAGGGAAGAAGAAGCTAATCAAAAGAGAGGGTAACCTACTATCAAAAGCAAGGGAAGAAGAAGCTAATCAAAAGAGAGGGTAACCTACCATCAAACCTATTCAAGCATTAATTCAAAAGTATAAAAGAAATTAAAAAGAGGGAAGAAGAAGAGCTCATAAGAAAACCATTGTAAGGGAATGATTTGTATTACTTATTGTAAAAATTGACTTATATATGAACAACTAGTTTTCACAGTAGGCCAGCCAAACTTAAAAATGGTTCGGTCTCTATTACTAGTCTTAAGAAACTATGTACACTAATTTTGTAGACTTTTTGATATTAAGCACACTGTTAAGGCTTCTTTATATGTTCTAGCATTGTCTTACAAAAATTAGTGCTCATTCTTGTTCGAATAAGATGGAAAAGCACCTTATGGTAGGTTGGGTAGGCAAAACCATGTTAACCAATGGAGTGATTAATATAACCCCTTCCTAATGGTGACTATTTCCTCACATCGCCCGAGTAGGATGTGGATCTTGTGGATGGTCGAGGATATGCCATGGAGTGGTGTTGAGGTTAAGTAGTTAGTTCAAGATTCATTCGTAGTAGGGAAAAGTGATGAGAAGCTTTGGGTAGCCCTAATAACATGCATCTTATTGAGGCAACATGGAAAGTGATAGTAGGTGATGTAGAGGTTCTTCATACCGTGTCTCCATTAGTTGTTGAAGTGGTGTGGATCCTCCAATATGAGGTAGTTTTGGTAGAAGTGGTGTGCCCCCTGTGATTGGTGGAATGAGTGCCAAGGCCCCATGAAATGATTGGAATGGGTAGATAGAGGCCCAAGACAACTTGGCACAATAGGGTATGATGCTCGAATCTCATAGCTTGATGCCTAAATATTGGGTTATTGGAAAAGGTAGGAAAGCTCGTTGGAGGTACCTTGCAAGGTCGAGAGTTCTCTAGGTGATGGGTTATACCCTAGGCTAGGCTTGCATCACCATGGTCCCCCTAACTAGAGATGTATCTAGAGGGTTGAAATTAATGAGGTTAGTTGCAAGTGCTCGTGTATGTGTGTGTCGTGAGATACAAGAGAAGTAAAATAAAATTGTGATACCTATAGAGAAATATGCAGGTGACATGCATGGAAAATGGGTGAAAGGTGTGCTCATGTGGGTGCACTTCTCTGACACAACTACATTCTTTAACTCTCTTTATTGCTTTCTTCTAGGTTTACTTGACATTCCTAGCCCATGGTATGACATATCGCCTGGACCTTCCTACAATTACTAAGACATTGCCTTCAACCACCCTACCTCTAGTCCAAGTGCAATGTGCTACCCAGCAGATGGCTTGTTAATTGTGGGCAGAACCATGTGTAAATCTACTACCATGCCTCTAAGCTATTGATCTTGACTCCCCGAGAAAAGGGATACCAAGTAAATGTTTAAAAAAAGCAACAAAGAGAGTAGGTGTGTTAGAGAAGTTTTTGTTGTTTGGAGAAGTGCACCCACACAAGCATACCTTTGCCCTTTTCACGTTGAACATGCATCTCACCTTTGCCCATTGCCCATACATGTCACCTTTTCCCATTGCCCATGTATGTCACTTGCATATTTCACTAACAAGCATCATAATTGTTTTTCACTTCTTGCGTCTTATGGCATGTAAATACACATGCACTTGCAACTAACCTCATCAACACCAACCCTCTAGGTACATCTCTAGATGGGGAGACATGGCGGCAAGCCTAGCCCATAGCATGACCCATTGCCTAGAGAACCCTCGACCTTATAGGTACCTCTAATGAGCTTCCCTACCTATATCATATGCTTTCAATTCTACACCAACAACTCCTCACCTCGGCCAATGTATTCGTCAAGAAATAACCCAATCTCTAAGCATCAAGCTATGAGATTTGAGCATCGTACCCTATGTGCCAAGCTATCTTGGACCTCTATCTATCCATTCCATGGGGTCCTCACACTCATTCTGCCAATCACAGTGTGCAAACTACTTCTACTATGCTGAAGGGTCCACATCACTTCCATAACCAATAGAGGCATTGCATGAAGAACCACTACATTACCAATCACTTTCCATGCCCCCTTAACAAGTTTCCTGCCATCAAGGCTACCCAATTTTCCCATCACTTTGGCCTACAAGCTATGCTGCAGTCCCAAACTAACCACTTAAACCTTTACCACCCACTCCATGGCATATCCTAGACCATCCGCACGATCCACTTCCCAAAGAAGCTTCACTATTGACTTAGGTGACTAACTTGGGTGACACGAGGATGTGGCACCATTAGGAAGCGGGGTACGTTAACCACTCCATTGGTTAACATGGTTTCTCCTACCCAACCTACCATTTCTAATGGAAATCTGATTAGTTTTTTAATTATGCTTAATCCTCTTGCTTCTGATGATTGAACCAAGACCTTCCCAAAAGCATGTGGTAGGCTCTTAATATTTCTCTCATCTTAAGTACCATATGAAATTTTCATCCTATTATTTTAATTTCTTTTTCCCTGATAATGCCAACTAGTCGGACCCTTCTTTGATTTACCATTCTCACTTGGAGGAATGGGGCTAGTTCACACTAGGCCCTCCATTCAATATACTTGGGACACCACCTATCCTCTTATGCTTACTTGTAATAGACTTGGTTGCATTGTTGTAATCCCCCTACCTTTTTCCCTAGGTCTTTTGACATTATGTTCACACTAGACTCTCCATGTAGGATTACTTGGGACACCAATAGCTGCTAACCATTACTTTAGGAATTGTAGTGTTGCAATCCTATCATTCCTGTGGTCTTGGGGTGGTTCCTTTGTAGTAATACTTGGGAGCTCCACCAACTTCTATGTGGGTACTATCTTTTGGAGCAATTATCACCGTAATTAGACACCAAGTTTAGGAATTGGTCCTAGAGTGATGTTGAGCCTCATTTTGCTTAGATCTTCCCATAGCTCATACCCCACTTTAGTGTCGCTAGTCTCTTGCTTAGATCTTAAGGAATTGTTTGTCTATTGCCCAAGGAATTGCGTTTATAGACAGAGAGAAATACACACAGATTGGGGCTAACCACACAACTAGCTTGCTTGGACAGAGAGAAACATACATAGATTGGAGCTAACCACACAAATAGCTTGCTTGGACAGAGAGAAACATACATAGATTGGGGCTAACCACACAAACAGCTTGCTTGCACACGCATGTGCATACTCACACACACACAGAGAAACAGTCTCAGCTCTTAACATTGTTTATAACGAATGTATTATATTTATAACATTGTTCTATTAGAATATAGTATATTTATAACATTGTTTTATTGGGGCTAACCACACAAATAGCTTGCTTGGACATAGAGAAACATACATAAATTGGGGCTAACCACACAAACAGCTTGCTTGCACACGCATGTGCACACTCACACACACACACACACACAGAGAAACAGTCTCAGCTCTTAACATTGTTTATAACGAATGTATTATATTTATAACATTGTTTTATTAGAATATAGAATATATCAAATCTTAGATTGAATATATATATATATATATACATACATATATATATATATGTATATATACATATATATGTATATATATATATTTATGGAGTCATGATTTTCATGGCATAATTAATCGATTTTCAATTTCTCACAAAAGAAAGAAAGACAAAGTGTACTTAGAAAGGGCCCGCCTTTGCTTCTTTACTAAGTCTTTTTGAAAAAAAGGGGGGTAAATGCAAACTTTTGTGGCCCAAGCCAATTAGCCGTCCCCTCGCTCTCTCTCGCTCTCTCTCTCTCTCTCTCCCGCGTTCTCTCTCTCTCTCTCTCTCTCTCTCTCTCTCTCTGCATATCCTTCCAGGATTCCGCAAACATCTCTGTGTCAGCATTTCTCTGTCCATGGACTTCCGATCGCCTCTGTTGCAGTTGTATCGGCAAAGTTCTGCCATCGGAAAGAGTTTTCACTAGATCAGATCAAAGCTTTCTGGCTATGGCGCATCCTTCTCCGAGCTCCTCACCCGCTCACGATGATAAGGTACGATCTCGCGTTTCTGATCATTAACTTGCAGAAAGTAGGGTTATAATCATTATTAGCGTCTGGATGAAGATTCGGGATAAGCTCCAGCTCTGCAAAATAAGGGATGTCTTAATTTCATTTCTCTAAGCTGATAGATGATGATAACATTTTTGCAGATGCGTTGGAAAATTAGAATTAAAATAAAAATCGGATAGATAAGAGTAGTGAGCGTTTTCCAAACTCATTATCCTGTGTAATCAGAAGAATCTCGAGAGTAGGCAATCCCCCCGTTCTATTTCTCCATAGACTTTTGATTTCTCTAGTAATGAAGGAATGAAGCAGCTTGTGTGGAGATTCATATGAATACTGGAACCATGTGTAGAAGAACGCATTGGCAATCAGAGAGTAGAATCGAATCCAAATTTTAGACATTGCAAGATCAAAGCCACTGTTGGTAATGGAGCATGCTTGTGTTAAAGGTGAAAAGTCCAGCATATCTAACATCAGAGCAAAAATCAGGGTGAAGAATCCAGCGTATGATTGTTGGGGAAGTGCCCACCAACAACGAAAGTACAAACTCACCAGTTTTTTAGTTTTTTGGTGATCAGCAAAGCCAGGAGGTGAGTTTCCAGAAAATGTGTGTGGTGTGCCCTTGCTGCTGGAGGCAAGATTGGGGAAACCTTGCAAATGCGTGTTATGTCCTTACTGTCAACAAGGTGTCATTTCCAGAATGTGGCTTGTACACTTCAGCGAATCCCAAGATTTTGCTTGTCCTGCAGGGATTGGTCAAAATGTGGGCAACTTCTGGCTGTTGATGATGGCTAGAATCTATGGGAGGACTACAGCTGTGTTGACTCCAAGCCTATACAAGTGAGTGGATTGCTTGCGATTGGGTGATGCTCAGTTGGGAGGGATCCTGATTCAGATAAGGCCTTAGATGAGCTCTATTGGACTTGAATGGTCCGCGATGCTAGGATCGCTGTGATGTGTGTGGATGGTGTTGGTCTAGGCTCAGTCTCAGTGGCATGCCGGAGGGAGCTATGGTTGGGCAGTGAGTTTGGGAGCAACCCCTTTCAATTGGTGCTTGTTTTGTGCATGACGGCAACGAGGGCTCTTCACGGACTCTAGGCTGGAGTCTGGGAGCCCTACACGTGCTTGCCTCATTAGGGCAAGTGGGGAGGCAGGTTATTGATGTTATGGGTCAGCTGATTTGCTAAGGAACGATGCCAATATGAGGACTGCAGAGGTTATTGCTTCTTGAAAGCTGTGTTTTAAGTGTGTATTTGATCTATACATGAACGTAAGTTGTCTACTTGTGCCTGTAACTAAGCTGAAATGGTTCTCAGTATGTTGATAGGGTGTGATAATCTTCGACTCCTTTCTTTGACATGGCAGGGGTCATACAGACCATACACAGCAGGAAAGCAATCTTTTAAGAATTCAACATCGGAGCCTAAACAGCAGAGAAGTTTCTGGAGCATCTTAGCAAAGAAAGCTAAGTCAGCGCTTCTTGATGATGACTTGTCTACATGCACCACCTCGGACTCAGGGCTAGGACAAGACAAGAACCGTGAAACGTTGCAGCCGCAGGTGTAGTGTTTCTTGATGTTTTCTTTCATTCTTTAAGCAGTAGCAATTGTGCGGTCTGCACATGAATTCTCCCAAACAAGTTGCTCTGTGATGTGGGCTACAATACTATGCAGATTCTGTATGACATTTCAGTTTTTGTAGTGTATCAATTTGTTGTGTCTGAGACTCATGTTGGAGGTTTGTAACATGGTGAAACAAAAGTATATTTGATGTTGATTTTTTTTTTGGAATGATTTTGCAGTATACCCATTCAAGGCCTTCTGCCGAAAGCAAGCAACGACAAACTGAGATTCCAGTGTTGCAGAAGAGACTGGAAGCTCTCACGTCTTCTTTATCTAGTTTTGGTGGCACTATCGGCAATGCCATAGAGGTATAATTAACTATTTGTTTTCCGGAAAAACAATATCCTTCTAGTGCAATAAGAAATAAACATTTGGGAAGCCCAGATTACAACTGTCATGTAGAGGCAATAACTTAAATGTAGCTTTCCATGGCTGGTGGCTTTTGGGTCTGAGAGGGGGGAGGGGGCAGGGGGAAAAGCTGCACTGGGTGTCAGTAGTCCCAAAAGATGCCACCCTCCTTCCTGGATGGGCTCCAAATGCTAAGAACGGGCAAAGGCCCATTGTGCATGCCAATCAATCAAATTCTTGCATAAGAGTCTGTATAGAAGAACCTTTTTTTAAATTTGATTTTTGTAACAGCTCATAAAGAACATGATTTTGAATTGATATGCTCAGGTATTTTGATTAAATGTAGAATGTTATTGGGCTTTTATGCAGGAAGGTCTAAATATGGTTGAAACAAAAGCGACAGATTTTATGTCATCTGATTCACGGCTTTTGTTCACAAAGAAGACAGTGGACTCTTCAAGGTCCGGTCAACAACGGCAAGATCTTGTTTCAAAGTTGTCACAACAACATGATTCTGTCACAAAGTCTTCTTCACAACAACAACGAGATTCTGTCTCCAATGCTCTTCAACAAAGACAGTCTGTCTCCAAGCCTTTGCGAAAAGGAGATTTTATCTCAGAGTCTTTGCAAATACAGCGAGACTTCGTCGTGAAGTCTTCACAACAGGGGGATTCCATTTCAAAGCCTTCACAGCAGCGAGATTTAGGAATTCTAGATCATTCAGCTGCAGATAAAGACACACAACTCAAGGCATCTCGCGACGTAAGGTGGCAAAATGTTATGTTTTAGTCATATACTATTGTTCAGGGCCTTGTATATGGCTTTTACATCTGCTGGGAATTTTTTCTGTTTTCCACAAAATTAAACAATTCAAGCGCGGAACTGCTTTGAGTTCTTTCACTTTCATGCTGAGCAGGTTGCAATGGCTATGGCTGCTAAAGCAAAATTATTGTTACGTGAATTGAAAGAAGCAAAAGCAGATTTGGCCATCGCGAAGGATCGCTGTGCACAGTTAGAGGAAGAAAACAAGATAATTCGCGAAAGTCTCAGCAATGGCTTAAAGCCTGATGAAGAAGATCTGGTATGGCTCCCTTTCTTGGCAGTAGTTTCTAACCCTCTTGACCTGAATATCATGAATGCTAGTTTAATATTCATTTGCATATCTTTTAATTGGATACTCTGTTGATATTGAAATGTATCGCTTATTCTGCATTGTGTAATGCTTGTGAAGGATATGTTTCAGTAGTATAAGACCTCTCTTATTTCATTTTGCATTATTCTAAAACATTAGGCTACAAAAATTTGGCTTACTTAAGGTTTTAAAACCTATGAATGCTTCTGCCCCTTCCATCCTCTCGCACAGCAAGAACCCATCCTCTACCTGCTCATTCTTGTTACAATTGCCTTCCCCTGGCTTCATCTTTAGCTGTGAGCACTTCTGTCTTGCAGTCCCTCTATCCATTCCCCAATCCTTCCCTCACCCTCCCCAGCCCCACATACTGGCCCTCTCCAAACTCGAGAAAGCCTCCTCTCTTTAAAAAGATGGTCTCCCCTTCACCTCTATTCTTCCCCACTCAATCATCCAAGACCACCCCCCCCCCCCCCCCCCCAAAAAAAAAAGAAAAAAAGTATATCCTTCCATAGATGCAATTTTGTACCTTCCCAAAAGCAGCTTGGTTGTCCTACCCAAAAGCATTACAACTTGTGGCTGGCCATTGGACGATCGATTGGGCAGGTTTTGGAGCCTTCCGGCTCCACAGCCTACAGGTGGGGCTGATTCTGCAGCGGGTTGAGTAGTCAGGGCTCCCTGGGCAGTGTTTCATATGCAGGCAGATGGGGCACCTGGCCAGAGCCTGTCCTCGCCGTCACACCTGCAGAGGACACCCCGCAAACCCGCACCCGCACCGAGACCCCCCAGTTGGAGCAGAGGAGACCGGAGGTCAGATCCATTCCTCTCCTCAGCCAGATGGGCAGGTGCCTGAGCAGCCTGGCCCAGAGGCCCGCCTCCCCAGCGAGAGGCCCAACATAGCGAGGATGTTGGCTGTTGGCAGCCAGTCTGATGGGGCTGCGCTGGCGGCACCCCCCCTCCTCCGCAAGGGCATTGAAGAGTTAGGCAGGTGGCACAGTGGGGGCCTCCAAGGCAAGGTACCTACTGCTAACCGCTGGTATCATGAGCGGTGTGTTCTGGGTGGTCTGCAGAGATGGAGAGAAATAGATATATACAACTGAAAGGTGAGGGACTATGCGGAGGGATGAGCATTTAGCACAGGCTCAGGATTTTGACGGCGAGGCGGGCCCAGTTCTGGTTCTTCCCGAGGATCTTGATCATGCATTCCCCAATCCCTTCCTCCTCCCCCTTTGCCTCCGCTGTGATCCCCCCTACTTCACCTCGGCTGTGATCCCCCCTACTTGCCCTCTCCCTCACCCTACCCCCCCCCCCCAGCCCACCAGGCCTCTCCTCTTCATGCCCGGCGCCCCCCACAGTGCTTGATCCTTCTCGATGATGGCAGTGGCTTTGTGCCCTGTGTGATTCATTAGTTCTCCAACCTGGTGGAGATGACGATAGCAGCATCCCCTGTGGTGCTGTCCTTCCTCCAGAGTCCCTTGGCAGCCCTCCGCGTGTCATGTAGGAGCCAATGGATTGCAGCTTCTTCAGGTGCCTTCTGATGGACGTGAGTGAGTTCTCCGCCGAGACTCTGGCTCCACTCAGAGTCTGTGATCTTTTACCTCTCGCTCCTCCACCCCTGACAACAGCACAACAGTCTTCTCTCCCCCCCCCCCAGTGTTGCTCCCTACAGAGTGAGTGGGACTACGAGGCGCCACTATCCACTCTGAGGCAGTCACTCTCTCCCATCATGTTGGAGACGAGCGTCTGATTGATATGGTCACCCATTGCTGGTCCTTGGCTCACATGGAGCTAGGAGAGTCAGAGCATTGGGACCGAGATGGAACCCTTGCCTCTTCAAGCCTAGAGGTGGTTTTGTTTGTTTTTCTTCATGTGTTAGTGGCAATGCCCTTCATGCCAGCATACTGATACCTATACTGTGATGGATGGATCCCTAAGTATGCATATAGGAGGGCAAGAACAGAGTGGGCCTTCATGGAAGGCAGGATAAAGGCTCACTTAGCTCGCCTCCGGCCCCGGACAGATAATGACTACTCCCTCTCCAAATTGTCCCCAAAAACCAGCCCGGGCATGATTGGCATCATTGTACTCTCTCAGGCCATTCCCCTATCCTTCTTCACTTAGAGGACCCCTGGAGGCCTGAGAGGCAGCAGAGTGCCCACAGGCAGGTCGAGGTGATCCAGGACACTAAGATAGGCACGCAGGTCGAGATGATTTGGAAAGCTCTCTTTCAATGAGGACTTAGCTGCAGTGGATTTAGACTTGGGTCTTGGAGAGATTGGCACTCTTCTACAGAGGACTGTCCAGGATAGACTCATCTCGTTTCAAGAGCAGGAGAGGAGCCTTGCTTCCCTTCATTGCCTTCAGGAGCAGACCCCAGATAGCCCCTGGCTGGAGGCCCAGATGGAGACTGTCTGCATAGAGATCCACTTGATTGAGAAGAGGAGGGTGGAGTTCAGGTATCATGCCCGTGCATCTTTTATTAGGACCCAAGCAGGAGACAATGTGAGGGCAAAGGAGACCAAAGGACCAAATATATGAAAGATCAGAGTAAAACACACAGCATGCAATGGTGATGTGTATATAAAAGATGAAGTCCAGTACAAGAGCTCTATGTGAGACTCCAAAAACTCAGACGTCAATCCAGAAGTAAACCTGATGTGAGCGCCTAGAAGTAAGCACTGATGTAGTCGCTTATGAGCTAATCACTGCTGATGAAAAACGCAGAACTGTGCTGTGGTGAGAAATGCAGATGTATGCACCATGGACCAGCAGCAGCAGTAGTATGTGAACAAAACGCTGAAGAAGAACTGCAGAAGAGCTCGTTCAATTCAGTGAATGGGTTTCACCAGTTTGTAGGCGACCAGTTCATGTGCTTTGTGGGCGACCTGTTCCGAACCAGCGGAAGGTGCTATCCGCAATCAGTCCAGCAGAGGGAGGCAAAACGCACACTGAGGTGCTGTCCACGATCTGTCCAACAGGAGGCGGTGAAACGCTGAGGCAAAAGCGTACGCTGTGTTGAGGGCGCCCAGTCAACGTAGGTTGATGATGATGATCAAAGGGGGGGGGAGCCTCATATTTATATGAGGTGTTGGTCGGTCAGCATGAGGAGTCGGCTGGAAGTAAAAAGCGTGGCCCTTTTTTGGGTTGGGTTAAATACCCTTTTTGGTTATATTTTCACACCCCCCCTCTTAGACCAAAAAGGGATCATGAGAGGAGGGGAAAAAGCAGATTTGGTTGTTGAAGATGAGGATTCCTGTGATTTGAGACCAGATGATAGGCATCTGGGATTGAGAGGTACAAGAAGAATGCCACAATGCAAGAGGTTTTCACATGCATGAATGCACATTTTTGGGTTTTCATTCATACATGCGCCCCAAACACAAAAAACAGCATGCTAGGGACTGCAGGATGGAAAAAATGCAATGCAGTGGGTTTTCACAAGAGCCGTGTCCTCATGGGGTTTTCACTGACTCATGTGCTCGATACAAAAATGGTAAGAAATATGAAGGGAGAGGAAGATCCCTCTCTCAATGTGCGGAGGGTGATGGTGGTGGACTGATGCCGATCCGATTGTGAAGACGCTCGAGAATGGGGCGGTTGACGGATTTCGTAAGGATGTCTGCATGGTTGTTTGTCGTGGAAATGTACTGGAGTCGGATGGTACCAAGCTCAACTTGTTCCTTGGTAAAGTGAAAATGTACACCCACATGTTTGGTATGGTTAGAAAAAATAGGGTTGCCAGCAAGGGCAATCGCACTCTGACTGTCGACAAAGATGGTAGAGGCGGTGTCGATGGAGATGCACATGTCGGAAAGAAGTTGACGAAGATACATAACCTCAGCGGTGGCGTCATAGAGGGCCCGGTATTCGGCCTCTGCTGAAGAACCTGCAATGGTGTCTTGCTTTTTGCTAGACCAAGAGAAAGGGGAAGATTCGAGGGAGAACAAATAACCACCATGAGAGTGTTGGGAATCGAGATCACCAGCCCAGTCGGAGTCCGTGTAACCGCGGAAGGTGATCCCGCGACTGTAGTGAAGTCCATACAAATAGGTACTTGCTAGATAGCGAACAACCCTCATTGCTGAACTCCAATGTGGCTCCTTGGGAGCATTGAAATACTGACTTAAAATGGATGTGCAATAGGAGATATTAGGACGAGAATTTGTGAGCCAAATAAGTTTCCCCAATCACTTGTTGGTAGGCTCGCTCTTCATGTGGAGGCGAGTCCACTTGCTTTGACAGTTAAACGGTGGGATCTAATGGAGTAGCCATGGGGATAGCACCATCAGGAAAGTAGGTAGTAATGAGTTGGAGATAGTATTTTTGTTGAGACACGAAAATACCATCAGGAAAGTAGGTAGTAATGAGTTGGAGATAGTATTTTTGTTGAGACACGAAAATACCATCAGGATGTTGGATCACCTCCATGCCAAGGAAATATGAGAGAAGACCGAGATCAGTCACTCAAAAGTTTGTCTGAGCTGTGCCATGATATCAACCATTTTGGCTTGATGTGAACCTGAAATAATTAGGTCATCGACATATAGTACTAGGTAGCAAACCATCACCTGATCAGTGTGAATATAGAGATTGGGGTCATAGTGAGATGGGTGAAAACCTTGGTTGTGAAAAAATTTGTCGATGCGATGATACCACGCCCGGGGTGCTTGCTTAAGCCCATAAAGAGCTTTATGTAAGCGAAAGACTTTGTCCTCAAGACTAGGGAGAGGGAAACCTAGTGGTTGGTCAACGTAGACCTCCTCGTTAAGAATGCCATTTAAAAAGTCACTCTTAACATCCATCTGATAGATTGGCCATTTATGGTGGGCAGCCAGATTGAGTAAAAGACAAATTGTGGTCATTCGAGCAGTGGGTGCATAAGTCTCGTCGAAATCGATGCCTTCTTTTTGGCGAAAGCCTTGCACAACAAGTCGGGCTTTGTATTTGTCCAAGGTACCATCGGCTTTAAATTTGGTGCAGAAGATCTATTTGGTTTCAATGACCTTCTTATGACGAGGGCGATCCACAAGGGACCACGTGCCATTACCGTCAATGCTTTCGAGTTCTAGTTTCATGGTCTGTTTCCAGGATGAAATTTTAATAGCATCTTTTCACGATGTTGGCTCATCATGTGCCACATAGTCTGCGGAAAAAACGGAGGCAAATGAGGCACGAGGAGCGAGTCTGGTGGATCGAGGAGGACCGTCCAAAGGGATATCAAAGGGAAGCATGCCAGAATCACGCATGGTTTGTTGATACCAGCGAGGTAAAGGGTCCCTAGGTGGTTGTCGAGAGGAGGAAGCCTCCTCAAGAGATGATTGATGGGGTTCGTTTGGCACAGTTTGAGATTCTTGTTCAGTTGGTATGGGCAACGGAAGGCGAAGTCTCGCTCATCAAAGACAACCGTCTCGACGAATGAAAACTTTGTTTGATCGTGGATCAAAAACTTTGTAAGCCTTTGATTCATAAGAGTAACCCACAAAAATGAGCAACTCACTCCTTGGCCCCCTTGTATCATTCGGAGTGTGAGTATATGCTCCACATCCAAAGACACAGAAATGGGAAACGGTTTGCTTTTCGCCAAAAAATGCCTCAAATGGGGTCCTGTGGTGGGGAACAGCAACCGTGGGGCAACGGTTCAGAAGATACACCGCAGTGTTGATCGATTCTAACTAGAGGCGTTTAGGCATATCCATGATTGTTCGGTTCTTGCGTTCGACCACTCCATTTTGTGAGGGAGAGTTGTTGGAGGTGAGTTGGCCTTGAATGCCATGAGCTTGTAAGAACTGAGAAAATTGATGGGAGATAAATTCACCACCATTGTCACTACGAGCAATCCCAATTGAGACGCCCATTTGATTGGTGACTAACCGAACCCATGTGGAAAGTATTTGTCATGTGCACAGTGTGTATCTACCGTGTGCTACACGCACACAAGACTAGCTTCGAGGTTTGGGGAAGCTTGGAGCTAGGCAGGTTGATTGGCGAGCTGAGTTAGGGATAGACTAGCGGGTGGGCACCCAAGTGTGGACGCCCGATGATCGGCCAAGAGCCTATAAAAGGGTGGCCAAGGTTAGTCATTAGTTCATAGAGTCTTGCGTGTCTTTGTGAGAGCTCTATGGTCAGGAGCCTGGATCTAGTGCAGACGTGCACCTGTTTTATGCAGCCGAGGCCGGTAGCAGTCTCGAGGCCCGCGAGGGTAGCTTCGTGGTGGTATGGGATGTCATGAGGTAGAGATTGGTCGGTACGTCCATCTAGTTAGCTCAGCTCGTGGCTCGGTGGGGACAACCAAGACTAGTGGGCTTGCCCACGGTTGTCAAGGTTGGGAGGTGAGTCAAGCTTGCACCCCCTTCACGTTTGTTTCAGGTTTCGAGCCTTGTACCAGGAGCGTTCTACGAGGTGATCCTATGGGGATTTGACAGTGGTATCAGAGCAAGCCTCGAGAATGAGCAAGTCGGTAGGTAGAGAAGAAGAGGTCAAAGAAAAGGTATGAGTTCGAGAAGATTGCTGTTTTTTGTGTGCATACTGCTGTTTTTTCAAATTCAGCATGATTGTTTTTGCATCGTAGGAACCCGTGATGAAGGTTTTGGTCTTGTAAGGGTTGTTTGCTTTGCAAGAAGAAGGGCTGTATGTTTTTTAAACTGTGAGAACAGTTTGAGAGAGAGAAGAAGTAAAATCATGTCGGTTGTAAATCAGTAAGAAAGCGAGAGAGAGAGAGAGAGAGGTAGCGATGCCTATAGCGTTTGACGGCTATGTGTTGCTTGAGTACTGTGTGACGCCTGATGGGTTGCGCAGCCTTATGTGCGAAGAAGCCAGCCACACGATTCTGTACCAGTCGCAGCCGGGCTGGTATTTGTAGGCAAGCAGGCATGTGTACGCAAGTAGGCTGTACACGCAGCCAGGCAAGTACACATGCGCATGTGGGCTGGTATGCGCAGGCAAGCGCCGGCGCCCAAGTAGGTGCGCAGGCGGCAACGCTCGGCGGGCGATCGCAGGCAGGCGTTATTCGTAGACGGGCGGGTACACGCGCAGACACACAGGCGTACGGGTGGCAGGCAATCGACGCTAAGGTGCTGCAGAAATTAGCGAAAAGCAAACGCCAGTGCCGGGTGGAGTTTTTTTAGTTTTCGTAAAAAAAAAAAAACCCCACGCCACGCTTTGCTTTTCTTTGCTTTCGTTTTTTTATCTGAACCTTAGCAAAGGGGTTAAAAAAAAAACCTATGTCTTGTTCTATGTGTGTTTTTTTTATAGTCTATATATATATATATATATATATATAAAACACAAAAGCAAAAGCTCCTTATGCTTTTAGGGAAGCCTATAAATTCTCCTTAAGGAGGCTTCTTGCTACACATCTCTCAAGCTCTCAAGCTCTCTAGCACTCTTCTTTGTGCAAGATCAAACTTTTCTCTCATCTTGTCCTCTTCAAGATGTCGACCCAAGAATCCGAGTTGGAGCCCATTCCCGAACGTGAAGACACAGAAGCCACCGATGGCGATCTATTCGACGATTTTGTTTCAAAATCTGATTTTAAAGAGTTTAAAGTTGTTTTCGAAGCTTCTTTCTCGGAACGTCAAGCACAAGTCGTCGCGTAGATGCAGGCTTTACAGTACTCCATCTCTTTGTTGACAACTATCCTATCTACTCTTTCGGGTATGGATACTTTGGCATCTGCTTTAGGCCCCAATATTACTCTGGAACAGTTTGGAGGCGAGCAAAAGCAACGTACTAAAGAGATAGTGGACACTTGGCTACATAAGTGGCAATTTCATTTTCAGTTTCATCCATATGACGATGGCAAAAAGATCCAATTAGTAGCAAGTTTCCTCTCAGGCAAAGCTTTGCTTTGGTGGAAAGAACTCAACCCTAAACCAACGACTTGGGCACAGTTCGAAGAAGTCTTCAAGAAAGATTTCCTCAAGAAAGAATTCCTCAAGAAAGAGAATGACTATGATGTTGTTGCTTGGTTTGTTACTTTGACCATGACCTCGCAGAACCTCACTTATGAGGTCTATCTCCAGAAATTTAGAGACTTGCAGATGAAAGCTATGAAGATGGATTCCACAACTCTTTTGGGTTTCTTCGTAGCCGGTTTATCCGACTCATACCGTTTACAGGTTGAAAACAACAAATGCAAAACTTTGGACGAGGCCATTCATTCCACTCGTATCTATGATGATACAATGGTCTCTTTCAAGTCTAAACCCGTTACTGAGCAGGGGAACAAGCACAAAAGAAAGTTCTCCGTACCACGACAAAAGGAAAGTCTTCGGACCAACCTTCGAAGAATTCAACTTCGACCCCAGCGAAGAAAAAACATCTCCTTAAGGCTTTGAAGCTCAAGAAGGAGACACGTTGCTTCATCTGCGAAGAAAAAGGACATATGCGTAACGAGTGTCCGAAGCAAAAGGGTGCAAAGACCAACGTAGGACCCAAGCCAAAGGCAGCTAACCAGTTGTCTTTGACAGGTACGTCAGTTATTGTACTTTCTCGCCCTAGTTCATGTTGTGATTGTCTGTTCAACTCTAAAGTTTTTGGCTTGCATGATCTTCTCCGAGTTTATGGAGAAGTGAATCGCCATAGAATCCACATTCTTCTAGCCCCTGGCAGCTCACATAACTTTGTTAATTACAAACTTGTGCAGAAATTAGGTCTTGACTCAACACCCAACGATCATACCTATGAGGTACGTCTACCTGCGGGTTGGAAAGTATGGGATCGAAAGGTGGCTACACGCACGCAAGACTAGTTTCAAGGCTTGGGGAAGCTTGGAGTGAGGCAGGTTGATTGACGAGCTGAGTTAGGGATATACTAACGGGCGGGCACCCAAGTATGGACGGGCAGGCGCCCAAGTGTGGACGCCCGATGACCGGCCAAGAGCCTATAAAAGGGTGGCCAAGGTTAGTTATTGGGATATATAGAGTCTCGCGAGTTTGTGAGAGCTCTATGGTGTTGGAGCTTGGATCTAGTGCAGACGTGCACCTGCTTTATGCAACTGAGGCTCGTGGCTCGGTGGGGACAGCCAAGACTGTGGGCTTGCCCACGACTGTCATGGTTGGGAGGTGAGTCAGGCTTGCATCCCCTTGTTTGTTTGTTTGTTGTTTGCAGGATTCGAGTCTCGTACCAAGAACGATCACGAGGAGATCCGAGGGGATTTGATAGTGGTATCACAGCATACCTCGTGAACGAGCAAGTCGGTAGGTAGAGAAGATGAGGTCGAAGAAAGGTATGTGTTAAAAAAGCTTGCTGTTTTTTCTATGCATACTGCTGTTTTCAGATTGAGTATGTGTTTTTCTTCATCAAAGAAACCCATGTTGATGGGAGGTGGTAGTCTAAGTAGGGTCGTTTGCTTTGCAAAGAAGAGGAGAGATTCGTTTGTGCAGTCACACGAACTGCAGAGAGAGAAAACATAAAAAAGCACGTTGCTTTTGGTTGAACGCGAATGAGAGAGAGAGCACGTTGCTTTTGGTTGAACGCGAATGAGAGAGAGAGCACGTTTGTGTGAGAGGTGGACTCGTTGGCGGGTGTTGCAGCTGGGCTACCAGCAGCTACAGGCGGCCAGGCGCCTAGGGCTATGTAGCCAGGCGGCCAGGCTTGCGTAGCCTAGGCGGCCAGGCTTGCCAAGCCAGGCGGCCGGGCTTGCGTAGCCAGCGCCCAGGCTAGGCCAAGTGGGCGCCCAGGCCCAACGAGGCAGGCGCCTAGGCCTACGCCGCCTTGTGGCCAAGCCTACGCGAGGCTGGCGCAGGCGCAACCGGACGCGAAAGCACCAGCAGCAGCGCGTGAGGACGTCAGTACCCCAGGCCGTCGACGACGCTAATCCGGGAGGGTTGGAAAAAAAAAATCGCAAAAGCATTCGATGCTTTTGATATATATATATTTTTTAGTTTAAATTTTTTTAAAAAAGTTAAAAAACCCCCTCCTCCAAGGTTAAAAGTGTTTTTTTAAAAAAGAGTTTAGAACATACATACATATATACATACATACATACATACATACATACATACAAAGAAAAAAAAACACAAGCAAAAGCTAAAGATAGCTTTTGGGGATTTTAAGCTTTTGGGGCTAGCTATATAAACTCCTTAACTGGGCTACATCTCTCAAGTTTTCAAGCTCTCAAGCTCTGAAGTTTATTTGCACTTTTATTGTGCAAAGATTGAATTTTCTCTCCCCTTACTCTCTTCACGATGTCGACCCAAGAATCGGAGTTGGAGCCTCTTGTGGAACGCGAAGGCTTGCCGGCTACGGAAAATACCGATGTCGATCTTTTTGACGATTTTGTGTCAAAACCAGATTTCCAAGAGTTCAAAGTAGCTCTCGAAGCTCCGTCGGAACGTCAGGCTGACAGGCACAAAGGCGCCACCCTCTCTACCTTGCAGGCGGCTGCGCACAGGACTCACCTCTCTTGCCAGCAGGTGGCAGCGCCCAGGTGCCACCCTCTCTTGTTTGCAAATGGCTGCGCACAGGCCCTTCCTATTTTGCCCACAGGCAACTGTGCCCATGCAGGTGCACTCACGCGCCTCTGATATTTGTCCCCCACTAGCGAGCTATAGGCGACTCTCTCACTTGCGGGCTGGCAGCAACAGTAGTAATAGAGACTTCTCCTTTCATACGTGGGTGCCTAGTACTTTTGAAGGCCATATCCATTATTTTGCAAGGTAAGTGGATTGAGATTTAAGCAAAGGTCTTTGGTGTAAATCTTACAAGGGATACTCTCTGTTGCTAACACCCATTCGGTGCCGGGTAGTCCAAGCTTGTGGAGAACCTCGGTCCATGGGTGCTGAGATTGGGAGAGCCAGGCGTTAGTACAGGAGCGCCTGTTTGTGCGTGGTCCTGGAACACGAGTGGGGCGCTCTCTGCGGATTCCAGTGAAGGCACGGGACCGTAGAGACTAGACTTCTTCAAGTGGATCGCTCTGCTTTGAACGTCTACTTCAAGTCTCTTGTTTGGTAACTGTATTCATCTCAGTTGTACATGGACATCATCTGGTTCATTGAACCCATGGAACATTGTATCACTTAAATACTCCCAATAATATATTATATATTGAGGGGGGGTCGGCCCGTTCCGGTCGCAGTGTTGGTGTCCATTGATCAACATTTTATTTCATTTCAGTTTTTTAGTTGTTTTTGAGTTGTCCATTTATATTGTGAAAGTTAAGTTGTGCTATTACGCGTGTGGGTGTCCAACGGAGTCTATTCCCACTTGACGGGATCGGTTTCATTGGTATCAGAGTACGATTATTTCCCTCTTCTTAGTGGAGAAACGAACCTGTGTTTTGGACACCCCGCTTCTAGCACACTTAACACAATGGACAGCCAAGGCAACCCTTTGGAAGTGCCTAATTCGAGGGGCCCATCAAGTGCCTCACATGGTTCTGATGCTTTACAGGGAAGGCACAAGCCCCTTGAGAGGGTGAATGATAGTGATTCGAGGGGACAACTGTCTCGTGGAAAGACAGTTATGCAAGAAGAAGAGTCTAATGCAATGAGGGCTGAATTGGAGCATATGAGAAAGCTTTTGTAGGCACAAGAGCAAGAGCTGAATTTTTGGCTTGAAGATCCCCATGTGCAAAGTGCCGTTGAAGCAAGGAGAGCCGATGCAATGGTGGACATGACTTTTGAGTCCATGGCACGAGAAGTGGGCAAGAAGCCAAGGGAGTTGGTAGTTTCCTACCTCCTTCGCAAAGGTGACATCAAAGAGGGGGAAGATGGAGAGCTGAAATTCAGAAATCCACCTCTCTTGAAGCATGGAGATCCCGCATCTCAAAGGTTGAGTCATTTATGCAAAGGGAAGAGGTGACAACCACCTCTCGTCATGCATCTTCTCCACAAGGCACAAAGGGTGACAGGTCTGCCACTAGAAGAGCCTTGCCTATTGAGTTGTCTCATGGAGAGACATTGCCTTATGCAAGAAGGTCACATGCATCTGATTCTCAAGCTCGTGGAGCACATGCCACCGTGCTTCATGAAACTTATATGATGGCCCATGGAGCCCATGCAGATAGGGCTGCCCCGTTGAATAAGGGGAAAAGAAAAAGAGAGGACCATGAGCCTCATCCCAGAAATCTCAAGGAATTTAAAGCAGGTGACAAGTCCGTTAAGTTTGATGTTTTTCATGGAGAGCATGATACTTCCAAGGTGTTAGCATTCGTGACACAGTTTGATATTGCTTTTAGTGATGAGGACTTCACTAAGAAGTCTAAAGTATGCCATGCTAGCATGTTCTTGAAGGGGACTGCTGCTCATTGGTGGATCACTGAAAAGACCACCAAAGATCCCATTTGCACTTACGAGTTTAAGGACAGATTTTATGCCCAGTTCTTGCCACCTAATGCGGACTTGAGCAAAGAGATAATGAAAGTGTGCAACCGTATGTCAATAAGTTTTGGAAAGTGTTGCTTGAGGTAACTCCTTTTATGCAAATCACTGAGGATGAAAGAAAGAGGAAGTTTCGCTCCGGATTGCAACCAGCTTATCGTTCGGGCATTGAATTGCACCTGAAACACACTTTGCAACAGCTTATAGCCTTTGCTCTTGCTACGGAGCAATTGGTGCTCAAAATTAAGCAAGATCAAGGGGGTTCAAAGGGCAAAGATAAGGCTGTTCCAAATCTGCAACAAGGTGGACAGTCACCTAAAAAGAGCTTCAGGGAAGTCCAGAAGGGAGGTAAAGCTGAAAATATCTCATCCATGGATAGTGTGCTCAAGAAGAACAGGTTTGGCTTGACTCGTGAGCAAAGGGAGCAATATGCGAAAGAGGGGAAATGTTTTGCATGTGGAAGCAAAGAGCATATGTTTCGGCAATGCCCCAAACGTAAGCAAGATGCAAGAGGACAAGCAGTCTAACCCTAATGTGCGTGCAGTTCCCGATATGCAGGGTAGTGTTGATCATGCTGGCAAAGAGGGAGATTCCATCCCTATTGTATCACACATCCATATTAATAAAGCAATAAAGAAGAATTTGGTAGCAGATGCATTGTCCAGGAGGCCTTATGTGGCTGCAGTTTCAGTGGCCTCTCATGGGGACTTATCTGCTATGCGAGATTTGTATCATTTGGATGCTGATTTTTGCCATATATGGACTGATTTGATGGTTGGTCACTCACATGCCTCTTATGTGATCAAAGAGGGTTATCCTATGAAGGATAACTGCTTATGTGATGAAGGATATGCGTCCAAAGGTTATGGATGAATGTCACGCTCCACCTTATGCTGGTCATAGAGATATCATGCCTACTACATGCATGATTGAGAGATATTTCTTTTGACCAAGCATGCGTAAAGACATTGAGCATATGTACGTGCATGTCTTACTTGCCAAAAGGTGAAATTTGACAGGCAAAAGCCTCCAGGTTTGCTTCAGCCATTACCTATTCCCTCGCAGCCATGGGTGTCACCAATTGGCCGACCATTTGGTCCATCTCCAGTTTTCTCGTTCACTTGAGGCCAGGCCAGTGTCTCATGTGAAGAGGCCAGTATTTTGCTGACATGGACGGGAGCCAGACTGGTGCCACCCGTGTGTTAGCAGGAAGGTGTCATATGGACGGGAGCCAGACTGGTGTCACCCGTGTATGACTTGGATTGTGTTCGACCCATGGGATTGTCACGCCATGGAAGAGCCAGTATTTGTGCCGTGTCTTACCTATGGGACTGTCACTCCATAGGAAGACCAAGTTTTTATGTTTTACGTCGTGCCATTTTTGTGTTGACAGATATTTTGTACTTGTTCCATGAACGGGAGATATGTCCATGATACTATTTGCACATGCATTCACGTTCTGCATGTTTGAAACTGTTTTCGCATGACTTGTATTTTTGTGTTTGCTTGCTTAACGTGTCACTTACTGAGCGGGGACGCTTGCCAGTGAGTCGTGAAGTCTGCTCTGTCTTCTGACAAGTTTTGGTGCATGTGAACAGGTGGTAAGTATATTGCACATGTTGGTTTAATATTTTAGATTCTAACCCTTTGTTTTATAAGGTTATTTGTTCACACTCACTTAAAAGTGGGCACCCACTTAGGGGCCAAGGTGGGGAGTCACACTTAAGATGTGTGTGTGGGGGTGGGTGCATGGTCACCTACCCACACCACCAAAGAGCTGGCCGCCCACATGCAAGCGTGGGGAGCCAGCCAGCTCTAGTCGTGCAACTCCCCCTCCAATACTCATAAAAAAAGGCGACCACTTCCGTCGTAGGCATCCGGCGTTCATCGCCTTGGTTTTCCTGCATCACTTCAGGTTGCGCATGTTCACCAGCAAGCTGCCTCTTTTCTTCTCCATCAGGCGGCTGCCTACCCTGCACAACGGCTGCCACCACCTGAGGGCTACGCTTCTACTCCTATAGCCAGTCGGCTCTCTACAGCCAGGCAGCTCTTGCTTCCTCTATTCCACTGGCGGCTGAGCCATTTCAAAGGCGGCTGTACTCTCTGCACCACAGGCTGCAGCCAGGCGCCTACTGTCCATCAGTCGGCTACCCCATAAACTGACGGCTGTGGCTGTGCGCCTGTTTTCCAGCCAGCAAAGTGCTCTGCCCTCAGGCGCCTATACTACAGCTTGCTGTAAGTCCATCACCAGCAGGCTGTGTGCGTGTGCTCATCTCCAACAGCAGTGCTCCTACAGTTAGGCGGCAGGCGGCTGTACTTTGTAAACAAGCGGCCACATCTCCATCTTCTGCAGGCTGCTCATCCTCTCCTCAGGCGGCTGTCCACAGTGTGTACTTCTTCTCAGGCGGCTGTACCTTCCATGCGTAGCTGCTATTCCTCCTATTGGTAGTTGTGCTCCAGGAGACTATACTTTACTCCAGGTAGCCACTCCTCCCGACATGCTACTGTACCTTGGTGTCTCCCCTAGTAACTGCACACAGACAGACACCATGGGTATTGGCCTTCCACCTGCTGAAAAAGGCACTCCATGACTGCATCATCAGTCGGCCAGCAATAAATGAGGCCCACGACTGCATACATCCAGTCGACCAGCAGTACAGAGGTCCACGACTGCTGTTGGGCAGTCGGCCAGTCACTTGTCTGCTGATGGGCCAGTCGGCCAGCCACTCAGTGCTCCTGCCAACCTCTGGCATCCCTCCACACCATTGGAAAATGGGAAAAAAATAGGGAAAAAATGTGGAGAGTGGGGAAAAATGATAAAACATCTCATATGCGCGGGCACACCCACAACAAAGGCCCTGGTGTATAAAACTGGACAGGAGATGACTTCTAACACCCCCTCTCAACTCCTGGCTGTGAAACCAACCACAGGGAGTTGGGGTGCCGCCTGAGCAAGTCCTGAGAGAGCGACTTCGTGAAGAGGTCCACCGTACTGTCCTCCGTCGAACAGAACTCTAGCAAGATGTCATCAGCAACGATCTGTTCACGAACAAAGTGCCTCTGGATGACCATGGGTTCCTCCAGTGGAAGCCCAAACCTGCAATGCAACCTTTGCATCCTCACCACCTCACAAGCAACATCACAAGCAGCCCGGTACTCTGCCTCTGTCCGCGACAAGGCAAAAGATGACTGCCTCGTATTGCTCTGTAAAACTGCTTCTGGGCCTGAAGTAGATCTCCTCGTGTCCGGATCTCCTCTTCTGGGCCTGAAGTAGATCTCCTCGTGTCCGGATCTCCTCCCCAAACCGAGTCACTCCATCCGTGGAGTCGGACTCCATCCAACAATCCCCCTCCTGTGTACAAGAGTCCATGATTCTTTGCATGCCGCAGAAACCACAGGAAACGCAATCCTGCCTCCCAAAGAGTCATCCGCAACCATGAGCTCAACTG
Organism: Cibotium barometz; assembly: GCF_041138505.1. Taxonomy (NCBI): domain Eukaryota; kingdom Viridiplantae; phylum Streptophyta; class Polypodiopsida; order Cyatheales; family Cibotiaceae; genus Cibotium; species Cibotium barometz. The sequence continues at coordinate 37,939,998 of NC_141090.1, read as the reverse complement.
TCTCATCAGGAAGCTCCCGTCCAATCTGGTGTCCATCAACCAGATCCATGAACCATACTGCTTCCGAGTCAAAAAGGCATCACACTGCTCACAAGGATCAACACCTGTTACGGTGCACAAACAAGTCCCGGAAACCTGATGAAGACCACGCAAGGCCTCCTTAAACCTGTCAACCACCCCCTCTGAATCCGGAACCACAAAGCCTGGAGAAACCACCTCCTTCTGCAAGTAATCACCTGCCACCTGCCTGGCTTTTCGAAAGGTCCCCGTGGAAAGAACATCCTCATCTACAAGAGGTTCTTTGTCCCGAATACTACGAGACATGAGAGTATAAGTTACCTGTTTAGTTTCCTCTGACTGACGAACACAAGAACTACCAACATCAGTACTGGAAAGTTCCTGCCAACTGCTGCCATCTACTGGCAAGCTATCCATCATCTAGTCCCGGAAAGCCTGCACCTGCAGCGTATCCACTCTTAAGTGGCCATTACCAGATTGCCACTCATCACAAACCTGAGGACCTGGGAGAGAGTGTTGAAAGCTTGTAAACTCCATTCTCCACTCCGCCTTCCCAAACCACTTGGCCTATTGCTTTGTCCCGGAGAGCAACAAAATGCTCATCAAACTCCACCCGTATGCCAGTCTTGCAAACCTGATGCACTGACAATAGATGAAAACCAAGTGCCGCAACATACAACACCTGGGAGGACTGCTTTTCCTCTCTGCCATCGGGAACTATCTCCATCCTGTCCTCACTGTGAACTGGGATAGTGGATGTATCCCCAGTAAGTATGTGACCAGAAACCTGCAGAGATCCTGTAAACTGGAACGGGAAGGAGTCATGTGCCTGGAAGCACCACTATCTAGAATCCACTCCCGAGTATCCATTGCGGAGAATCCTCCAATCTCCTCCCTGCCTGAAGAAAATGAAACATCGGTATCCACCACCTCCAGGTGCACAAAAGCTGGAGTCTTCATGTTTGCTGTTGAGGAATCTTCACCCTTCTCGGTCTTCCGCTTGGGACACTGTCTCCAATAGTGGCCTTTCTCACCACAATCATTACAGGTCCTCTCTGCCTTTAGTTTCTCGCGGTCAGTAATGGACTTCTTCTCAGAAGACTTCTCCGACGAAGCCTTTCCTTTGCCCGTGTTACGGCCTTTCGATCGTTGGCCAGTTAAGGCCTCCGAACCTCTACCCTGAGGAGGGTTTGTGAATCGTTCCTCCTGGTCCAAGACCATTGGCACAAGCTCCTCCCAGGTTATGGTGCTGAGCCTACCACTAGTAATCAAAGACGAGTAAAATGCTGAGTACGAAGAGGGCAAGTGCGACAACAACGTTATGGCCATGTCCTCTTGACGATATCTCCTTCCCAACCTGAAGAACTTCTTGCTGAAGAGCTTGTAGCTTGTTAATATGCTCCCGCATCGTCGATGACTTTGCAGGGTTCATAACCCGCATCTGTACTTCCAAGGAAATCCTCTTCATGGGCGATACCCTGTTGTAAAGAGAGGCCAAATGCTGCCATATACCTCTGGCCAGCGTTATATGTTTTACATGATTGATTACCTGCGGTGTGCAATTGAGAAAGATAAACAGTACGCAGCGGAGATGATGACCAGATCTGGGAACACGAGCAAAACGCATGCAGAAAAAAATACAGCACAAGAGAGAGAGAGATGTAGGCGTGTAACTCTGCTCTATATACACAAGAAGATCCCGGGTATGATACACAAATGGTATGGGGACTGGGGGCCTATTTATATGCCCCCATATGAGCAGTCGGCCTTCTGAAAAAGGCACTCCACGACTGCATCATCAGTCGGCCAGCAATAAATGAGGCCCACGACTGCATACATCCAGTCGGCCAGCAATACAGAGGTCCACGACTGTAGTTGGGCCGTCGGCCAGTCACTTGTCTGCTGATGGGCCAGTCGGCCAACCACTCAGTGCTCCTGCCAACCTCTGGCATCCCTCCACACCATGGAAAATGGGAAAAAAATAGGGAAAAATGCGGAGTGGGGAAAAATGATAAAACACCTCATAAGGACGGGCACACCCACAACAAAGGCCCTGGTGTCCATTTATCTCATTTCATTTCATTTCAATTTCAAGTTGTTATTAAGTTGTCCATTTCAAATTGTGGTATTAAGTTGTGCTATTACGCATGTGGGTGTCCAACGGAGTCTTTCCCACTTGACGGGATTGGTTTCAATGGGAAAGTATTACTATTGACTTTATTATGGACTTGCCTAGATCCCAGCATGGGAATGGTGCTATTTGGACCATTGTGGATAGGTTTAGCAAGCAAGCTCATTTCTTGTCCATCAAGAAAACCATTAAAGTTGATCATATGGTGAAGCTTTTTCTTGCTAATATCTTCAAGCATCATGGTATGCCTAAGTCCATTGTTGGGGATAGCGATCCTAGGACTACAAGCCTCTTCTGGAGGGCTTAATTTGATAACATGGGCACTAAACTTGAGTTTTCATCAGCTTACCATTGCCAAATGGATGGCCAGAGTGAAGCTGCAAATTCAACCGTGTTGGATCTGTTGAAATGTTATGTGGCAGATCAAAAGACTGCATGGGAGAAGTATCTTTCCCTTGTTGAGTTTGCCTACAACAATACGTTCCATGCCTCCACGGGAAAGACCCCGTTTGAGATTATTTATGGCAGGGTGGTTTTGCCACCCATCCTTCGTACAAAGGATGAGATTTTTGTAGTTGATGTGAGTATGTTCGTGACTTGGATGATGTAGCCTTTGCACAGGTACGGACAACAATTGCAAGGTCACAAAATAAGCATAAAATGGTTGCTGACAAGCATAGAAGGGACATGCAAGTCAAAGAAGGTGATTGGGTTTTGCTGAAATTTGAGAAAGCTAGGCTTCAGAAGAGGCCAGGATGAGAAGGATTATATCCTAAGCTTTCTCCTCGCTATTATGGACCCTCCAAGGTGATTCAAAAGATCAATGAAGTGTCATACAGGCTTGCTTTACCTAGTCATTGGAAGATTCACAATGCATTTCATATGAGTCTTTTCCGGAAATATGTCGGGCCAGATCTTGACGAACCTGTCACAGAAGATCCGCCAGAGATTGATGAGCTTGAGGAGATCCTCCAGCCAGAACAGATTGTCTTTCACAAGGACCGAAAGCTATCTGCAAGAAAGCTTTCCCGGCGATACCTTGTGAAGTTCAAGAACTATTTGCCCATTGATGCAAAGTGGGTAAATGAGAATTATTTTGTTGACTACTCACAGCTGTTGCAGGCATATCTTGAGGCTTTTCAGTTCAGGACAACTCTTTAGAAGCCCGGGGGATGTCACCAATTGGCCGACCATTTGGTCCATCTCCAGATTTGTGTCTCGTTCACTTGAGGCCAGGCCGGTGTCTCATGTGAAGGGGCCAATATTTTTGCATAACATGGACGGGAGCCAGAGTGGTGCCACCCGTGTGTTAGCAGGATGGTGTCGTATGGACGGGAGCCAGACTGGTGTCGTATGGACGAGAGCCAGACTGGTGCCACCCGTGTATGATCTGGACTATGTTCTATCCATGGGATTGTCACGCCATGGAAGAGCCAGTATTTGTGCCGTGTCTTGCCTATGGGACTGTCACTCCATAGGGAGGCTTGTGCCTGGATCTGTGTCTTACCTATGGGACTGTCACTCCATAGGAAGACCGGGATTTATGTTCTCTATCGTGTCATCATTGTGCCCGACATAAATGTTTAGTACTTGTTCCATGAACGGGAGATATGTCCATGATACTGTTTGCACATGCATTCATGTTTTGCATGTTTGGAACTATTTTCGCGTGACTTGTATTCTTGTGTTTGCTTGTTTGATGTGCCACTTACTGAGCGGGGACGCCTGCTAGTGAGTCGTGAAGTTTGCTCTGTCTTCTGACGAGTTTTGTTGCGTGTGAACAGGTGGTAAGTGTATTGCATTTGTTTATTTTATAGCATTTTTTTTAACCTTTGTTTTTTATAAGGTTGCAGGTTCACACTCATGAATGAGTGGGCACTCTCCCAAATATTTCTTGGTGTCCTTGGTAGGGTGGGCATCCATTTTGGGCACCCACGTTTGGGTCATGGTGGGGAGGGAACCCCTCATGCGTGTGGGGGTGGGTGCATGGCCACCTACCCACCCCCCACCTTGGAACCTTTGGAACTAGCCGCCTCCATGCAAGCAAGGTGGGTCGGCCAGCTGTTGGACGTGTGCCCTTTCCATTGCTCAAGGTGATCCTCCTTTTGCATATAGACGGCTATGCATGGCCACCTTCTCTCGGATCTGACTGCACAGGCGACTTCTCCATCGCTTACATATAGGCGACTGTTCCTGCTCTTGCTCGCAGGCGACCTTGATCTTGCTCTGCAGGCGGCTGTCCTCTTGCCTTGCAGGCGATTGTGCGTAGGTCCTCCCATACCTCTCTTGTTTGCAGACGGCTGCGCGCAGGTCCTTCCTATTTTGCCCGCAGGCAGCTATGCCCAGGTGTCCTTCTCTAGCCCCTATGCAGCTGCACTCAGGCGCCTCTGATATTTGTTCTCCCACTAGCGAGCTATAGGCGACTCTCTCACTTGCAAGCTGGCAGCAACACTAGTAATAGACTTCTCCTTTCATATGTGGGTGCCTAGTACTTCTGAAGGCCATATCCATTATTTTGCAAGGTAAGTGGATTGAGATTTAAGCAAAGGTCTTTGGTGTAAATCTTACAAGGGATACTCTCTGCTGCTAACACCCGTTCGGTGCCGGGTAGTCCAAGCTTCTGGAGAACCTCAGTCCATGGGCGAGGTTCTCGTCAGTCTCCGAAAGGTATGCTACTATGTCATCGGCAAACTCAGAATCAAGAAGCTCCTCTTGCACTTGGATGGGGAGACGCAATCCTAGGAGTCCGGTTTCCTGGGCGGAGAGAAAGCTACGCTTCTCCATTGACTTTTGTTAGGACAATTGTAGTGGCCTCTTCTTTCAAACATGTACTTGCAGTAGAAAGGTTGCATAAATCTAAAGAGGTATTGGGTTTCTTAAACCCATGTTATTTGGTTAAGCAAGAGGTTTCAATGCAATTTTTGAAAATCTATAAGAAAGATAGATTAAATAATGGAGTATTTTTTTAAACGCCAAGCCAAGCAATTTATGGTCAATTTTGCTTGTCAGGTTCCAAATTACCACGTTCACATTTAGGAATTATAATCAAGGTATCATGACTCGGATCACATCATAGCAACACGTGTATACATAACGTTCTAACCATCTCTTGGAGGTCTCGTAACCGCATCACTTCAAGCCAAGTTTGTAACATAAGCACATGAAGATTCCTCCTAAGAAGCAATTAATCATCATCAATTAATTGTACGAAATCCACGAGTCATATTACTCCAAAGAGTCTGTTGTCAACTTGATTAATGGAGACAAAAGAAGGTACATTTGGCAACATGCACTCCTAGAGGCTCGAACCATTGGCCGTCCCCAAGCAAATTGCACTTGCACTCGCATAATCTCCCCTCATAGAGGTTAGATTGCATCCACAATCTCAATCTCAATCTCCCCTCTATAGAGGTTTGATAGTGTAAAAGGTACAAAATCTGTATCTCAAACTTAATCTCCCCTTTGTAGAGGTTTGATAGTGTAAAAGCCAATGCAAAATCTGTATCTCCATCATGGATTTCAATCATGAATCCCAATCTATCTTAATCCAAGGTCTCAAACATATGTCAATCCCCAATCACACTCCATTCCCAATCATGGATAGTATAGAGGTTTGATAGTGTAAAAGCAAAACAAAATCCGTATCTCAATCATGGATCCCAAATCTACTTCAATCACGAATCCCAATCTATCCCGATCCAAGGTCTCAAATGTATGTCAATCCCCGATCACACTCCATTCTGAATCATGGATAGTGTAGAGGTTTGATAATGTAAAAGCAGTACAAAATCCGTATCACAAATTTCAATCATGGATCCCAAATCTACTTCAATCACGAAGTCCAATCTATCCTAATCCAAGTACGTCAATCTCCAATCACACTCCATTCCTAATCACATAATCCCATAGAAATCTCAAGAAAAACCATATCCCAAAATCATAATCAAGAATCCTTTGCAATGTTAGCTTTTGTTGAAGAAGTACAAATCTCCTCTTCACTTCTAGATCCACCTCAAACGAGAGAGGAGGTTGATGGGGTAAGATTCAATCTTCTTACTCCTTTCATATCCATATATTTGGTCGTTTCTCGTGCTCATATATTTCATTACATACAAAGAAATATTACGAAGTAAGAGCACATCCAAGAATAATATGCACACCCACATTTCCATGCATCCACATATTTCCAAGCGTAGTTGCAAACATTCTCGTTTGCAAGGATATGCAAACGTTTGCAAAGAATGCAACAAACTTGCGATTGCAAAGGCTTGCATTCCTCACTTCTTTCCAACATTTAAAAACGTGCGTCTAGCCAAAATTTGGATTCTTGTAAGGAGGACCTGTAAAAAATTGAAATTTAAAGATGGTCTCGACCCTCATTTTTATTGTCAATTTGTAAGTTCTAACCTTAAATCTTAGTTTGTGTTCTCTTTTCTTCTCCCATAATCAGTAATTTGGGCATAAGTTTCATGATTTTATCCATACATAATAAGCTCACGAATGCAGCCTTGCCAAGGTTTGAAGCATTCTTTAGCATACTCCTATGCGAATGCGCGAATGCAAAGAATGCTTGCAACTATGTTTCCAAGTATGTTCCAGGTTATAGAATGGATTCATTGAAACCTAAATCCTCAATCCCAAGCATGGAGAATTTAGCAAAGTATCAGTCCATACATGTACCCATACACCTTAGAACTTATAACCACTACCTCTAGACATCCAGGGTCCGCCATGGTCAACTTAAAGTTACAAATTCAAAATATTTCTACCTAAATCACCTCAACGGTTCATTCAAAGCTTTACCTTTTATGGTACCAAACAAGAGGTCTCTCTTAATCCGAAATTCTCTTGACATCACATTTTATAAAAAGGCAAGATTCATAATCTAAATAAGCATATTTTATAAAAGTTTCTGAACTTTCTGGTCTCACTCCATCTTAAAAGTTCTCTGATTTTTTTTTTCTAAGAAAAATAATCAAATCAATCCTCCTTCCCAGCTTGGACATAGCTTTGTTTTTGTTTAGTCTTTAGCATGAATATATTAGCTACCTTAACCTTTTTTTTTTTTCTGCACATGAGACTTAAACTTCCTTTTTTCATAGGTGAGAATTCAGCTGGAGACCCTACTTGCAGAAAAGGCCCGGCTAGCACAAGAGAATGCATATTACGTTAGAGAGAATGAATTCTTGAGGGAAATGTTGGAATACCATCGATTAACAATGCAGGGCGGCGGGGCTTTTATGGAACAGAGCATTCTAGAAGCTACAGAGTTTGCTTGTGACCCAAATATTGAAGAAACAGAAGACCTTCCACCATCAGAGACAATAATTTCAACAGTTTCAAGCTAATGTTATGCTAACAGATGTTAATATATTGGGTTATTGGCATGTACACAAGGTCTCAACCCATGTAATCTCTGGTGCACATGCTTGTTTCTTAGAAATCATACCATGTATATGTATGTGGAAAAGCTTCAGCATGCCCAAAAGAATGGGGGTTTATGCTTTGGTGTGTACAAGCTCAGGGATTTCTTATGCCCTCATTTGTGTGTAAGCTTTAGTTAAAAAAGTTTAAGGTTTACTTGAGCTTCCATAAAGATTTCTACCATGCTCATGGGTGTGGTTTCGAGATGATTCTTATTACAATGTTAAAATAACAAAAAAAAAAAAAACCTGCATCAAAACGATGCAAACTTCTTACACTGTTCATCTCAAGGTTAGCTTTGTGGATTGTTTTCAATGTGCTAATTAGAACCTTAATACAGTTACACTTGCTACTTGTGCTAATTAGAACCTTAATACAGTTACACTTGCTACTTAGGTAGATTAACAACGATTTCTGGAAGCATTTTTATTTCAAAAAAAGTTTAAAAAGCAATATTTAACAGCTTCTTACCTCCACATACATGAGTATTTAGACCGACAACAGTGTGTAGAAGTTGCATTTTGACGCCATTCCAAGAGCAAACGATCTTACCGTTTCTGTCGCTGTGTAAAGTCATTCAGGCCGCCGTCAAGGTCCGTCATCCGGCCCAGAAGGGTGTCCATGTCTTCCAGGTGGTCTCCTACGGCAACTTTCGCCGACACACTGAGCAAATTCCTGAGCAAAACGTCCAGCAGCAACGCCCAGTGAACCTCTGCAAACCCTATAATGCAGTATTGCATCATTTATTTATTTTATGTATGATCTAATTTCAATCTTTTAGAATCTCGTCCTTTTTCTAGTTCTTTTAATTCTTTCATAATTATTTTTATTGTTATCTATTACTTTAATTCATTTAATTTTATATTATTATTTTTTACATTTCAACATCTTTAGGCATTTGAGATCGCAAGAATGAAAATTACATGGAAAATAAAAAGCATGAAAAATAATGAGTTTAAGCCTACAATAATATGCAATGTTGCATGTTAATGCAACGTGTGACAAAAAATCCACTCTTTGAAAGTGATTTTCTAAATGAGAGAAGGGTACCTTCTCTATGAGGAGAGAATTGTGCCACTCTTCCATATCTTGTGTATGGTCCTTTTTTCCCACTTGCATAAAAAAATTGTTGTTGTATATAACGATTAACTTAATCAAGGATTGATATTTATTAATACATTGTGCAAGGATTGTGTTTGAGAGCCGCCTTCTATATTCAACAATCGAAGCATTTTCCTTGTTTCTCACTAATTATTCTCTATAGGTACACTTCTAATAGCATTCTTGTTACAAGCAATCTGTATCATTAAAAAAAAAATTGGTGCTCCATAGTTTTTCATAGTAACATTGAAAATGAATTGTCAACTTGTTAGTGCCATGTAAATATAGATTGATCAACAAAAGACACATGCACATTTATAGAGCACTTAAACTTTGGTGATTCCCGTGGCATAGGGGTATCAGATCTCCTCTTGTATGGGCCCAAGATCCACACACATAGCAAGGGATACCCTTAATAGGGATTTGCTTACAAGAACCATACATTAGTTTTAGTCTAATAACCTTTTTATCATTGTGTTATTCACTCCTTTTTTAGTGTGATTTCATTGTGGCAAGCATTAAGTTTATCCTTTTGGAGAGGTACCTTTGACTTGCTTCCTCCCTTGGCCCTTCCACAATAAGCTCTTCTAGCCCCCACCCCACCCCCCCTCGCTCCTTGGCGCGATGATCCCCTTTTGGAACTCCTCAACCATACCCCCTCCTCGACGACATTAATTTTATCCTTTAGAGCGGTACTACCCCTTAGTTGCTCCTACTACCACACCCTTCATGACAAGCTCCTCTACTACTCCCTTGCATCTAAGCCTCTCGATGCATACCTACTTATGGTGTAAAGGGAGGGATAGAGCAAGAGAGGGAGAGGTTGGGCGAGAGATATCAGACTCTCTATGTGCTAAAGAAGGGAGCAATACGATGTGATGCAAAAAGAGAGAAAGAGAGGGAGGATACAATTGTATGTGAATAGGGAAAATGCCACATGTACAACCTGCTAAAATCAAAACAATTATATTTCTAAAAAAGATAGCTCTTATAAGCTTTGAAATACATTTGTGAAGCTTGGAATATTCATAGAAATTATTACAAACAACATTTTGGGCACTTATTAAGCGCATCACGATGTACATAGCCATAGAGATGAAAATATGTTTCCTCTTCTCCACCAATTACCAAGGTAACATGTGCTATGCTTGTGAATCTAGGACAACCATTCTATGATACTAGATGAATAATCTCTTATTTAGCACATCACAATGTACCAAGCCACCACAGGGATAAAAATATGTTTCCTTTGTATAGGGATGAAAATATGTTTCCTTTGCTCCACTCTTACTAAGGCAACATGTTATATGCTTGTGAATCTAGTACCATTCTTATTAAGGCAACATGTGATATGCTTGTGAATCTAGTACCATTCTGTGATACTAGATGAATAATCTCTTTCCAACTCTCAACCAACAAGTTGGCAAAGTGTATATATTCTTTGTTAGCAAAGGAGCATGAGAGACTTTTCTCCTTTACCAATTAAGTCCAAGCCATTTACCTTTACAAACCACATTCATGTGCCCAACAAGTTCTCTAAGCATCTAAGCCTAAGGCCACCCATGCATCAAAAACTTTCCCAACATCTTGGCTAACATTACCTTAGCATGAGCTTGCATGTTCAATACCCTTTGCATAAGGGGGGATATGGAATAAAAAAGGGCCTATTTTCTTAATTGTTAATCTATTTCCTAATGAAATATGATTTAAGATGGACTCATGGGAGTGGAGGTGGAGTGCACATTTTGCCCACAAGTCCCCCATAGTGTACTCTCCTAGTTTCCCCCCACATTTATCCACTCTTTAACTTCCTCGCTTTCCCCTTATAACCCCTAGAGCAACCCCCCTCTCCCTTTGTCTCTACTTTTCACCCCCTTGTCTTTTGCACCAAATTTACTCCCTTTTTTATGTCTTTGGATTAGGGCCACACCACATAATTAGCTCGGTCAAAAAGTAAGCTAAAAAATTCTAATTTTGTTTTCCCCCCCTAAAAGGTTATGTGCATGTCATCCCATGCCTTGCTATGGACAAAATTCCCTCTCTTTCTTGCCTTTCTAAAATTTCTTATTGTTAGTATTAGAGCATCTAGGACAGAGGCTTGCTATGGAGAGGATACCATCACTTATGGATAGATGTGTGTGTGTGTGTGAGAGAGAGAGAGAGAGAGAGAGAGAGAGAGAGAGAGAGAGAGAGAGAGAGAGAGAGAGAGAGAGAGAGAAGGGTGTGATGAACTCAAATGATAAAGACACTGATTGCACATTTAATGGTATTGATTATGATTGATATGATAAATTGCACCAACTACATGCTTTTGCACTAAGTACATGCTTTTGTAGGCAAGCAACCTTATTTTTGGAGGCACACAAACCATAAGTTAGTGACACATGTCACCTACTATGGTGACAGCACTACTTAGGTCACACACACTTATCTTATCTACTCCATAAGAGTAGGTTCACATATATATACGCACACTTACACATATAAGGGGTGTTCACACCTAGATAGGTGTTTACACTTACACACTTACACATTGGTGGACATAAGAGATGGACACACACACATATACGACTCTAAATCCCAACACTTATCTCCCATCAAGTCTCCATTTTTTCCTAGTAATTTTCCCTCTTTGCTGCCTTCTCCCATCTCAATGTTGGAATTATTCACATTATTTGGAATTTATGGATTTATTTGATGGATATTTATTTTATGTGCAAGCGAGATTGATCACCTCTAACTTGTCACATATTTTGAGCTTATATTGTGAATGTCAGTGCTGCAGATCATTGGTAGGGTTAGTGTGCGGAGGATGTGCATGGATCCATTGGGCTTGCTTTGACGGAAATCTTTTGACGCAAGGCACGTGGTGATTATTTATTTGACAGTGGTAGTGATATTTTATGTGCACATTAGTGTGCAACATTTTGATATACATTAGTTCTATTTTATGAGTGAACCTTAGAGTGTTCACACTTTTGTATTTAGGCTTATGCAAGCCTAATGTGGAGATCCATATTTTTGGCTACATGTATTTTTGGCTCTTGCTTTTTGTACAAGGAAATATATTTAAATACACCATGAGGAGGACGTGAGCCACTCTCATGGTGGGGGAGATTTAACCCATTCTTGTGTCGCGTGCATAGCTTTCTTCTATTTTAAGCTTGTGCATTTCTTTCAAGTTGATTTTTAATAGAGGGCGAACCGTGAGCTTCCAATATTGGTATCTGAGCTAGAGAGCTAGGGAATACACATAATTGTGTCGCGTACTTTTCTTGTCAGAAAAAAAATATGTATTGGACACTCAGACGGCTCCAGGACTGCTATCCTTTGCATGAAGGTGAGAGCTGCCGGCACGGAACCCGAGAGTGACACCAGTTGTTAGAACGCCGCCTGTCTACTGTGTATAGTGCACAATGTTACCTAAGAGACAGAGGGAAGACCATTCCCTTCTTCCCTTTATACTCAACTTTTTTTCACCTTTCAACACTGTGGGATTATTTGAGGCCTGCGTGGCACTCTGTGGTGGGGTGAGCCAGTGAGAAGAATAAAAAAAAGCTAAGAGAGCAAAGGAGAATAAGAAGAAAGAGAAGAAGAGAGAAGAAGAAAGAGAAGAGAAGAAGAAGGAGAGAGAGAGAGAGAGAGAGAGAGAGAGAGAGAGAGAGAGAGAGAAGTATTAACATATATATATATATATATATATATATATATATATATATATATATATTTATATATATATTCAACATCGAATCAACAGATTTTTAAAAAAAAACTATGCCTAGAATTGATGAAGTATTTGATCAACTCACTGGAGCACGATATTTTAATAAGATTGTTCTCAGGTCAGGTTACCATTAGGTCCGTATACTGGAGTAGGATGTTCCCAAGACTGCGTTTAGGACTTGCTTTGGGCATTATGAGTTCTTGGTTATGCCGTTTGTTTTAATGAATGCACCAGTGACCTTTATGAGATTGATGGATAATGTTGTCCGTCCATATTTGGGAATACTCATAGTAGTTTTCCTAAATGACATACTTGTTTATAGTAAGTGACAAAAAGAACACTTACAACATTTTCATCTAGTGTTTGAATTACTTAGAAAAAATTTACTATTTGCAAAGAAAAGAAAATGTGAATTTTTTGCTAAGGAGATTCACTATCTTGGCCACTAAGGTCAGATAGACCCAGAGAAGGTGGAATCCATTCTTATTTTTTTTAAATTTTTATAAGATATTTTCACAAAAGGTGAGTAATCCTCTTCTCCACATAAGGTGAGCAACCCTCTCTCTTGTTTTTTTATGTACAAGAAGCTTTAAGTTTATGGTTTATCATTCATGTGTTTGTAGATCTTCTTATTTTTAATCCAAAACCTTTCTCTTCCTAAGCCCTTAACCCTTTCTATTAATTGTACACCCTGGGGTGCTATGTGAGTTTTTTTTTCATGTTACGAGTATGCATAAAGGGCTCTATGCACATAAAGATGCATCTATGCTTAGAGAGGCCTCTATGCAGAGGGAGGGCTCTATGCATAGAGGGCTCTATGGATAAAGAGGCAAGAGGCCTTTATGCATAGAGATATTATGTATAAGACACCTATATGCATGCATATTGGAGCATACACATAGATCTAATACGCATGCATGCATAATAGAGCATGCAAAGCTCTAATATGCATGTATAGAACTATGCTTTATGCATGCATAGAGTAGGCATAAAGCATACACATGAATGCATAAAGCATACATAGAGAATACATATGTTCTGTGTATACATATTAGAGCTATGCATACATAGAGAATACATATGGTCTATGTATGCATATTAGAGCTATACATGCTCTACCTATTCTATGTATGCATATTAGAGCTATACATGCTCTACCTGTACTCTAATATACATGCATGCATATGTATGCTTTATGCATGCTCTATGTATGCTCTAATATGCATACATACAATATGCAAAGATTCAATAATATGCATGCTTAGAGACTGCATAAGAGGCTTCTATGCCTATGTATTGCCTCTACTATATGATTCTAGGTCTTCTTTGTTTTGGTCTAACACCCTACCCTTCCTATTAATGGATTAAGGGTGTTAGACCAAAACAAAGGAGACCTATAATCAAAGAGTAGAGGTAACGCATAGGCATAAAAGACTCTTATGCATTCTCTAATCATGCATATTAGAGCATATATAGAGAATATGCATTCTCTAATCATGCATTATTGGATCTTTGCATGTTGTATGTATGCATGTTAGAGCATGTATAGAGAATGCATAAAGCATAAATATGCATGCATTTTACAGCACACATAGAGAATGCATAAAGTATACATATGCATGCATGTATACTAGAGCACACATAAAATGCATAAAGTATACATATGCATGCCATGTATACTAGAGCACACATAGTGCATGCATAGCATACATAGGGAATACATATGTTCTACATATGAATATAAGAGGTATGTATGCATAGAGAATACATACGTTATATGCAGCTATGCATGCTCTAATATATATGCATGTAGAGTTTATTGAAAGGAAAGGCATTAACTTGGTGGAAGGATCTCAAAGATGATTCCATTCCCACTTCTTGGCAAAGTTTTGAGGAAGCTTTTAAGAAAGAGTTTTTTGTTTGATCCTGGTAGTACTCACAATTTTATTGAGAACATTGTGGTATAGAGGAAGAAGCTGGAAACCACACAGAATGATCAATGTACAAGGTCAGGATGGCTGGAGAGGACAAGTCTAATTCTCGGACAATAAGGTGTCAAAACTATCGTTAGACATCCAATTGTACTCAGATAGACTTGATTTTCATGTCATGAGCTTGGGTCATGTAGACATAATTCTAGGGAGGATGGAATGGTTTCATTTAAAAAATAAGGATTTTTTTGTTGATTGGATCAAACATTTGATGTCTTTCCATCCTTGTTACTCTTAAGGGAAGCTGCTTTAAAACATTGTAGTAGATCTGTGCATCTTGCTCAACTGTTGCAAATGCTGCTACTAGACGAGAAGCGCTATTGTGTAACATTGTAGTAGATCTGCGTGTCTTGCTCAACTGCAAATGCTGCTAGAGCTCTTTGCTCCTTCCTACATGTTCACCAACAATGGGATCTCAAACAACATCACCAAACAACTCCAAATTAAACATTTGCTATACCACCTACTAAAACCATCGTTTCCACATTATCTTAAAGCACTATTGCGTTGCTGCATCTTGCTCAATTGTAAATGCTTCTAGATCTTTGTCTAGCTTTGATGTCCCATCTGCACTACTGCAACAGTGCTAGAGCACCATCTTGCTGATTTTTGTTGTCATTTAATAGAAGATTTTGCGTCAAGATGCATGCGCTTTTGCACCACTCTCCACGATAAACCTCAAAACACCATAGCAAGCCCTCCTAACAGCTAGCCTATGAATGTCTACTAGTGGGAGAGGCATGAATGAATGGTATCTAACCTGCATGTAATCTTAGTTAACTCCCTTGCATATGGGCAGACCCAAGATCAACCCTCTATGTTGGCTTATCGTATTGAGCACAGTAGAGATAGCCGTTACTCTTTAGGAGCCAACTAGGTGGTCCGAAACCACTGCAATGTCGAGTCTTGACTAGACAGTAACATTTTTGGCGATCCTAGGGACTAGCATGCCAAAAAGGAGAGAAGAAAGATAAGGGGTTGGTTGTGCAAGAAATCCCACTCTCTAGAATGTGCAATCCAGACAAGACAAGCCTCGGCAAATTATGCCAAGTTAGAAAGTAAGGAGCATTAACCCTAAAGAAGAATATGACCTCAGCAAAATGAAGCTGAATATAACACTAGATCAAATGCTCAATCTGGTACCCAACAATAGGCAAAGGTTGCTTCAGGCCATAGTGCCAAATGAAGAGTTGGTACGAGTATCCATTTAGGAAGTGGAGGCTACAGCTAGAGTGTAGGAAAATAGAAATAGTTCAAGACTGCGACATAGTTGTTCCTGATGTGAGTATGAAAATAAGAGGACAGATGGTGTCACAAGTCATCCTAGATGGGGGATCTAGATTCATCATAATGTCAAACAGTTTGGCAAAGAAATTAGGAATTACAGAAATGTAGCCAACTCGTTTTTCCAGATCAGGATGGCTGATCAAAGGAGAGTACTTTTTCTTACAAAGGAGAGTAGATTGAAGTGGCAAAATGCATGCTCACTATTGTATTCATATTTTTAAAAATGACTGAGATCTTGAGAGAATATCCCATGTAGTTGGGGAGACCGTGGCTTAGGAATGGAAAAATCAAACATAATTGGAAAACTGACATGATCACGATCCGGAAAGAAAAGAAGAAGGTGTGGACAAGATAAGTCCAGCCAGCCGACCATTGCATGTAGAAGGAATAAATGAATCACAAGGAGTAAAGACAATGAAGAAGATCAAATCTTGAGAGACCCAGACCTGCTATCACTCTTCGAAGTGTATGTAGAATGGATTACTCAAAAGTATGATTAAGAAGTCCTAATCACTTAACTAATGAAGGAAACTAAAAAGAACAAGATGGGGGGGGAAGTTAAAGACGGTCAAGACGAGATAACTAAGGTACAAGCAGAGCCAAAAAAGGCTATGTTTGTTCTCAAGAAGGAAGAAGAGAAAATGAAGAGACATAACATCAAAGTACAAGAAGATGAACTTGAAGAAATAAACTAGGAGATGAAAAAGAACCCACGACAGTCAAAGTTAGTGCGAAACCGAGTCAAGAATTTAAGGAAGAACTTTTGGAGCTATTGACATCCTACAAAGATGTATTTGCTTAGGAACTATGCTAATATGAAGGAAATTGATCCTAGCTTCTATGAGCACAAAATTAATATGAAGGAGGATGCAATTCCAACAAGGCAGAGTAGGTACAAGATGAATCCCAACTATTCTAAGCAAGTCAAGGAAGAGATAGACCATGTCTTAAGGGTGGGATTCCTCTACCCAATAGACATAGCAAAATGGTTGTCACCTGTAGTCATTGTCCCGAAGAAAAATGGGAAGCTCAGAGTCTGCATACACTACAGGAAGATGAATGCCTCTACAATATCAGATCCGTTCCCTCTACTATATTCACAGACTCACTATTGGATACTATAGGACATGAGATACATTTAATTTTGGATGGATTTAGTGGTTACAATCAGGTTTGCATGGCTCCAAAAGATAAATAAAAAAACAACATTTGTGACCGAACGAGATGCATTCGCCTCTAATGTGATGACCTTTGGATTTTAGAATTCTCTAGCTACATTCTAGACACTTTTGTAGGAAATATCCTATGAATATTTGACCACCTTCATGAGGGTATTTGTGGATGACTTCAATGTTTTTTGGGAAAAAGAAAGATCACATAAAGAAATTATACATGTGTCTAAAATTTCAAAAAATATAGACTGTCTTAACCCAGCTAAGTGTGCCTTTACAGTCATAAGTGGATCCTTGTTGGTGTTGAAATATACAAGTGAATAGGGTGTGTGCGGGAACAAGCCCTTGGCTAGAGGCTGTAAAAGAGAATCTGTAAATGTGAGAGAACTTGTGAAAAGGTGAGAAGAATCTACTAGGAGAGAATAAAGGGTAGCATGAGAAGATTTAGGAAGTGTGGAGATATTCTGAGAGAGGTGGAGAGAATCAAGCAAAAGAGGTGGAGTGAATCAAGGAGAAATCAGTGGGATTAGATGCTTGGATGTAAACTCTATAAATCGAGGCATTGGCCTAATGAGAACTTGCTGGTTTTTTTGATTATCCATGCCTACATTAAGCTATTAGTTAATTACTCACTAATTACTCACTAATCACACTTAATTATTATCTAATCACTTTGTTAATGATGTTGATTCTAGCATTCTAGCATTTAATGATGTCGAAAACTTCTTACGTGATGTCAAGCATGCCATTGCACACCTTCAGGATGAGGATAGTGGCTCGGACAGCAATCCGTAAAGTGACTCTAAAGCTTCTAATGCTGATGACTATGGTTGCCATGATAATGCTGCAGATATGGATGCAATTGACCATCCAAATGAGAAGCTTTTGGCTACCCAGAATGTCTTTACAGAGCATGGTGATGATGAGAGCAGCAACACATTGATTATATCCCCCATGTTAGTTATGGTGCATGGCATAAGCTGAATGAGCAGCTTATACCTCTTCTCGATGAGGATGATGCCGTATCACTTCCGTTAGAAGCCCAAATGATGAACCAGATGTATAGCACATGTTCTCACCAAGCGGAGCAGTAGAGTTCATGAACACATGGGCGGAAAGGTTTCCATATTCTAGCTTTGTACCTCCTACATACAGACATCCCCATGATCAAACCGGATTGGGTTTTGGCCAGGTGTCACCAGGTGAACATTATCCCAATATGGCACATGAACATCATGAACATGAGGATGCCCATCCTATGCCCAACAATTCGGAGGAGCAAGCTTTTGATGTGTCTCCATCATTTGTATATTTGATGGCAGATTTCCTGGATGATTTGGAATAGGAAACTCTTGCTGCAGATGCACATGTGTAACCGGAGAAGCCTTAACCTGGGATGTTTCCAGTTTGGATGATGATACCCAGATGGTAATGGTAGCCCACCCGAAATGCCCCAGCAGATGCATGCATCAGGGGCACATGCTCATGATGTAGTTCATGCTGATTCTCCTAACCTAAGTTTTCTGGATGCTTAAGCATGGAAGAGGGAGGAGGACGAAAATATCCAGGTAGATACTCTATTAATCCAGGAGAGTTTCCCGAAAATGCTGATAAAGGGCTCACTAAGCAAGCATGGGATTTATTGGAACAAATACATGGTGGCATGATGTAGGAAGTAAGAGAAAAAGACAAACACAACCTACAGGGAGATTTCTCGGAAGGTATGGCTACCTTGGAGCAGCATGTTAGGGCTAAATTGCCTGTATGGAATCTTGAACCTGTAGATGATCAGCAAGGAAAAGACTTGCACTTGGATCATAGAGACCAACGCTTTTTTCCTCATCGAGAGGCACAGCCGTTGATTCTTTTCCATAGAACAAGAACTATCAGATGGCCGCTCAAATGAAGAAGCAGGATCCCTACATTGTGGATGCTCGGATGAATGAGAAAGAGGTTTGCTTTGCAGATGCGCACATGAATGAGCAGTATGTTTCTTCTGAAGATGCTCGGATGGATGACTAGAAAAGGTTGGAGTATGCACCCATGGATGAGGAAGAGGGAGAAGCAGCGGCGGAGCTGTGTGGTGGCCGAGAGAACCCGAAAAATCCCACATGTTGAGATCCCTTGGATAAGCAGGTGATTATCGAGAATGCAGCTTATGCTTTGATGATGATAGCAGAGAGGATTTGGATGATCCAGCTGGTAGTTCTAGCCATGATGATGGGATGGTTATGCTGAAGGTTGAGAGAGCATGCAAGGAGCATGAAGGCCGGAAGAGCTAGGTGATGCCCTTGGATGTGTCTAACCTTGCATCAAGTTTCCCGCATGGTGCAGATATTCCAAAAAATCCAGTTTCTTGTTTCGGTGAAGATGACGACATAGAATGGATTACTCAAAAGGATGATCAAGAAGTCCTAATCACTTAACTAATGAAGGAAACTAAAAAGAACAAGATGGGGGGAGAGTTAAAGACGGTCAAGACGAGATAACTAAGGTACAAGCAGAGCCAAAAAAGGCTATGTTTGTTCTCACGAAGGAAGAAGAGAAAACGAAGGGACATAACATCAAAGTACAAGAAGATGAACTTGAAGAAATAAACTAGGAGATGAAAAAGAACCCAGGACAGTCAAAGTTAGTGCAAAACTTAGTCAGGAATTTAAGGAAGAACTTTTGGAGCTATTGAAATCCTACAAAGATGTATTTGCCTAGGAACTATGCTAATATGAAGGAAATTGATCCTAGCTTCTATTAGCACAAAATTAATATGAAGGAGGATGCAATTCCAACAAGGCAGAGCAGGTACAAGATTAATCCCAACTATTCTAAGCAAGTCAAGGAAGAGATAGACCATCTCTTAAGGGTGGGATTCATCTACCCAATAGACATAGCAAAATGGTTGTCACTTGTAGTCATTGTCCCTAAGAAAAATGGGAAGCTCAGAGTCTTCATAGACTACAGGAAGATGAATGCCTCTACAATATCAGATCGGTTCCCTCTACCATTCATAGACTCACTATTGGATACTGTAGGACATGAGATATATTTAATTTTGGATGGATTTAGCGGTTACAATCAGGTTTGCATGGCTCCAAAAGATAAATAAAAAAACAACATTTGTGACCGAACGAGATGCATTCGCCTCTAATGTGATGATCTTTGGATTTTAGAATTCTCTAGCTACATTCTAGACACTGGTGTAGGAAATATCCTATGAATATTTGACCACCTTTATGAGGGTATTTGTGGATGACTTCAATGTTTTTTGGGAAAAATAAAGATCACATAAAGAAATTATACATGTGTCTAAAAAATTTCAAAAAATCTAGACTGAGTCTTAACCCAGCTAAGTGTGCCTTTACAGTCATAAGTGGATCCTTGTTGGTGTTGAAATATACAAGTGAATAGGGTGTGTGCGGGAACAAGCCCTTGGCTAGAGGCTATAAAAGAGAATCTGTAAATGTGAGAGAACCTGTGAAAAGGTGAGAAGAATCTACTAGGAGAGAATAAAGGGTAGCATGAGAAGATTTAGGAAGTGTGGAGATATTCTGAGAGAGGTGGAGAGAATCAAGCAAAAGAGGTGGAGTGAATCAAGGAGAAATCAGTGGGATTAGATGCTTGGATGTAAACTCTATAAATTGAGGCATTGGCCTAGTGAGAACTTGCTGGTTTTTTTGATTATCCATGCCTACATTAAGCTATTAGTTAATTACTCACTAATCATATCTTAATTACTATCTAATCACTTTGTAAATGATGTTGATTCTAGCATTCTAGCATTTAGTGATGTCGAAAACTTCTTGTGTGATGTCAAGCATGCCATTGCAAACCTTCAGGATGAGGATAGTGGCTCGGACAGTAATTCGTACAGTGACTCTGAAGCTTCTAATGCTGATGACTATGGTTGCCATGATAATGCTGTAGATATGGATGCAATTGACCATCCAAATTAGAAGCTTTTGGCTGCCCAGAATGTCTTTACAGAGCATGGTGATGATGAGAGCAGCAACACATTGATTATATCCCCCATGTTAGTCATGGTGCATGGCATAAGCTGAATGAGTAGCCTATACCTCTTCTCGATGAGGATGATGCCATATCACTTCCATTAGAAGCCCAAATGATGAACCAGATGTATAGCACATGTTCTCGCCAAGCGGAGCAGTAGAGTTCATGAACACATGGACTGAAAGGTTTCGATATTCTAGCTTTGTACCTCCTACAGTAGTAGATCTGTGCATCTTGCTCAACTGCAAATGCTGCTTTTAGATGAGAATCGCTATTGTGAAACATTGTAGTAGATCTGCGCGTCTTGCTCAATTGCAAATGCTGCTAGAGCTCTTTGCTCCTTCCTACATGTTCACCAACAATGGGATCTCAGATAACATCACCAAACAACTCCAAATTGAACATTTGCTGTACCACCTACTAAAACCATCGTTTCCACATTATCTTAAGCACTATTGCACTGCTGCATCTTGCTCAATTGCAAATGCTTCTAGATCTTTGTCTAGCTTTGATCTCCCATCTGCACTACTGCAACACTGCTAGAGCTCCGTCTTGCTGATTTTTAATGTCATTTAATAGAAGATTTTGCTAGTGATTCTCAAGATGCAAGCGCTTTTGCACCACTCTCCACGATAAACCTCAAAACACCACAGCAAGCCCTCCTAACAGCTAGCCTCTACTAGTGGGAGAGGCATGAATGAATGGTATCTTAGTTAACTCCCTTGCATATGGGTAGACCAAAGATCAACCCTCTATGTTGGCTTATTGTGTATTGAGCATAGTAGAGATAGCCGTTACTCTTTAGGAGCCAACAAGGTGGTCCGAAACCACTGCAATGTTGAGTCTTGACTAGACAATAACACTTTTGGCGATCCTGCTAGGGACTAGCATGCCAAAAAGGAGAGAAGAAAGATAAGGGGTTGGTTTTGCATAGAAGCTATCCTTTTCATGTGCATGACATACATGTTCTCCTAATTAAAACTCTTGACGTAGAGGAGTTAGTCATGTTGAAAATACAAGTGAATAGGGTGTGTGTGGGAACAAGCTCTTAGATAGAGGCTATAAAAGAGGAGATTTAATTGTGAAAGAACCTGTGAAAAGGTGAGAAGAATCTACTGGGAGAGAATAATGGGTAGCATGAGGGAATTTAGGAGTGTGGAGATATTCTGGGAGATATTCTGGGAAAAGTGAAGAGGTGGAGAGAATCAGGGAAAAGAGGTGGAGTGAATCATGGAGAAATCAATGGGATTTGATGCTTGATGTAAACTCTATAAATTGAGGCATAGCCCTAATGAGAATTTGCTGGTTTTTGAGTATCCATGCCTACATTAATCTATTTGCTAATTATTCACTAATTACATCTTAATTATTTGCTAATCACTTTGTTAATGATGTTGATTCTAGTGTTTGATCCACCATAGCTCATCATTATGCTCAAATTTCAACATGGTATCAGAGCCATGCCTAGAATCCATCAGATTTATGAGCCCATTAGTTAATTAATTAGGATTAGTAGAAAATTAGCAAAAAAATCAAATTTTTAGTGAGTTTTCACTTCTCCCTTTCACCCCCAGCTAGTGGAGGCTTCAAGCCCATCCAAAGGGAGTAGCAAACCGCCGGATGCAGCCAGATTTACGAATTTTGCAGGCACCATTTTTCTGAAGGAGAATTGAGATTTCTACTTGCTCAGTTCAAATGTCTCTAATTCCTCTTAGCCCAAGGAGTAATCAAGCATGCTCTACAAGCTGGTGAAGACAGAATTCAATTTCATCAAGTCTACAGTGAGATCCAAGCTCTTCATCAAATCTGCAGGTGACTTTGGTAAAACAGAGATTAAGCTTTCATTATTTGGTCAAATCTTGTGTTTCTTGGCTTAATCCTCTACTAGACTCATTGCTATTGATGCCTTTGAAAGCATTTGAGCTCATTTGAAGTGGAAGGCACCAGATCTGGACTCCCCATATACTCTGTTTTCTGCACACAAAATAGAGTATTAATTTGCTAATTAATGATTAATCAATGCTAATCACTGTATTTTGGTGAAATTGAGGGTTCAAATTAACCATTAGATATCTAATACAGATCCCTAAAGCTTCAGATTGTAAATCAAAGTTGGTTTGATACTCCAACCATCCCGTAGAAATTGGTTACCCTTAATTTAGTGTAATTTCTGGTGATTTTATGCTGATAAAATTGTTGTAATCATCTATTAAACACCAGATTGAGTTGTAAAAGGGTAGACACTGCGCTTGAATCTTGAATTTGGATCAAGAGGTAAGACCCCCTTCACATCACCATGAGTTCAGCATAGGAAATAGCCAAATTTAATGGGGAACAATTTTATACATGGCAGACAAAAACCATGTATTTGCTGATGAGGAAAAATCTGTGGGGATTAGTTGAAGGGAGAGATGAATGCCCAGAGAGAGGGAAAAATGAGTGAAAGAGCAGGAATGAAAAAGCATTGGGACTTATTGCACTCAGTTTAAATGATGAAATCATTCATCATATCACAGGGATACAGGGGGCAAAAGATACATGGGATGAACTCAATAAATTATTTGGTACACAAGCAAAAAATTCCAAGATAAATCTGTTAATGCAATTCTACAAATTGGACATGAAGGAAAGTGAACCTTTAATCACACACTTGAATAAATATAAAAGCATTAAGCAACAGCTAGCAGCTATTGGCAAAAAGGTAGAAGATGATGAAGCATTAGCTGTACTTTTGAAGAGTGTGGACAAAGGAGATTATGAAAACATTATAGCAACACTAAAGAATGTACCTGAATTGAAGATACACGAGATAGAAGCAGCTCTACTAGAGCAAGAGAGCAGAGGCAAAGAGAAGAAAGGGCTCGACTCAATAGAAGCAGGAGAGGAAAAAGCATTCTTCACCCAAGGAGAATTCTCTCGAGGACGAGGACGAGGAAGAGGTAGAGTAGGAGGGAGGACCTTCACTTGCCACAAATGTGGAAAGCCAAGACACATGGCGAGAGACTACTACAGCAAACCCAGTGAAGAAGGATTCTCTCGAGGACGAGGACGAGGAAGAGGCAGAGTAGGAGGGAGGATCTTCACTTGCCACAAATGTGGAAAGCCAAGACACATGGCGAGAGACTGCTACAGCAAACCCAGTGAAGAAGGAATGACATCGGCAAACTTCATGGAGGCTCCAAGGGAAGTGGAGTCGGATCATCTTTTCTGAGAGAGAGAGAGAGAGAGACCCCACAACCCAATGTAACCTGCCCCAATAAAGTAAAACCACCTCTGAGCCACCGATGATGTAGGCCACGTGGTAGATGTATGTGTGAGCACTTTAGTCAAGGTCGTGGGCACTTATAGTAGCCTTGGACACATAGAGAGAGAGAGAGTGTCAAGGACTATGGAGTTTAGGGACTTGAGGCACTGGTCGCGGGCTATCAAGTAAGAGGGAAACTTGATACAGGGTCCAGGTGTGCTAGGATTATTCACTTGAGGGGAGGTGTTGAAAATACAAGTGAATAGGGTGTGTGTGGGAACAAGCTCTTGGATAGAGGCTGTAAAAGAGGAGATGTAATTGTGAAAGAACCTGTGAAAAGGTGAGAAGAATCTACTGGGAGAGAATAATGGGTAGCATGATGGAATTTAGGAGTGTGGAGATATTCTGGGAAAAGTGAAGAGGTGGAGAGAATCAGGGAAAAGAGGTGGAGTGAATCATGGAGAAATCAATGGGATTTGATGCTTGATGTAAACTCTATAAATTGAGGCATAGCCCTAATGAGAATTTGCTAGTTTTTGAGTATCCATGCCTACATTAATCTATTTGCTAATTATTCACTAATTATGTCTTAATCATTTGCTAATCACTTTGTTAATGATGTTGATTCTAGTGTTTGATCCACCATAGCTCATCATTATGCTCAAATTTCAACAAGTCAGGGCACGAGAGGAAGTGTGCACACCATGGCGTCTATTATGTTCATGAGTGAGTGATAGTAGTGCAATGGATGGTGCATAGAGAATGAAGGAAGTTCAAGCACAACAATGCGGTACCATTGTAGGCAGTCGGAGGCCTCCAAAAATGCCCACTAAAAATCTAGCATCACACATGCATCCCCAATCATCAAGAGTCACAAGAAGTCATTGTCGAAGAAGGAAAGGACCATGGGGAGTAGCAGAGGGGTAATAGTAATAAACCATGACTACATGCGAACACTCCCAACAAAGCACACAATATGTGTAAACACACTCACAAAGCACTAAGCATGTGAAAAATCACCAAGGAACCTCAAAGCATGTGAATAACACTCACAATGCATGTGAACTACCTCTAGTGTAAATGGGCCGGCCAAATATTAGGAAATGTGGAGTGGGCAAAAACTAAGGGGTAAAAACACACAAACCCTAAGGTTAAAGTAATCTTCCCATAGTTCCCTTCATTCTCATGTTGGCTACCTTCAATGGAGTCTCTTCCTCTCTTCCTCTTCCTTTGCACACATTGTGGCGGCAGGAAAAAAACAAGTTGAAAGCTAGCTCAAGGATGATGTGTGTGAATCACATAGCTGTGTTTTTTTTGGTTGATTTGCACTACATTTTTTTCTTTTCTTTTGTCTTCTCACCTGTGAGTAATGCTACGAAGCCATATGTTGCACACTGCACATTTTGCTATTGTTCGCCTCTAATGTTGCTTGAACTTGAAGAAAGTAAAAATGTAGGAACATGTAGTCGTTATCACCTCCTTTTGGTGACTGCACCAATGAGAGCTGAGGTGAATGAAAAAAAATGCTGCTTTAAAATTGTCTTGGTGAAGTTTTCTTTTGGGTTGATGTGGAAGGTTTGGGCCCCTCCTCGACTTTGGTTAGCGCGCTGAGACTGCAGGTTTGAGACTCATGAGCATTGTTGACGATCATGAGGCTAAAGTCTCTTGTGGAGTGGTTGTTGATGAATCTCCCATCTGCACTACTGCAACACTGCTAGAGCTCCGTCTTGCTGATTTTTGCTGTCATTTAATAGAAGATTTTGCTGGTGATTCTCAAGATGCATGCGCTTTTGCACCACTCTCCACGATAAACCTCAAAACACCATAGCAAGCCCTCCTAATAGCTAGCCCACCCAAAATCTTGTATCGTAGTGATTATGCCTATGTAATGGACCAAAACTAACTTTCTAGCTCTATGTACATCTAGGCTCATTCCTATGACTAGCATTACACAAGTCGTAATTGGATTTGAATTAGGGAGGGGATATGTTAACCACACTGGTTAACATCATTTTGCAAGAGTGGTTACACTTCTTGTAACGGTTGTTCACTTTCTTAGCATAGAGTTTGATAGATCCTTCAAGAAAATGGAACCTCTTCAACACTAAAGATGTTAATTCTCTAATTCTTCAGATGATTTGTGAACTCCTATCACATAGAGAGGGTTGTCTTGATCGCAAACATCCCTAAAATTGTTCTTTGTCAAAGAAAGCACCTCACTATCTACTTTTCTCTTTGCTTTCCTAGGCCTTGCAGCTTTATTTTTCCTCTTAAACTCTTCCTAAAGAACCTTTAGTTTCTCTAAGAAGGAGTTGGCTTGCTCCAGCCTAGTACCATTGTTGAGAACTTTGGTTTCACGATTCACATATTCACCTATTATATAGCTGGGAAATTATCTACTTCAAACCTCTTTGCAGTGGCACCATTATCATGAATTTCTTCACCATGAATTTCATCATTTAAGGAGTCCACACTTTCTATATGCTTTGATAACCTTGGTAGGGCATCCACACCGTAGCTCTTACTGAGACCACTCTCTAGCGTAATCCAATGCACTAAGCTTTTTATTATTTCTCAAAGAATAAAGCCATAGTTTGCATGTATTAATTGGCCACAACTAACTCTTGGTTGACTGTAGCTTCCTAGATCCTTCAATGTTACAGTTTCGATGCCATCATCTATAAGACACTGGACATTGCAGGGTTTTGGCATGGTAGCACTGGACGTTGTCCCCCTTGCTCCTGTGTGCCTCAAGATCATACATGGGAAATAGTTGGGTAATGCATCAGAATATAGATTCTTTGTCAAAAACTCTCAGTGGATTTGATGGTCTTCACCAAGACTCTTACATTGTAATGACCTTTAGATTTTGCATTTGCAATATGCATTGCTTAATGCACTTGTACTATTCATCATTTGATGTAATCTTGTTCATTCAAGATTTGACTAGGTCGACCAAGATTAGTCAGTTTATTGATGAAAAACGCACCACAATGGTGCTGTCCATCATCCAACTATTTGCCTTGTTTTAATGAGAGCTTAACCAAAGCTCAATGACGAAAAGGTTTTTATTTTATGTTGTTGTAGAACTCAATCTTGATTATACGTCATGTTTAGCATTAATCTTTCAAGGATTAATATTAAACCACTATTGTAATCACTTTTGCAAACATTTCTTGGCATTTTCAACTGTTTCTTGATATTTCATTTGTTTCTTAAATTTTAATTGTTTCTTGTTAGAAATCAACTAGAACCATAAACAAATAGCAAAGAGATGCAAAGAATGTGTAGGATTTAATAAATATCACCCATATTTGTGAATCTTTGCACGAATATTTCTCTGCACTTGAATCTTTAATTTTGCACTGATCTTGAAATAGATCTTCACTATCCTTGAACTCTACACTTGAATCTACACAGTAATTGTAATCTATAACTGTAAACTGCACACTTCTTGAAACTGCACTAAGATTCTACAACCTTCTCCTTGCAATGTTCCGTCAAGAACTCAAAGATTTGGCAATCTAGGGTTTTGATCTTTAATAAATAAGGGTTCTAAGGATTAATCTTTGAAAAAGTATGCTTCCTAAAGGTAATGCAAAAAAATCACTCGAAACTAGTTATTGTTGAATTTTCTGTAAACCCTAATTCTGTGAATCAAGAAAATTTTAACCGTACCGAGGCTAGTCAAGACCTAGGCAGGCTTTGCCGCGTGAGCTGTCCTTTGAACACTCCCCGCCAGCTGATACAACCAAACTTC
Source organism: Cibotium barometz (assembly GCF_041138505.1). NCBI lineage: Eukaryota > Viridiplantae > Streptophyta > Polypodiopsida > Cyatheales > Cibotiaceae > Cibotium > Cibotium barometz. Next base: position 37,912,141 of record NC_141090.1, on the reverse strand, counting down.
CCTTAGAAAAACACATACCAAATGCTCCCTCTAGCATTCTGGCGTAAGACAGTCCTTTAAGAAAATAGGGTTTCTATGCAAGTTTTGAGTTTGATTTTCTTTTGAATAGAATGAGTATATCTTAAATTAGTATCCCCAAAAACTTCTTGATCTAGTAATTCTAAATTCCATAACAGAATTCTGTAACCTTGATCCATAGATTAACTTAAAGGGTCTCATACTTAGTTTCAGATTTGGCAGGAGTTTTGAGGGTATTTTTCTTAAATTGGTCACATCTTCTTTTCTCAAAACTGACGAAGAGTTTGGTCTTGGTCATAGTCTGATAAGATTTCTCCTGAACTATCTTTCTCGAAAAGGGGTGATATTTCAGTTACTATTTTACTGAATTTCATTCATTGAATATTCACTTAACTGATTTATACATTAATCACGAATTCGATGAGGAATAAATTAATCATTTATCTGAATATTTCGACTTAGATTTTTTGAAATTTCTCTTTACAATCCGAGTGAATATAAAACGATAGAAATAACTTTCTCAAAGTATTTACTTATTCATTTATCAACATTACTCATAGAAATTAAACATATAATTAAAGAGAATTCTATTTTGATATAAAAATTCTTTATGCATCTATTTACGCATAAAAATCAACGTCACTGGGAATAACACTTTTATATAAAAGAAAATCCTTTTATGCATAAAATCAATTTTAATAGGAATAACACTTTTATAATAAAAAGAATTTCTTTATGCATCTATTTTTGCATAAAAATCAATTTTAATGAAAATAACACTTTAATAATAAAAAAAATTCCATTATGCAGCTTTCTATGCATAGAAATTAAATTCAATGAAAATAATAATTTTATAATTAAAAAATTTCCATTATGCATCCTTCTATGCATAGAAATTAAATTCAATGAAAATAACACTTTTATAATAAACAAATTTCCATTCTGCATCTTTCTATGCATAGAAATTAAATTGGATGAAAATAACACTTTATAATAAAAAATTTCCATTATGCATCTTTTTATGCATAGAAATTAAATTCAATGAAAATAATACTTTTATAATGAAAAATTTTCCATTATGCATCTTTCTATGCATAAAAATTAAATTCAATAAAAACAACACTTTTATAATTTAAAAAAATTTCATTATGCATCTTTCTATGCATAGAAATTAAATTCGATGAAAACAACACTTTTATAATAAAAAAATTTCCATTATGCATCTTTCTATGCATAGAAATTAATTTTAATAATTAATATCAGTGATATCCATGCATATCCATAGGTAAATATGTACATGGAGTAAATTAGAATATTTCTTTTAGAATGCACAAACAGTGGGAATTACTCTTTTAGAATAACATAAAAAAAACTTTAAATTCAAGAAAATTTTGCTATAACCTCCTTTGTATGGCTGACCATTTCTCATTTTTATCCTTCTATTTTAAACTTATATTAACCCCAATCAGATATCTAGGATCCTAATCTACACAATTTTCGATTTCCAAGAGAGTAAACAATAAGAAAAGTTTAATTAATCTCTTTATTAAGCATTCTAGGATAAAGAAAGGCTCAGTTGTAAGGAAGAGAAGGGGATGGCCTTTTCATCAAGGCATAGCATCAGAATTTACTTTAATCAACTAAAAAAAACAAGAAAATCAAGAAAACCATAGATTTAAAATTAAAAAAAGTAAGAAGAATTTAGCTTACATGGAGTTTGTAAGCTTTCCTTTGGCTTGAGGGATTGAGGGTTCTACTCTTGTTTGGATCAAGAGTGGTCACCAATTACTTTGGAGAGGATTAAGTCAAAAACAATTGAATTATCAAGAAAATTCAATGTAATTGGCTCTGGGTGGAGTAGAGTAATAGTGCATAAAAACTTTTAAGCTTTTACAAAGGGGGAGGCTTCTATTTAAAGGAAAAAGTGAGCCTCAAACCAAGCAACTGATTCTAGAATTTTCCAAATCAGTTTGGTCAATTTTTGACCATTTTTGGGTCAGTTCAGCTTACTTTTTGGAACTAGATTTGAATCAGGAGAGAGGAGAGATAAAATATCTCATTTTATTGATTTAAAATGGGGAGTAATGATGAGAAAAAAGGTGCCTCCTTCATGAGGGGCATCCCCACTCTGAGGTGTCAAAATTCAAATTTTTAACTATTTTCTTTGGTCCTTAGTCCACTCTTCATCTTATGTGAGCATTTACTCATTTTCAGGGGGTTTTTCTTTATTTCTTTGATTTATCTCCTCCCTACATTTGGATTAATCTTATTGGTCCCTCAGAACCTTGATCCAAAATTTTCAGAAAATCTGGACCCTTAGGCTAAGGTCTTTTGAGTAGATTATAATTTATTTCTAATAATGCACCTTAGGAAATTCTTTTTAAACTTCTATTTCGGAAGAATTTATTTTAATAAGGATATTTTTCCATCCAAAGATATCTAAAAAATGAATTATCTCTCTCTAGGCCAAAACAGGTTAGGAACAAGATCTTTTATTATTCTGAAAAGGGGATTGATTACAGGGGAAGAAATTGGACATCTTGAGGGGCTGGGAGGAATGTTACATTATACTTGAAAAACGTGAGATGTCCTCATCTCGCAAACTGGGGGTAATCCCGCATCAGTTCAGCTTATTTCTCCTAGGTGGTGTCTTTAAAAGGATAGAACTTCCATTTGACTAATAATTCTCTTAGAATTCTGTTCTTGAGAACCTTCTCTCGAACATCAAGGATTTCTTCAGGTTGGAGTTTCATCAGTCCTTGGGTTGAAGAAGTTAAGAGTTCATCATTAAGCACATGATTTGGGCTTGGTACATACTTCTTAAGTAGGCTGACATGAAATACATTATGTACTTTGAGATGAGGAGGCAGAAGAAGTTCATAGGCTAAGTCACCTACTTTCTTTGTAATCAGATATGGCCCACAGTATCTGGGGGATAACTTCTTGTATCTCCCAAGAGATAGAGAACTTCTTTTGGGACATACTCGAATGAAGACCATATCTGCTTCTTCGAATTTTGTGTCTGACCTCTTCTTGTCTGCATACTACTTTTGTCTTATCCTGGGGGTGGACAGCTTTGATATCTTTACAGATTGACTGCATCTGCTGCTCCATGTCGTCAAGCATCTGTTTGGACATCTCGACCCTAATCAATGGGTCGGACCAAGTTAACGGTGTTAGGCAGTCTTGTCCATACAGAGCTTTGAAAGGGCTCATCCCAATACTTCGGTGATAAGAAGCATTGTAGGCAAACTCGACTAGGTGCAGATAGCTTAGCCACTTCTTGGGTTTCCTGCCACAGCATGACGGAAGTATATCTTTGATTACTTGGCTCACCCTTTCTGTTTGACCATCGGTCTCGAGGTGGTAAGTTGTGCTGAGATCCAAGAAACTTCCTAATGCTTCGAAAAATGCAGTCCAAAATCTTGACGTGAACTTGGGATCTTGATCACTTACTATTCTCTTGGGTAGGCCATGCAATTTGAAGATTTCCTTGAGAAATACTCTGGCCACATCCACTGTAGTGTAGGTTTCTTTTACTGGAATCAGATGGGCAACTTTGGTTAGTCTGTCAACTACCGCACGAAGATGGAGTTGTAACGTGATTGCATTGAAGGTAGCCTAGTAATAATATGACACATTCCCACTTCATCTGGGGGATATCTAATGGATGTAACGTCCCAGGCATTTTTACTCTCTCGGCTTTGACTTTCTGACATATCAGGCATTGACGTACATGATTAAGTACATCCTTTTTTAGTCCAGGCCAAAATAAGTTTTTCTTTTTTACAGACATGTAGGTCTTGATGAAACCTGGATGTCCTACTATAAGGCTATCATGGGCTTCATTTAGAATCATTCAGAATTTGACCCTTAGTTCCCTCATCATTGGGAATGCATAGCCTGCTATTGTAATACATATCTCCTTTATCCAGGCTGTACCCTTGAACTCGGTTCAACTCCTGAGGAGTTTTGCTTTCCTGCATAAGTAGGGTAGCAATAGGGCCAAAGAATCTATCCTGCATGATCTTCTCTCTTGCTTCATTAATCAATGGATTTGACACCACTGTGATTGCAAGCAAGGAGGCTTTTCTACTGAGGGCATCTGCTACCACATTTTCTTTGCTTGGGTAGTACTTGATTTCAAAATCACATTCTTGCAGGGTTTGCATCCACCTTCTTTTGCGCATGTTGAGATCCTTCTGAGTGAAAATCCACTTTAAGCTCTGATGATCTGTCACATCAAAGTGAATCTTTAACCCAGTAGGTAATGCCTCCACAACTTCAAGGCATAGACTACTGAAAGTAGCTCTAGGTCATGGACATCATAATTTCTCTCATGTGTTCTGAGTTTTCGGGATTCATAGGCCACTGCATGACCTTCCTGCATGAGCACACCTCCCAGGGCAAAACCACTCGCATCAGTTTACTACCCCAAAGGGTAGAGAGAAATCTGGCAACTTTAGAATGGGATTGGTTACCAAGGCGATCTTTAGCTTATCAAAAGCACTCTGACACCTGGCAGACCATTGAAACGGGGTATTCTTCTTGAGAAGATTAGTCAGGGGGAAGCTATGAGAGCATACCTAGGTATAAAAATTCTATACCAACCAGTTAATCCCAAGAATCCTCTGACTTCTTTCATTGTCTTTGGTTCAAGCCAATCTATGACTGCTTGGACTTTTGCAAAATCTAGAGAAATTCCATCTTTGGATACCAAGAAGCACAAGTATTCAACATGGTCAACAGATAAAGTGCATTTGCTCTTTTTTGCAAAGAGTTGGTGCTTCCTTAGAATCTCAAGAAATTTTCAGACGTGAGCTGGTCAGCTGCATTCTTTGAGTAAATCCTAATATCATTAAAGAAAACAAGAATAAAATCATCCAAGTATTCTCTGAGAATGTCTTGCATTAGGCGATTGAATGTAGCTGGGGCATTTGTCAATCCAAATGGCATGATTGTAAATTCATAGTGCCCATAGTAAGTATTGATGGCTGTTTTCGGGATATCTTGATCATTAATCCTGATCTGGTAATACCATGATTTGAGATCTATCTTTGTGAAGATTTGGGCTCCATTTAGCCTATCCAGAAGCTCATCAATTCTGAGGATAGGATACTTATTCTTAACTGTCAGCTAATTGAGACCTCTCTAATCCACACAGAGTCTTAGCGTTCCATCCTTCTTTTTCTGAAAGAGAATTGGCGCTACCCAAGGTGAAATAGTGGGTCTTACAAACCCTTGTTCTAACAGTTGTTGCCAAGCCATTCCTTGAGTTCAATGGCTTCAAGGACTAGCATTTTGTACGTGCGCTGGGCTACTGGCTGAGCTCCGGGGGTCAATTCTATCACATGATCTACTTCCCGAATTGGAGGCATCTCTGTTAGCTCTCCTGGGAATAAATCATCATACTCACTTAACCATTCTGGTTCTTTAGCTTTTAACTTTGTGTCTATCGGATTCATTTTGACAACATAAATGAGTTTCTTCTTTCTAAGTCCTTTCAGTAACTTAGAAGCTTTTACTAATTGCAAATCTGGGGATCCGAAAACTCCAGTTCCTTGAACTTTGTTCCCAAGAAGGTCACGGAAGGAAATGGTTCCATTGTGACAGTGAATGTCAGCTTGATTTTTGTGGAGCCAATCCATTCCAAGGATTCTGTCGAAAACTCCCAAAGGTTAGACTCTGAACTGGCAGGTCAGTTACATTCCCATCTAGATTAAACTGAATACGATCTGTCTCATGGAGTGAAAAGAATCTTCCCACTGGCCAATTTAACTTGCATAGGTTTTCTTGATTTCTATTTTAAGACTAGCTTACGCAAGCATCCAGGGAAAATAAATGAATGAGTATTGTCTGAATCAATCAAAAGCTTAAATGGCTTACCCTTATACTCAGCTGGAGTATGGATGACAGAGAATTGATGATTTGGCCCTTGGTTCTCAATTGCGACATAAATATGACCTCTTTCCTCTTCCACTACTTCTGCTATTGTAACTGCTCTGGCTGCTAGCGGAACTCTTTCTGTTTGGTTACCCTAGTTCTGGGAGGGACTTCTAAGATTACTTTGAATAGAGGCAGATGGTTCAGTTGGATTCCTCCTAGGATTGCCTTGATTTTGGCGAGATGGACCCTGATTTGATTGATACACGAAGGGGCTGGTCTCTGCACTCTGGGTACTTGACTTCCATGTCCTCTAGACATGGCAGGAGTCGGGTAGTCTTTAAGCTGGTGATTGAAACATTGACATCCAAAACACCTGTTCTCACTTCTAAGCTCATCCCTTTGAGTCCTTGAAAAAGGTGGGGCTCCTGAGAAAGTGTTCTGAGGGAAGGGTCTTCCTTCACTTCTGAATCTCCCAGCATCTTGACTTTGAATAGGACCTTGCTGCCTCTTTGGGGGTGGAAAGTTTGAAGCACTTCCAACCAGAGGTTTGGAACTTTTTAAAGTTTGAGGGGGCAGGCTTTGGTGGGACCTTAACAACAAATGCCTTGGCAAAGTCCTTTGCCATTCTGACAGCTTCTGCCATTGAGACTGGTTTGGCATTTTTCACTAAAGTGTCCAATGGCTCGTTCATCCCTCGAATGAATCTGGCCATCAGCTGCTGCTCTTCATCCAAAAGGGGAGAATATTTGAGGAGGAGGGCAAATGCCTAATGGTATTCTTCAATTGTCCGGCTATCCTGCTTCAATTCTAAGAACTCATTCATTTTGGTTTCCAGGAAGCCCGGAGGAGGACAGAACCTCTTCCTGAGATACGCTTTAAGATCTGAATAGGTCTGGGTATTTTGATCCAGATGGTTTGTCTTGCAATGGTTCCTCCATGCGACCCTAGGCATTTCCACAATTTTTAATCTGGCGAGAGTCATCTTGCTCCTCTCATTATAACCGGTTCCATCAAAGTACTCTTCCATTGCCTCGATCCATTTTTCCACTATTTTTCCTAACTATTCCCCTTCACCCTTGAAGGGACCAAGCTCGGATTGGTGCAGGGCTTTATGAACGTCCGGATCTAACTCTTCATCATTCGGTAAGAGGAGGATTCGACTGACTAGCATGGGCCGCGCACCTCATGGTTTTGACAAAACGAGATTTTTATCAACTTAACTTTGACATTAGATTTATGACTTCAATTTTTGAGATTTATTTCTTAAACAATAATTATTCCATCATAATTCTTAAAAACAAGATTCACTGATAATTTTATCAACCAATATTCATAATCACGAAATCAATTTGGAATCTTTTGCAAAACATCATTTATTATCAAAAGTTTTTGATATATACATAGAGTGTCTCAGCTCCAAAAGTCATTGCCTCAATCGCATATGCATAAAAAGGCGATACTGTGATGGAGACATGCTATGATATACACGATTCATCACTAATAAAGGTGTTGTAATTTTGTTCCTAGGAATAAAGCAACTCAGAAGTCTAAAAGTTCGGCAAGAAATTCTAAAATTCTGGGGTGAATGATTATAGAGATGGACATAATGAATAACTCCTAGCCTTATCAAGATCATGGCTAGCGAGCTATTCTGTCTGAGTCTCTGACACGCTGATTGGTATTGACGTTAATATATCGCTCTCCAGAGAACCACATGTGCTGACGTCCCTCTACTAGATCAGGAAAGTATAGATCCTCAAAGTGACGAGTGAGCCTCCCTCTGCTTTCTCGGGTTGTAGTGGAGTTGATGAGATTTTTGAAGGCAAAAGCGATCATATCCTGACTCTGTGAAAGTCCAGGAATGCTAGACAGATTTGGGGTATCCATCTAAAAATCCAGTTCAATTTATGAGTTTTCAATTTATGAATTCATTTCAACATAATCTTAGCAAGTGAAAACATTATTTCCCAGATTTACTTTAAAATTTTAGGCAATTTCTGCTGATTCATAAGTTTACAACAACGCTCTGATACCAGTTGTTGTGAGACCCTCTGCTCCCTCCACGCACCGGATTCTCGGTTGCTATAGCAGCAAAAGTAGCTTCCTCTTGCGCGGGGCAGGGTTTCCCACTTGGTGCCTCACCCTCGAATGTCCGGACACGAGACTAATCTAGTGGTCATTCCGAAATCGAAATCGGGAAAAATTCCCTTGCCGAAAAACAGGGACAATTCCACCTTTTTGATTTTCTTAACGAATTCTCTAACGGGGTCAAGAGATTAAACTATCCTTCACCTGACTAAACCAGATAGAAGGAAAACTATTACAGACTTAACTTAAAGAAATTAATGCTTTTTTCCTAACTGAAATTAGGCACAGCCGTTGATCTATTCATTTGAGAAAGTCTTTAGGTTATTATTTAACTACTCGAGTTCTAAGCATATTTCTATTATTCAATTCCATTATTAAAACTCCACTGATTCCAGCCTAACCCCATCCGAGGCCCATGGGTTAGCCACCACACCCAACCACTGGAATCGGTAGAACCAGACAATTACTCACCCACCCATAATTGAATGCCTTTCTTAACTTTTGCTTTCGAATACAAATACGCACACACTCCTCTTTAAATCATTAACTTATAAAACAATCCATTGACAAACAGTTATTGGTTACAGATGTCATAACTCAAAATTTCCATCCAGCCCCTTGTTTCTCAAAAAATAGAATCACTCTGGACTCTTCGTTGAGACCAGCTGGCCAGCAACAACAACGAGATCCAATAACGTTCATCATACATATCTTCCACGACATACACATGGGTGTCCTAGGCACTGCGAGCCCGTGCATTTCCTGGTCAGAAGATCCTCCTTAGGTGTCCTGGCACTTCACTCAAGGACCACTTTGTTGGCCCTTGTCCATGGTACCGGAAGCGCACCATTTTAACTGTACCGAGGCTGGTCAAAGACCTGGGCAGGCTTTGCCGTGTGAGCTGTCCTTTGAACACCCCCCCCGCGAGCTGATACAACCGAACTTTCCTTAGAAAAACACATACCAAATGCTCCCTCGAGCATTTTGGCGTAAGACAGTCCTTTAAGAAAACAGGGTTGCTATGCAAGTTTTCAATTTGATTTTCTTTTGAATACAATGAGTATATCTTAAATCAGTATCCCCAAAAACTTCTTGATCGTAATTCTGAATTCCATAATAGAATTCCTCGAATTTTGTAACCTTGATCCACAGATCAATTCAAAGGGTCTCATACTTAGTTTCAGATTTGGCGGGAGTTTTGAGGGTATTTTTCGTAAACTGGTCATATCTTCTTTCCAAAACTGACGAAGAGTTTGGTCTTGGTCATAGTCTGATTCAGGGTTAGAGTCTGATAAGATTTTTCATGAACTATCTTTCTCGAAAAGGGGTGATATTTCAGTTACTATTTTATTGAATTTCATTCATTGAATATTCACTTAACTGATTTATAAATTAATCACGAATTCTAACGAGGAATAAATTAATCATTTATCTGAATATTTTGACTTTGATAGATTTTCAAAATTTTCTCTTTACAATCCGAGTGAATATAAAACGATAGAAATTTCTCTCTTAGATTATTTACTTATTCATTTATCAATTACTCATAGAAAATAAACATAGAATTAAAGAGGATTCTAATTCTGATATAAAAATTCTTTATGCATCTATTTATGCATAAAAATCAACATGAATGGGAATAACACTTTTATATAAAAGAAAATCCTTTTATGCATCTATTTATGCATAAAATCAATTTTAATAGGAATAACACTTTTATAATAAAAAGAATTTCTTTATGCATCTATTTATGCATAAAAATCAATTTTAATGAAAATAACACTTTTATAATAAAAAAATTCCATTATGCATCTTTCTATGCATAGAAATTAAATTCAATGAAAATAACACTTTTATAATTAAAAAAATTTCCATTATGCATCCTTCTATGCATAGAAATTAAAATCAATGAAAATAACACTTTTATAATAAAAAATTTTTCATTATGCATCTTTCTATGCATAGAAATTAAATTCAATGAAAATAACACTTTTATAATAAAAAAATTTTCATTATGCATCTTTCTATGCATAGAAATTAAAGTCAATGAAAATAACACTTTTATAATTAAAAAATTTCCATTATGCATCTTTCTATGCATAGAAATTAAACTCAATGAAAATAATACTTTTATGATAAAAAAAATTTCCATTATGCATCTTTCTATGCATAGAAATTAAATTCAATGAAAATAACACTTTTATAATAAAAAAATTTCCATTATGCATCTTTCTATGCATAGAGATTAAATTCAATGAAAACAACACTTTTAATTCAAGAAAAGTTTGCCATAACCTCCTTTGTATGGCTGACCATTTCTCATTTTTATCCTTCTATTTTAATCTTATATTAATCCCAATTAGATATCTAGGATTCTAAGGCTACACAATTTTCAATTTCCAAGAGAGTAAACAATAAGAAAAGTTTAATTAATCTTTTTATTAATCATTCTAGGATAAAGAAAGGCTGAATTGTAAGGAAGAGAAGGGGATGGCCTTTTCATCAAGGGATAGCATCAGAATTTACTTCAATCAACTAAAAAAAATAAGAAAATCAAGAAAACCATAGATTTAAAATTAAAAAAGTAAGAAGAATTTAGCTTACATGGAGTTTGTAAGCTTTCATTTGGCTTGAGGGATTGAGGGTTCTACTCTTATTTGGATTAAGAGTGGCCACCAATTACTTTGGAGAGGATTAAGTAAAAAACAATTGAATTATAAAGAAAATTCAATGTAATTGGCTCTAGGTAGGAGTAGAGTAACAGTGCATAAACACTTTTAAGCTTTTACAAAGAGGGAGGCTTCTATTTATAGGAAAAAGTGAGCCTCAAACCAAGCAACTGATTCTAGAATTTTCTAGATCAGTTTGGTCAATTTTTGATCATTTTTGGGTCAGTTCAGCTTACTTTTTGGAACTAGACTTGAATTAGGAGAGAGGAGAGATGAAATATCTCATTTTATTTATTTAAAATGGGGAGTAATGATGAGAAAAAAGGCACCTCCTTCATGAGGGAGAATCCCCATTCTGAGGTGTCAAAAATCAGTTTTTTAACTATTTTCTTTGGTCCTTAGTCCACTCTTCATCTTATGTGAGCATTTACTCATTTTTGGGGAGTTTTTCTTTATTTCTTCAATTTATCTCCTCCCTACATTTGGATTAATCTTATTGGTCCCTCAGAACCTTAATTCAAAATTTTCAAAAAATCTTGACCCTTAGGCTAAGGTCTTTTGAGCAGATTATAATTTATTTCTAATGAACCTTAGGAAATTCTTTTTAAACTTCTATTTCGGCGGAATTCATTTTAATAAGAAAGGATATTTTTCCATCCAAAGATATCTAAAAAATGAATTATCTCTCTCTAGAATATTTTCTCTCTCTAGGCCAAAATAGGTAGGAACAAGATCTTTTATTAATCTGAAAAGGGCATTGATTAGAGGGGAAGAAACTGGACATCTTGAGGGGATGGGGAGGAAATTGGACATCTTGAGGGGCTGGGGAGGAATCTTACAATAACTGTAAATTGCACACTTCTTGAAACTGCACTAAGATTCTATAACCTTCTCCTTGCAATGTTCCTTCAAGAACTTAAAGATTTGGCAATCTAGGGTTTTGATCTTCAATAAATAAGGGCTCTAAGGATTTATCTCTGAAAAAGTATGCTCCCTAAAGGTAATGCAAAAAATCACTCAAAACTAGTTATTGCTAAAACTTCTGTAAACCCTCATTCTGTGAATCAAGAAAATTTTAAGAAATCAAGATCAAGAAGATCAAGAAATCAAGCAATCAAGTGGATTAGGGTTTCTGAAAAATAGTGATTAATATAAATTAAAAAATAATTAACATAAATTTTATTACTAATATTTTCAAATCAAGAAATTAGCAAATCTAAAAATTATGTAAAAATTAATTTAAAAAATGATTAACACTAATCAGGATCAAGAAAATGCATTCTAAAAATTAGATTAAGAATAATCTAAAAATGATTAATCTTCTAATCACTCCCTAAACAAGGATCTAAGCCAAGAGCTTTGATACTAATAAAAGAAAGTAACATCTAGTTTAGGATGCACATGCACATGGGATGGGCCTAGGCACATGGGCTTAGGGTCATGTGGGATTAGGGCACATGGGCCTTGGGACTATAAAAGACATGTGCTCTAGGACTATTGTAGCTTTGAATCTTTTGGATAATTTTATGACACTAAGTACCTTAGACATCTTCTCTAGTTTTCTCTCTAATCCAAGCTAATCAGGTTAATCCTAGATGATCTAGGCTAATCCAAGGCATCCTAAAAATACTTTGTTACAATTAACATAGGTATATATTATTATATAGTATATTTATTAGTTATATACTATCCTAGATATTCATTATC
>NC_141090.1:37872273-37894773 GCF_041138505.1 Cibotium barometz | reverse complement strand
GGTTGCTAGGCCTCTTTAATTGTTGCTAGGTCTCCTGTAAGTTTGTAGTGTGTGCTTGCATCTATAATTGTGGAACTAAGAATATGTTACATCATAAAAAGTTGCTCATGTTCTTGCTCATGCACTTTAATTGTTTCTAGGGCTTCAGTAACTTTGTAGTGTGTGCATCTATAATTGTGGAACTAAGTATATGTTACATCATAAAAAGTTTCTCATGCGCTTGCTTGAAGATGCATAGCTCCATTGCTGCAACTTCTCACTTTAACATCATTCTACTTTTAATAGTAGTCCTTTGTTATATGCCCTAATTTTCCACTATAATAGCACTCCATGCTACTCTAATTTCTTTGCCATCGACCTTGGCCTCTCTAGCTCCCCATGCCTCTAGAGTGGCTCTTCCATGTGTTTATGCATTATATTCCTATTGTCGTCTTATTGACTATGATTTATGCATTAGATTCCTATTGTCATTGAATATGATTTATGTTTCCAAAATGACCAACACCTTGGCCTCTAGGTGAAGAGCTTCTTTCTACCTCTGCTTGTGTTTGTGTAGTAGTAGGCCTATTCCTTTGTATTTATAGAAGATGATTTACTCTCAACATTCATCTCCTTATAGTGTTCAAAAGGGTTATAAGTTCCTTAAAGTTTGGAAAGTTTTAGATATCTTTGTTCAAAACTGATGCTTTTCTTTGCCAAGTCCATTCACAACTTGACTGCTGATACCAAGTCATCTCACCATCACCAAGTGGAACTCCAATAGAGAATAGGGCAACCAAGCTATCCTATGGATCCTTAGGTGTCATTGCATCATGTGTATGACTAATTGTAGCATGAGATGTACTAACTGATAACCAATATATCACTTTGTTGCCTCTCTCATGCTATCCTTCAAATGCTTTCACCATTATTGAGAAGTGAGATTTTATTTAATTGGAAGCTTCAACTCAATCTCATCACCTAAAACAAACTCCCCATATCCATTTCCCATGAGGAACTTTCTCATCCTGAACTTCTATGCTTGGAAGTTGTTCTTATCTAGATTCTCTCTCATAATCTAGGATAGACTATCAGATATGATTACCTATAATAACTCATAAAGAGTACTTGGTTATAAAAACTTATACACTATAAACATGTATTCTCTCCACCCACACACTTACAGTTATAAAAACGTGTTATACTATCACTGTATGTGAACTAACCACAAACATATATTTGCCAACAATATGCAAATCTCAAAATCTTTACACAAAAGGTCCTACTACAGGTGCACACTCAAAATTGACATTTCCACAAAGTGTGTGTAATAAATTATGAATCCAAAACAAGGCCCAAAATTTCCTTGAACTTAGAATGGCCCCACACAATATAGTATCCCTTTGGTTTACCACAAAGGGGGGGGTCAAGATGTGATATTAGCACATGCTTACTAATATGCCTATCGATTATACCTCCCTACTATTCTTGACTAGCAACGACGACCTATAGAGATTTGCTTCCAAATCAAAGGGAAAGAGATAGAGTTACCCTTACCTATGTAATGCTTCCTTTGATTACCTCTTGAGCTCTCTTTGGCAAACTAACGCTATGATATCATGAGAATAATATAGGTGAGAGGGTGAGCTTAAGCTCCTTGTAAACACATACACATAAGAGTAGACAAGCACATAAGAGAGATGGATGGTTGAATTTTCTTATATTCTTCTCTACAACCATAACATAAAGATAAGATTACATACTATAAGGTAAATCTACTACTAAAACATACAAGGTCATCTATAGTGTGAACCCAACTATATGAGGAGTCGTGGTGCTATAACTTTGCCATAACTCTAAAACACCAAAGTCGATGTCTTAGGGCCTATAAACAACTAGCAGCATATCACCATAATCTCACTAATCATGCCATTAGCATAGTCTATAGTTATCATCCTAGCCAATATCATGCATATCTGCTTAAGCTTGATATCTTAATAATGTTTCTATTGTGGAGGATCCCACAAAAAGTAGCATAATGTGTGCTTAAGGCAAGTACGCCAATCTAACCAAACTCTAGGAAAATGATTAAGTGTTTTAGCTTACACTTCTTCCAAATGTGCAGTGGATCATCTAATCAAGGATTATTCCTACAAATCATGTAGAGAGACACCAATTCATCTACCAATTGTGCCATAATTCTCTCTGCATAATTAATGTATAATGATTAGTGGCAAGTGCCTAACCTTGACATTATATTATGGCCCCAATAAACATTTTAACTCGTTACCAAACCCTAAAATAAAGCAAAGATAAGGTAGGTGTTCACTTACAAATCTCAGTCTCTAAACCATGCAGAAGAAGGTGGGTTAAGAAAGTAGGCAAGGGTGAAACTATGGTCCAGATTCAGGATGGTTCAGATGAAGGAACCATATATTCAAGACAAACTTAAACCAATGAAAAGGGAATACTATCACAAGAAGCCAATTGGGTCATTGTTTTGTGAAGCATACCTACACTTTGAGAAAATATTAAGGTATTTAATTTCTTTTATGGAAGAGTAGATTTGCAAATTGCTTCAGAGAACTAGCACCTGCAAAATCACAAATTTTGGTAGCTTCTCGTGGCAGTTTTACAAATTGATTTGATAGGCTAATGCATGATCATTTGGGATAATGTTGAGGCTAGAGTGAGAGGGATCTCCTCCACCAACTGGGGGTGCAGAGGGTAGTTGAAAATAGACTAAAAAGGGGTTTAATTCCTAATTATGATTAGCATGGGGATTAGTAGGATAATTAGGCTAAAAAATTGGATGAATCCTAAGCTTGGATCTAATACCATGTTAAATTTTCAGCAATGTGATGAGCTATGGTGGATCAAATGCAAGAATCAACATAATTACCAAGTGATTAGACATCAGTAGATTCCTCTCACCTTTTCACTGCTACCAACTTAATTACAGACTCCCTTTTACAGTCTCTTGCTAAGGGCTTGTTCCCGCACACACCCATTCACTTGCATATTTCAACAATTTTCTCTATTGTTTGCAATAATTTATCAAAATGATCTAAAAGAAAATCTTGAAGTGGACCTATGATCTTGAACTCGACTTGTCATTATGTTCTTCATACCATGTGCCTTTTATTTTTTATGTATAAATATATCTTGTGCTCCTACATGTAGATATATAATAAAGTTCAGTAAAATGAGTTAAACAAACTCTTTATGTAGCTATTTTGTTGAAGAAAAAATCATTGGAGAGGCAAGAAAAAGTCTTGTAAAATTAATGAAAAAGTTATTTACCTTCTTGTTGAGAAAGTGTGGCTTTCTATGGTGAAGAGATTATTGTTGAAAAGGTTTTCTTTGTTGGCAAGGTTTAAATGGGTTTCATTAAGGAATACCTATTATGATTACAAATCTAAAGAGAAAGCCAAGCGATGGGTCATAACATTGATAAGGTTTTCATCCACCACCTCATCCAAATATGTACATTGCAGGATGTCCATGATGAGGCTATGGTGCATGCAAACTTGTACTTTTTTCACCATTGTGTAAGTAATTATGTTTATTCATTGAGAACCTACTCGGGTAGGTTGCTAATTGAAAGAAGAATGGTGAATCGAATGAGCTTACCCATTGATGTGATTAGCCGATGATTGAGGATCTTGTAAATAGTTTATAAAGATTATTTGGCTCCTTTTGTAGGAGGTTATTGTGGCACGCTGCCTTTTTTGGCAAACAATTCTTGTGGCTTCCTTGCTATTATTTTTACCTCCTTATTTACGAGTAATTTATCAATATTTTGTGTATCATTAGGAGTGTGTTACTAAATGACACTGTTAGTAATAAGAATATCATGTAATCATAGGTTTATACTATAGCTCTGTGTACTTTAAATCTCATTTGTCACATGCCCGTCTTTTTTTCCCTAGAGTTCCCTATCGTTCTCTCTCTAGCCTGCATTGCATCCTCTAGATTGTATACATTACACACACACACACACACACACACACACACACACACACACACACACACACACACACACACACGCACACACACTTGCATTTACCCTTGGCCCCATGGATCTTAGTAGACCATTTTTTTGTTAATTTTTCTTAGGCAGATCCTCATAGTTGGAGGATTCATAGGAGAGGTTTTGAAGGATGCCATGGCCTCTATGGTCAATTTCACTTTATACTAGATTAAAGATATGATCGAATCTAAGTGTCAGAGACTTGTTACTATGTGTTGAGGGGCTGACACCTAATCCAACACCTTTTATTTATGGGAAGGAGGTTATACAGCAAGAGATGAGTAGAACAAAGAAGATGACATCACAGTGTGTAGGTAAAACCATTTGTTAAAGTTTTTTCTTCTTTGATATATATATATATATATATATATATATTGACAACTTCAAAAGTCCTAAAGATGAATCTATGAGGCCTAAAATAGTACAATGAATAGGTTAATGCATTACCATATCTATGTTCCAATGTATTTGTCTAAGTATGCATAAGATCTCTATATGTGTGCATTTCATAAGATCTCCATTCTCTTGTTTCCCAATATGTCTTTTTGTAGAACTGGATTTTAAGGTATGTGATTATAAAACTGTCAACTTTAATCAAAACATTTGGTTTTCCTATTCCCATTTCTCCACAAGATACTTGTTCTGGTTTCCTCCACTAGCCATGTTCACGTTTTGAAATTCTCATTTCTCACAACTATGCTTCTTGATTTATGGGTTCCATAACTTTCAAACTTGTCTACTAAGCTTACTTCTTTACAAACTTTCACCTTGTGGACTTCCCAAATAACCATGTTGTACTCTTCTTATCTTGTGAACTTAAGGTTATGCAAACTTATCATCCAATTATAATCCAATTAGAAGGATTGTGGGGTTTTAGGCTTCTTGGCTTGTAGGCTTCATGACTCATTGGCTTGTATGCTTATGGACTTCTCGAGTAATTGGCTTCTTGTCTTGTGCACTTCCCAAATACTTGCCTTACATGCTTCTAGACTTCTTGTCTTGCAAACTTCCTGATTAACCAACTAGTAGGCTCACTGTCATACAAGCTTATGGTCTTGCAAACTTTCTTACTTGTAACTGAATGAGCTTCCCAACCTCTTCCACTATCAGACTTCCAAGCTAAATAGATTGTGAAGATCCCAACTTTGCAGGCTTCCTAGCTTGAAATCTTACGAGCTTATAAAAGGTCATGCTTATGGACTAACCATCAAACTTGGAAGCCCCAAAAGCTACAAGTTGGTAGTCGGTTAACGCGCAAGCCCAAAAGCTTCATAAGCTTGCACCTTGCTACACACCAAGAAGTCTAACTGAATACTAATTGATAAGCTTAGAAGTTAGGAAGTCTGTATACTTCTTCTTCTTCTTCGTTATAAATAATGCAATGGCCATCCCATCCGCCTAGCATGCTCCATTCTCCAATGTGATGCACATACCTTTCAATTTCATTGAAAAGATCATAGTTGAGCACATGTACAACATCACATAGCTAGCTTGTTGAAAACTAAAAATAGAGAAAAGAAAGGGAAAGAAATAGAAAAGAACATAGTCATTGTTGGGACCCAACCAACCCTCTCAAAGAGGTTTGGTTGTATATTGCAAAGAGATAATAAAACTACAACACTTATAAACTATCCCAGACCTTATTTAGGCTAAGAAATGGGCATGGTTGACTATTTAAGACCGGTCATTTGGCTAGATACTTCACCCCTATCTATTACCCACTATTTGACTCTCATTCAGCCCTCAAAAATGCCTATCTACCACTTGTTCTTCCACCACTTGTTTACCCATGACTCTTGATTATAGCATATTCAACAAGCTATTGCTGAACTTCTTATTTGGATTTCTGCACTATCTCAAAGTGGAGGTTTTGAAGTGAGATGTTATTATTAGTGAAGAATCCAATGGCATACCCATCATCCTAGCATGCCCCATTCTTCTAATGCCATGCACATTTATCAATATCATTGGAAAGATTATAGTTGATCACATGTGCAACATCACAAAGCTTGTTGAAAACCAAAAACAAAGATTCAAAGAAAGGGGAAGAATTAGAGAAGAAAATTGTCTTTAGGTCCTACTTACCAACCCTCCAAAGACCCCTATCTACCTTGCCTCACTCTCTTCATTGTAGCATATTCAACAAGCCATTGTTAGAATTATTATCTAGAACCATTGTTGCCTCTAATTGAGCCTCAAGAAACCCTCAACTACCTTGTCCTGTGACTATCTCAATTGTATCATATTCAATAATCCAATATCTAACTTTTGATTTGGAGCCATTATGTCTGTAATTAAGCCCTCAAAAGCCCTATCTATTACGACTTATTCTTCAACCACCTTGTCCATGAATCTCTCCATTGTCGCATATTTAACTCCAATCATTTTTGAACTGCTTATTTGGATCCACTAATTAAGCCACCATAACCTCCTATCTACCACTTGTTCTTCCACCACCTTGCCCATGACTCTCTAATTGTATGATATTCAGCAAGTCATTGTCAAAGTTCTTATTTGAATTTATCTATTGCCCCAAAACTATTCCACCTATGAGCACCTATGAGCACTTTATTTATGTTTCTAAGACTCTTGTATAAGCTCACCTCTTGATTGTGGTCATTTGTGTAAAATTGACGTGCCATGCTAACCTAGTCTTGATTGTGGTCATTTGTGAATTGATGTGCCATGCTAACCTAGTCTACAAAGTCAATCTTCTAAAGCAAGAGCTCGTCTCTTAGATTTCAAAACACAACCCTTTTGTGCCTTGAAAGCCATGCACTTAAATTTTTTCTATAAACTTATTTTCACTCTTATTCTTATTAACAAGGTATCATGGGTCTTCTTGGTTGAATTCCTCTATTAGATCAACTAGAAGTTTTGCAAGTGAGATGTTCTTATTAGTGAGTAATCATCCCACACTTAACACTTTAATGAATGTTGTATAGAATAATATTACATGTGAGGAAGAGAGAGAGATATTTTGTGTAATCTAATTTTGATTATATTACTTGTTTTATGTTCATGTTGCTCTCATACACCAAGATCTAGATCGAGTATTGTAGCCAGTATGGATTCCACTCCCATACCCTCCACTTAACACTTAAATAAAACTCGTATAGCATAATACACGTAAGGAAGAGAGCGAGATATTTTATGTAATCTAATTTTGAGCTATATTACTTGTTATATGTTTATGTTGCTTTGGTTATACTCATACACCAAGATCTGGATTGGGTGGTGTAGCCAGTATGGATTCCATCCCATACCCTCCACTTAACAAATAAAACTTGTATAGCATAATACACGTAAGGAAGAGAGCAAGATATTTTATGTAATCTAATTTTGAGTTATATTACTTGTTATATGTTTATGTTGCTTTGGTTATACTCATACACTAAGATCTGGATCGGGTGGTGTAGCGAGTATGGATTCCATCCCATACCCTCCACACCCGCACCACCAACCCCCCAAACACCTCTACCACCCCTTCTACCATGCCCATTTTAACCGCACTACCACCTATTACACAGGCACAACCACCCATGGTGTAGCAGATCCCAATCCTCAC
The DNA here is from genome assembly GCF_041138505.1 of Cibotium barometz. Lineage (NCBI taxonomy): Eukaryota > Viridiplantae > Streptophyta > Polypodiopsida > Cyatheales > Cibotiaceae > Cibotium > Cibotium barometz. The sequence goes on along the minus strand of NC_141090.1, from coordinate 37,887,193 downwards.
ATGCAGCAATCCACCACCACCAAGAACATGTAAAAGTCATATGTGAAAAGCACAAAAGGTTGTATAATATCCATGTACCCTATACCTTTTATCCCCCAAGGCCCCATAAACCCATATATGTAAATGACCCTAAGCCCAAAGTGCCTAGGACCAATCCCCATGTGAATGTGCACATAAACCTCTACATTACAAACCATCCCTTCTTACAATGATTTCATCCTCAAAATTGAAGGGTGTTCATGCACACGAATTATAAAAAGGCTATATACAAAATCCAAAATAAGTCGTGTGACCTCACAGATGCACGTAGTCCACATGATTCATAAATCATAATGGGTAGCTACCAATCTATGATCCCAAATAATAATCTATATCACCTCCTAGATCAAATGGGAAAATACATAGATGGACTCCCAAGCGGAAAAACATATCGCTTGGATAAAAAATGTGGTGTAGCCATGCATCCTCAATCATCACCAAATCTTTTGGGTCAAATGGGAATCCCAAGAGCCCATGATCCATATGCACATCTGCAAGAACACATGTCCTAAAAAAACAAATTCTGGGCTATGATCCACAGTCCACATGACCACCTAAACCAAATAAAAAATGCAAAATCCTCATCTCTGACAAAGCTAGTCATGTGTCCTCCATAGGCAATACAACCTAAGTTGGTATATGACACTTCCAAAAGTGAATTCCCCAATTGTAATAACCATCACATCATATAGGCATCCACAAGACCCAAGATACACACCTCCTTAGCTAACATCCATATGGGCATAGGTGTGATCATCCAAATACACATGCTCACTGTAAATGCAAACCCCTAGCTCACCATAAGTAACATGTGCACCAAACTTACAAAAATATCCACCATCAAGTATAGAGCATGTATCATCATAGTGGGTATCTCCATTGTCAAGACTACCATCACATGCATCATCATAAGAACCCCTGTCCTCATGATAAGTGGTAGTACAATGATAATTTTAAAAAATCTCCATAGATATGAATCTCTGTCCATCATCCTCTATGCAATGAGCATAGCAATGTACCATGTACAAAGTGAGTCGCCATACACATCAGGGAAGTAAGAAGAATCTCCACAATAGGTGTGTGCAAGTCATCACTCACTGTCATGCATCACTTTGATCAATACATGTCAAATCGTCATGTGCATAACCATCACCATATGTGTAATGTGCCGCCCATGTATCCAAAAAAAGTATGATTCTCAGGATCATCATAAGCATGACCCTCATCAACACTTGACTCCAAGAAGGCATCCACACATGAAGTGGTCTCATAGAGCTCACAATCATGCACTTTCCACTCCAAGTTTAAAAAAGCATCATAAATCGGATTCACATACGTAGTCCATAGACCATCCCTCAATGCATCCATAGGTGAATCCCAAGCATGGATTTCCACACCAATTGATGCATGTGTAAAACCCTCCAAAGGCGGATCTAAAACATAGCTTTCCACACTATGAGCATCACATATACCCACACCATGAGCAAACACATGGCATGATCTAATCCATAGACATCCGAATCCTCCTCAAAGCTATCTTACTCATAGATACATGCATCACTTCACCATTGCTCCACATGGAAAGGAGAGTCATATGTACCCATAGTAGATAGATCCATTCAAAACAAAGTATGTGTAGCCTCGTAAACCACATCCAAGATAGAGACATCCATATCTACCTCAACTAAGATATCATAAATGAAATCTCATCACAAATAGCCTCTATCAAAGATGTAGTGCCCAACTAAAGACCATCTACCTCCATAGTATGTATGGATTCCACCATCTCATGTCCCCCAATATCTCTTAAGGATGACTCCATATCAACCCAAAGAAAAGACGAGTCACCACAATAGAAACTTGGTGCCAATCCATGTGTACATTGCCCATAACTATCATCAATCCATGTATCACAAAGCCACGTGTGAAGAGTCTTCGAGAAAGGTAAATAATGAGCTGTGAATTTCTAGCCATCAAAAAGTACATGATTGGCTTGCAATGGGCCACCAAATCAACACATGTGAAAGTTTCCATCATAGGAGAAAGATTTATGCACATTGGAGTATCACCGGCACATGAGACAATGTCCAAAACCTTATGCACTTGAGTGTATGGCCTCCAAAATCACTTGCTTCCTACAAATTTTAGCAAGTGTATTGCTCCTGTGGATACCTGCAATGAACTCACAAAGGTCCACATAGTCATAATCCATGCAATGACCATAAGATTAAGTACTGGGTCACCTCTTTTATCCATTTTGACACCCACATCTTCTCTCGTCATCATGGGGAAGAAGCATTCCATCATGCACACATATGCCCAGATGCTCAAAGATCATAACCATACCATTTTGGACACTATTCTCAATCAACCCATAGTATGAATAACCTTGTTGATCCAAGTATAACACCTCCTTGGGCTCATTGCTTTGTATCTCTTTGTCCAAAGTATCAATGATAATGGCATCGTCTAAGAAATCCTCTTTGCCCTTAGCATGCATGTAACAAGTAGCCTTCCCTAACCATCATAAGCATAAGGATCAAATGGTAGACTCTTCTTTACATGGTAATATACAATCCATCGAAACATTATAACTTCTTATAGGTAGCATCCTTCCACTTTATTCAATATACATTGCACCCCATTTCAAAGTTCATGACGTAGAACATAAATACACTTCTTCACTACTTCGTTCGTGTCATAGTCATGAATGAAGAAGGAGAGTTCTTGGCATAGTGTTATAATCCACCATTCCACTCAAGGTGCCAACATTGATTGTTGCCAACCAACTTCATATCATATATAGGCACAAAGTTTTGAACCAGGAAGTATGCAAAATCTTCTCACTGCCATCTTACCTTGCTCCACAAAGAAGGATTCATTCCATAGCTTCTTGTCATACCAAAATCCTTTGTATGACCAACAAGGGAAGAACCAACTTGTTTGATCTTTTTGGCATCAAGGTTCTTGTGAACACTTGATATATAAAATATATCTATCCCATCACCTGGAGGTAGCTAACTCTAATGTTCAGGTGAATTATTTTTTATTGTAAAAAGAGTTATTGTCCTTAGCTTTACATTAATATGCCTTATTGTACAAAAGAGTGATTGGATTCAAAAAAGCTCATTAGAAAAGTAAATATGCTCATATAGTAGTACTACAAATAAGAGATTGGCTTCGGAAAAGCTCACCAAAGTAGGAAAAAATCTCACCATAGGAAGCTCACCGAAAATATTTCCCCAAATTCAATGGCCTTTAGCTTGGCGTACATGTTCATAATGATAGGAAGAACACACTTGCCACCTTGGATCTTCGGTTTGAAAAGCCATATAGCTCTCTATTTTGTCTTTTTTTGATGTATATGAAAAAAGGGAAATAACCATAAATTGCCAACTAGTGATCCAAATGGAATGATCTATAGCTCGATGGAAAGCTCTTGAGGACAAACCTATGAAAGGTTTTGACTTTAGTCAAAGGAAAAGTACTCTATGTTTTGACTTTTGTGAAAAATTCAACTATGACAGTTGATCGCCCAAATGAACTTGGATTCAAGGTCTTAATATCTTGAATAGTAGCTTTAAGAGAGTAATTCCAGGCTATGCTAAGACCTCCAATTCAGCCCACATCATTTTTGACTGAATAAGGGATTTTAGCCTAGCAGAATTGCCCCTTTGATCTCTCAAATGGTGAGCGAATCAAGCGCTTGATGGCTTGATAGGAGAATCTCAGGAAGTGCTTCTATACCCCCACCAAAACACCCTTGCATTATATTGTGCCATTCCAAACTGAATGGAGTTTTTGTGTATTGCATAGGGAAAACCACCCAAATTTTGACAGTCTCCCCACAATTTGATCCAAATCTCAAATCAATCCTAATGTAGCATTCACCAAAGCCAATACAATGCAAGATCCATGTATAAAAAACCAATTCAATCCATGTATCAAGTGCCCCAAGTGCATCACTTTGTCATTGCACTTGTTGTTGATCTTTGATTGGTTGTTGTCAAAGAAGCACATTGATGCTTGCCAATCTTCTAGCCAACACTTCTTATCTCCTTACCAATTTTATGTCCAAGGCAAGGGTTGATGGCATTTCTTTATCTCCAATGTACCTAATCTTCCATCTATTGGCTTTTCCAAGTCACTCACATGGATAGACGGATTCAGACTCTACCCTTGGCCTCTCCTCTAATATGCCAAAAGCACTCTCACACAATCTAGATTCTAGAAGGAAATGTGAGTACCATGTGTGTATGTGTGCAACTTGCATAGAATGGTTGAAAGGGTTTTGTAGCTTCACTTACAAGATTGATTGCATGGATGCATGTGTTAACCACTCCGGTTAACATCATTTTTCAAGCGCGGACACACTTCTTATCTTTTTGTAACCATGCAAAGCGCTGATTGATAAAACAGATATGATATGGGATGTCGAGCTTATGGCTTGTGTAATGCCAGCAGTCATAGAAATGAGCTGTACATAGAGCTAGTGTAACATGAAAAATTGATATCTTTCATTTTCAATTTTGTGCATATTTTGATGGTTTCTCAATGGTAATAAGATGGAAGCTTGTCCAAGAAGATTGCGGCGCCCACAATGGAATAACGGCGTGGTGATACGGCGGCTTGGCGGCTACCCTGATAACAGCATTCTATCTTCAAATATAATGGTTTTACTTAGGGTGCACACATTGTAAATGCCACAAGTATGCTTGATAAATACTTTGGTATGGTAGATAGGCTAGTGATGTGGAAAATAAAAGTGGGCTTTCATGCTCACATGGATTTTAATTGTATTATTAATATGGTATTCACCATAAGGCTACAAGTTGGGGAGTGTGGAAGGCATGTGGAGGAGTGTGTGTAGGTGCATAATTAAGAAAGATTCTTCTAGAATGCCTACATGGAAGAGGAGAATTCCGCCATGTGTAAGTGGGATCTCCACCTACATGCCACTTAGACTTGGCTATTATCTCATCACACTCTTAAAGTCAAAAAGTCTTCAATTTAATAATCAATAGAAGACTTAGCCTAAGAGGACAATTGATGGTGACATCTACCCTTATGTCACTGAAGGGTTGAAGATTTTTATGTTGTAATTTGTAACAATGGAAGAGAGGGTGATTCTCCACCTATAAAAGAAGCCCTCCTCTCCCTTTCAAATCAATGAATGAAGCCTCCTCAATTGAGCCTTTTGTGTCATTGCCATTCTCTTATCTTTCAAACCCTTATTCAAACACTCCCTTTACATGTGAATATCTCATTCAGCATTAGCTCCTCATGTTTAACCCAATTTTGGACCTCTTTGATGATTCATGATAAGTGGGATAAGGAGTTATTATCTTGGTGGGCCTGTGACTTCTCAAGGTAGCCCTTGCCTTATTGCCGCCCTCCTTTGGAGGTACCAATGGTTTTAGCTGTAATGAGCATGTGGAAAGACTTTGGGGACCATAGGTAAATCTTTATGATTGTCCTTTGAGCAATGTTAACCCGTACCCTCTAGCTTGAATCATGAAGGAGATGAAAGGCAAGAGGCTATGTGAAAATTGAGGTTTCATGCAAAGAGAGGGAAGTGCAGTTTTGTGGTCCAATACCCAAATTTCAACCGGTAATTACTCATCACTCGGGTATTGGTTTCTAAAATTGATCATATGGCTAGGAAGCTCTTTATATTCTCTTTCCACTCATGTAACTAATTTCTTAATCCTTTACTTCAGTGATGATCAGAATTTCTCCCAAAGTTACTAACTTTTAGTCTTGTAGTAAAATGCTCATAACTTTTCACTCGGTTGCCCGTTTTTGAAAGTTTTTATATGGACGCGAAGCTCTCTTCAAGCTCTATGCACCTGTGTTATCCTCTTTTGCATAGTGTATATGGATTCAAAACTACAATTCTCTGTGTATCTCTATTTTTATAGACTTTTGGCCATTCTTTCTTCTTAATAACGATTAATTCCTCCTAATCTCTTATCAAAAGGCAAATCCCATGTGTCATCCTCTTGTAAGTAATTACTATATTCTTTTTCTTTAATATTTTTTATCCAAATCACCCAATTCGAACGGATGTACCTTACCAACATTCCCCGTATGTTTCCGTTCACATAATCCTGAGTCAGAAGATTTTCTTCCAACAAAGAATTGCCCTCTTGTTTGGAGCTGCAAGACTGGTAGAAATTCTTGCTTCTCCGGAGCCTTTCATCTTTCCTTCCATGAATTATGATCTCACCTTTGATGTGTATATCTTTATCTTAACCTAGGGAGAGAAAGGGAGGTGAGGAGGCTCTGAGGTTTCATACAAGTGTGTTTTGATTCTAAGAAGTGACCGAAGTCAAAACCCCAACTTTGTGTCACATCTTTTTGGTGGAGATGGCGGCAGGTTTTACTTAGAATTATTCTATTTTAACCTCAAGGTCCCACATGATTAAAGGAAAGTTATTTTGAAATAAGTAAATTTCCCTTGTTGCTACTCATCTTTTGGTGTAAGATGTTCAACATTCCGGTGTTCCAAGGATCAGAAGGAGAAGACCCGGGGAGTTATCTCCGAGAGTTTGACGGGTTGGTCTATGAAGGAGAGGGTAGAAATACTTCTGGATTTCTTGGAGGGTGTGGCCTTAACTTGGCATGAGGCTTTGTCAAAGGAGTCCAAGAATGATTGGGAAAGGTTGACCAAAGCAATGAAGGAGAGATTTGGGACAGTGGAGTCACCAAATGCTTTATGATTGCAATTGGATCAGATTTTCCAAAAGGAAGGAGAGTCAGTTTCTACCTTTTCAGTGAGGTATGAAGCCTTGTTCATCAAATATCAACAAGCTGCTTTACATGTTGTTGCTTCTTCTTCTTCACCTTTTATGGGAGATTCAAAGAGTTCTTTAGCAATGGAGCACCTTAAGATGAGCAAGTTTATCAGAGCTTTGGATCCCCGCTTGCATGGAAAAGTTCTTAATAAAGATCCCACTAATTTTAAAGAGGCTGTTCGTATTGCTTTGTATTGAAGGAGGCCACTCTTCATATTGAGTCCACATTCCAATCTTCTCCGAGTGTGCCGACCCCACCACGAGTAGAGATAGCCTCAACATCTCAGGTACAAGCTCCATCCTTGGATCATAACATTGCACAACTTATGGTAGAATTTGCTGATTTGAAGTTACACTTAGTCAATGCAAGGCCACCTAGGGTTCCACGAGTTGAGGATAAACCTAGGGATAGAAGTAGTGTCATGTGCTATGAATGTCAAGAGAAGGGGCACTATCGCACTAAGTGTCCAAAATTGAGGAAAAGAGAGGATAAAAGTTTAGCTTTTTTTGAGGAAACATGCTCAGAAGAAGAGGAAACATTGATGCCATTAATGGGAAAAAGGGGTCGTAAGACTAGAAGCCAGGAAGAAGAAGAATAAGAAGATAAATCTGAAGAAAAGGAGAAAAATAATAAGAAGAAGAAGTCGTCTAGGAGAAAAATTGGACAATCTGACTTTCCTCTTGGGACAAGGATCTCTTAGTTATGACCTTTTAACAGATCTTGGGGAGAAAATGGCACAAATCACATTTGGGCAGCTTTTGGCACTCTCTCCAAAGCTCAGAAAGGAATGGGGCAAGCTGGCTAGCATAAGGAAATCTAAGAAAAAGAAGAAGAGAGATAATGGGACTCCTATGGCTCAAAAGGTGGATATTGATGTAGGAGATGATGTGCCTATGATTGATGTCATCATTGAGGGGCAAACAATTTCTAATGCATACATTGATGGAGGTGCGTCAATCAATGTCATGAGTGAAAAAACAATGAAAGATGCTGATTTAAAGTTTTCTACTAACTCTCTCTATCGCATCAAACTTGCTGATAATACTAGGGTGAAAACCTTAGGAATTGTCAAGAATTTGGGAGTGGATGTATGTGGTATTTCTGTGCCTACAACTTTCCAGGTCATTCCTACAAAGCCTGATGCTAGGGCTTACCCATTGATATTGGGTAGGCCATGGCTTCGCCAAGTGAAGGCGATTCAAAAGTGGGAGATAGGTGATCTTATTCTACAAGGTGAGAATAAGAAGGTCCACTACAACATCAAGAGTCGTCGAGCAAGAAAGTGGTAAGAGGTGAACCTTCAACTTCCAAAAGTTCAGAGTCAGAGTCATCTGATGAAGAGGAGACAAGTGGTAGCTCGGAGGATTCCATCTCAGAAGGGGAGGTGGAGGGAGTTGCATTTGGTCTTTCCCTGGGAAGGGATCGAGGGGATGCTGAAGACAATGGAGCCTTGGAAGGGGAAGCTTCTTCAACCATGTGCAAGAAAGGAGATGTGGACCTCACTAGTCTTCACCAACAGAATGAACTTCTTCTTGATGAGTCCATAGCAGGTACTGAAAGGGAGAATTACTCAAAAATGTTGGATGGATTTCCTAACCTTTTTGCAAATAGCGACTCACAAGTATGCCAAGTTACCCTAGTAGAGCACAAGATTGATCTCAAGCCCCAAAGTAAGACAGTGGGGTACAGCGGCTAAGGCATTTGGTAGTCGTGCAAGGAGCAGAGGTGCTTAAGAAGGAGGTAACTAATTTGCTTGAAGCTGGATTTATTTTTCCAATAGAGAATTCAAAGTGGATTTTCCCAGTTGTAGTCACTCCCAAAAGGGTGGAAAATGGCGTGTGTGTGTGTGTGTGTGTGGACTTTCGCCCTTTGAATGCATGCACAAAGAGGGATTATTATCCTCTACCCTTTCAGGATGAGATTTTGGATCAAGTTGTAGGTCATGAGTTGTATTCAGTGTGTGATGGATACTCTAGATACTTTCAAATTTGGATTTGTGAAGAAGATCAAAGGAAAACCTCATTTATCACCCCTTGGGGAGTGTATGCCTATAGGGTGATTTGGCTTGACAAATGCACCAGCAACTTTTCAACGCTTCATGAGTCAGGTATTTGCACCTTACTTGGGAAAGTTTATAAGGATCTTTTTGGATGATTTTTGAATTTATTCAAGCCGCATGGATCACTTGGAAAAGTTGAGGTTGGCCTTGCAAAGTATCGATGATGCAAAAGGATGTCTTAATCTTGGAAAATGCCGCTTGGCACGAAGGAAGGTGGTTCTCTTGGGACATGTTATCTCAGAAGAAGGCATAGAGATGGATTCTGAGAAGGTGCAGGCAATTGTGGCCCTCCCACCACCTACCAATGTAAGGGAGGTAAGGAGGATTTTGGGTAAAACAAAGTATTACCAGCGCTTTGTTGACATGTTCTCTGAGAAGATGTATCCTATAAATTTGTTAACAAAGAAGAATGTTTCTTTCCAATGGGGGCCCGATCAAATTCAATCTTTTTGTTTGCTCAAGGAATGCATGAGTCAAAGTCCAATTGTGCAGCCTCCTAGGGTGGGGGGAGGACTTTTATGTGAACCCAAGCATCTCATCACATTCAGTGGGTGCTATACTCTTGCAAAAGGGAGAGCAAGGGCGTATGCAACTAGTGTATTATGCAAGCCGACAACTCACTGATGCCGAGGAGAGGTATGGTGAAATGGAGAAAGATGGTTTGTCTCTTGTTTTTGTAGTAAAGAAGTTCAGGTCATACCTGTTACCTCGCCCTTTTTTCTTCCTCACATGTCAACCTTCTTTACAATTCTTGGTCCTCAAACCCAATCCTGCAGGAGGGAGGTTTGCAAAGTGGATTTGTGAGCTTCAAGAATTCTCTTTCACTTTTATTACAAAAAACACCACTAGGGCCTTTCTTGCAGAAAAGGAAGAAGGAACAAGAACAAAGGAAGAAGTATATGAAGATTTGGAGACACCACCAACTGCTTTCACTATGCATTTTGATGAGCCTTTAGCCCTTCCAGGCAATGTGGGGCTAGGGGGATAGCTTTATTTGATCCAGAAGGAAAAGAGGTATGGGCCGAGGGTAGGGAGTTTCCAAAGGCTATATCAAATAATGTGGCTGAGTACAATGCATTAATTTGGGGATTAGAATATTGCATAAAAGATGGAATTAAAGAGGTAGAGGTTAAAGGGGATTCGCAATCGGTCATCTGATAAATGAAAGGAGAATATAAGGCAAGGAGTCCTAACCTCCAAGAATTGTATAAAAGGGCAATGGAGTTAAAAGAAGCTTTTGAGTTTTGTAAATTTGTGCATGTTAACAGGAAGGATAATCAAAAGGCTGATGAATTGGCTACTAAAACCTTGGCTTCTTTCAAAGTAGCTACTCTAGCATTAATGGATACAGGTTGGCCTGAGCTACTCTTGCATTAATGGATACAGGTTGGCCTGAGCTCCAAGATGTTCAACACTATTTAGATACAGGATACTTCACTTCTGGATTGAATCCTCAACAGAAGCAAAGGCTTACAAGGAAAGCTCATCCTTACACAATTCTAGGGGATGTTCTTTACAAGCAAGGTAAGGATAAGATTCTTAGGAGGGTAGTGAGCCTAGAAGAATCTAAAAGGATTATGGAATTATGTCATGAATGTTCAAGTCACTTTGCCTCAGCCAGCACAACTCGGAGGATCCTTAACACAGGGTATTATTGGCCTCGACTCAGCAAAGATGTCTATGAGTGGTGCAGAAGCTATGAAGTATGCCACCCATATGGGCATAAGCAATTGGTTCCCGGACCCTTAAACCCTATCCCAGCATATGGTCCATTTGAAAGGTGGGGATTAGATTTTGTGGGCCCACTTCCTCGTTCCTCACATGAGAAGTATTCCATATTGGTGGCCACAGATTATGCAACAAGGTGGGCAGAAGCAAAGGCCATGGTTAATAATAAAGCAGTGGCTATGGCATCCTTTCTCTCAGGGAATACATATGTGCCCGATTTGGGTGTCCATTAGAAATCCTTACAGATGGGGGGAGGTCTTTCAGGAATGACTTGATTGAAGCTTTGGTGTAGAAATTAAAAATAAGGCATGCTATGTCAACTCCCTATTAACCCCAATGTAATGGTTTAGTAGAAAAAACTAATGGACTGCTTTGTGGATCTTTATCTAAGCTAGTGGATACTATGAAGAGAAAGTGGGATGTGCATTTGCTAGAGGTCCTATGGGCCTATAGGACAACTCATAAACTCTCTCTTGGTTTCACACCTTTTCAGTTAGTTTATGGAATGGAGGCTATTTTGCCAATAGAATTGGAAATCACAAGACTTCGCACATCTTTTGCATGCTTGTGATTTCCAATAGAATTGGAAATCACAAGCCTTCTCACATCTTTTGCATGCTTGAATAATGAAGAAGAAGCACATGCCCAACGCCTAGTACAACTGGAGACCTTGGATTAGAGGTGACTTCAGGCACTTCAAAATTTGGAGGCTGCACAACAACGGCGCAAGGCAAGGCATGACACTCTCACGACGAAGAAGAAGAAGAAGCCAGAACTCAAGCAAGGAAGCTTAGTCATGAGGTATGATGGCCGTGTGGAGAAACGGCTAGATAAGAAGCTTCTTCGACGCTGGGAAGGCCCCTTCAGGATAAAGCAAAAGTTCAAAAATAACACCTATCTTCTAGAGGATGCAGGTGGCCAAGAGGTTCCCGAACGTGTCAATGAGTACCGGCTAAAGATATTTTACCCTCGAGCACCATGGCCAACAGACATCCAAGACAAGCATGGAGGATCTGCTGTGGGGGGGAAATGATGTGACATGAAATATTGATATCTTTCATTTTCAATTTTGTGCATATTTTGATGGTTTCTCAATGGTAATAAGGTGGAAGCTTGTCCAAGAAGATTGCGGCGCCCACAATAGAATAACGGCGTGGTGATATGGCGGCTTGGCGGCTACCCTGATAACAGCATTCTATCTTCAAATATAATGGTTTTACTTGATTTAGGGTGTACACATTGTAAATGCCACAAGTATGCTTGATAAATACTTTGGTATGGTAGATAGGCTAGTGACGTGGAAAATAAAAGTGGGCCTTCATGCTCACATGGATTTTAATTATATTATTAATATGGTATTCACCATAAGGCTACAAGTTGGGGAGTGTGGAAGGCATGTGGAGGAGTGTGTGTAGGTGCATAATTGGGAAAGATTCTTCTAGAATGCCTACATGGAAGAGGACAATTCTGCCATGTGTAAGTGGGATCTCCACCTACATGCCACTTAGACTTGGCTATTATCTCATCACACTCTCAAAGTCAAAAAGTCTTCAATTTAATAATCAATAAAAGACTTAGCCTAAGAGGACAATTGATGGTGACATCTACACTGAAGGGTTGAAGATTTTTATGTTGTAATTTGTAACAATGGAAGAGAGGGTGATTCTCCACCTATAAAAGGAGCCCTCCTCTCCCTTTCAAATCAATGAATGAAGCCTCCTCAATTGAGCCTTTTGTGTCATTGCCATTCTCTTATCTTTCAAACCCTTATTCAAACACTCCCTTTACATGTGAATAACTCATTTAGCATTAGCTCCTCATGCTTAACCCAATTTTGGACCTCTTTGATGTTTGATGATTCATGATAAGTGGGATAAGGAGTTATTATCTTGGTGGGCCTGTGACTTCTCAAGGTAGCCCTTACCTTATTGCCGCCCTCCTTTGGAGGTACCAATGGTTTTAGCTGTAATGAGCATGTGAAAAGACTTTGGGGACCATAGGTAAATCTTTATAATTATCCGTTGAGCAATGTTAACCCTTACCCTCTAGCTTGAATCATGAAGGAGATGAAAGGCAAGAGGCTATGTGAAAATTGAGGTTTCATGCAAAGAGAGGGAAGTGCAGTTTTTGTGGTCCAATACCCAAATTTCAAATTACTCATCACTCGGGTATTGGTTTCTAAAATTGATCATATGGCTAGGAAGCTCTTTATATTCTCTTTCCACTCATGTAACTAATTTCTTAATCCTTTACTTCAGTGATGATCAGAATTTCTCCCAAAGTTGCTAACTTTTAGGCGAATTTTGGCAGTTTTATAGTCTTGTAGTAAAATGCTTATAACTTTTCGCTCGGTTGCCCGTTTTTAAAAGTTTTTATATGGATGCGAAGCTCTCTTCAAGCTCTATGCAGCTGTGTAATCCTTTTTTGCACAGTCTATATAGATTTAAAACTGCAATTCTCTGTGTATCTATGTTTTTATAGACTTTTGGCTATTCTTTCTTCTTAATAATGATTAATTCCTCCTAATCTCTTATCAAAAGGCAAATCCCATGTGTCTTATCCTCTTGTAAGTGATTATTATATTATTAAATGCTTTAATATATTTCATCCAAATCGCCCAATTCGAACAGATAAACCTTACCACATTCCCGGTATGTTTCCGTTCACATAATCCTGAGTCGAAAGATTTTCTTCCAACAAAGAATTGCCCTCTTGTTTGGAACTGCAAGACTGGTAGAAATTCTTGCTTCTCCGGAGCCTTTCATCTTTCCTTCCATGAATTATGATCTCACCTTTGATGCATATATCTTTATCTTAACCTAGGGAGAGAAAGGGAGGTGAGGAGGCTGTGAGGTTTCATACCAAGTATGTTTTGATTCTAAGAAGTGACGGAAGTCAAAACCCCAACTTTGTGTCACACTAGGAAGCTAGTTTTGGGCTCCCAACTGTAAATGGATGACTGACCATTGTAAAATGAGAGCTATTGTATATAAGACATTTTATGGAATATGAAAAGAAGCAATCCCATTAGTCTCAATTGAGTTTTGCTCTCTCTCTCTCTCTCTCTCTCTCTCTCTCTCTCTCTCTCTCTCTCTCTCTCTCTGGAGCTTGTGGATGCTTGATTGTGTTGTAGATACTTGCATGCTTGATTGTGTTGTAGATACTTTCATGCTTGATTGTTGTGGTGTATGCATGTTAGGGATGGTGATGATCTAGCTTCTCCTCTGTTCTCCTCTCTCTTGTCTCTCTACCAAGATCCCTCTTGCATGCATGTTGGCATGGAGTGAGGGTTCACCTCCTTCTTCTTTACTCTTCACTTAGCTTGTGGATCTCCACTTGGGTGACACAAGTGGTGGTGGAGTGAGTCCCTAGTGGCCTCACATAGGGTCCAGTTAACCCCCATTAGGGTTGGCTAAGTGCTAATCATTGACTCGACCCTTGCATGGTTGTTTCTCTTCTTATTTGCCTCTCTTGTGTGCAAGGTTGTATGTTTAGCTTAACATCTTTGGCACCGCCTGCTGGGGATAGTACTTAGCTTAGGGTCCTCCACACATTTCATGTGCTAGAGTCTTCATTTTGCCTAGTTAGAGTACAAATCCACCAGTTGATTGCGTGTTGTTTCAGCTTGTTATTTGTTTGATTGATTGTGTTCAATGGAGATATGGAGGTCAACCAAAGTGTTGGAGCATTGAAGTCTTCAGTGTTCACTAAGTGTGGGAGACACAAGTAGGTGTTTAATTTTTGCTCTTGACATTCATACATTTTTTAATTTTTTGTTCATCTTTTGTTAAGTTTGCACAATAGTTTAATCATCAAATTAATCTTAATTTATTAGGTTTCTTTACGCATTCTAGGTATCAATAGGTAGCTAGAGACTAGCTTTAGCTCCCCATAAAAGCAAAAATTTTAAAAATATTTGGGAGATACTTGAATCTGCAAAAATCAAAGGAGGAAAGTAGGCAAAAATCCCATCTTGGATGAACCTCTGAGAAGTGAACACCCGTTTCATTCATAGTGAATGGCTATGGCAAATTTGCCACGCTCGTTCCATTTCTCCTAGGAAAATCTCGTGAGATCTCCAACCATTAATTTGGTAGTGGGCATTAAAAAGGGAATAATTGCATTAAGTAAGCATAAATTGCATTCAACAGGGAATAATTGTATTAAGTAAGCATAAATTGCATTCAACAGGGGGTACAACTACACTGTTAGAGAATATTTGTAGGTGGTAGTATAACCTACAGCATTAAAATCTCTGAAAACTGGAAGTGTATGCCCATACCATTTATAGCTGCA